>NW_004955438.1:13188175-13248709 GCF_000276665.1 Chinchilla lanigera
CCCGCCGTCCCAGGCTGCCTGTGGGTCCCCCGGGCTTGTGCCGGCCTGTGCCCGGGTCAGGCGCCCTCCGCCCCGCAGCCTCAGCCCCCATCCGGGCAGAGGAGGGCGGAGACTGCTCCATCCCCGGCCAAGCGCCCGTCCCAGCTGAGCCAGGCGGAGACAGCCGGGAGCTCAGAGTCAGCCCCTCGCCCTCTGAGGCGGACGCAGCCACCAGTGGGTTCCTTGTCTCGGCCCTGCGGACCGAGCCGGGCAGGTGTCTGAGGCGCGCCTTCTCTCAGCTGTGCAGTTACTCAACAGCTGTGTAGGGATCACCCACCGGCGCGCTGGTGCTGGGGATGCGGCCCTACGCTAAAAGGACAGAATTTGATGGAGCCTACATCCCAGTCTGGGGAACGAAGAAGTAAGCAGAATAAAGTAGCAAATGAGAAGGTTTAAAGGCTATTTGAGGGAACAGCGGGTTTCGATGAGGAAGATTCCGAGTTGAGGTGGGAGGTTGTAATTGTAAATGGCATGGTCAGGGATGGCCTCCTCCAGGCGACATTTGACAAAGAGTTGAAGGCAAGCAAGAGCCATGAGGCTATTCAGGCGGAGGCTGGCCCAGTGCAAAGGCCCTGCGTAGGAGCGTATTGGGTAAGCCAGACAAACAGCAGAGGCCAGGGAGGCCGGAGTGGTGCCCGGGAGAGGAGGCAGTGCAGATGAGCTCACGGAGGACGGAGTAGGAGTTGCAGTTGTTGTCAGGCCTCGTGGCTTTTTTGAAATGGGGGGCACCTATGCAAGGGTTGGGGTCCAAGAGTGTCGTCATCTGGCCTGCGTTTAGCAATGGCACTCCGGCTGCTGTGCTGAGAAACTGCCAGTGGTTCCGGATGGAGAAGGTGCTGGCTGCACCGGGGAGGCAGCTGCGGCCGTGGCGAGAGTGCTGGACTCTGGATACTGCGCTTGAGGAGGAAGCTGACCGCTGTGCGGCCCACCTGCTGTTCCAGGGTGGCACAAGGGAATCACGGCCGTCCTTCTCGTGAGGCTTCTCTGCTTGCAAGCGCTCCCACACGCAGCTCCCTCCTCCCTTCCCTCCACAACCCTGCAGCTTACAAAGAACCAACATTTTGAGCCTCGGTTTACCAACAAGAAAGCTGAAACTAGGGAGCGACAGGAGGGAGACCAGGAAACAGTTGCTGATGTGACCAGCACAACCCTCAGGCTCCCCATGGCCTCCGGAGGGAATGGAAGTTGAGCCAAGGGACAGGGAAATGGAATGTCAGGGTGCCCTTTGGCAGGGGCAGGGAGCAAAGCACAGGAAGCCCCACACACACACACTCTCCCCCTCTGGACCAGGAGGCAAATTTCTGTGCACTCTTCTCAAGCCAAATGTCGTTGAGACACCTTGCCAACCTCTGATGGCCTAGTGTGATCTCTCAGCGCTGGCCATGTGTCTCTATGACTATATGCCTAACAAAGAACATTATCATGAGGACCCTTCAGCTCCTGCAGTATAAGGCAAAGCATGAGTGTCGCCCCTGCCGCCTTTGCTGAGAGGTTGTCTTCATGGGGGCAGGGGCTGCCCTGGCAGTGGCATTTAATTGCTCTGTGTTTTCTCCTCTCAGCATGGCACAGTGCAACCACTAGAACCATGTTCACATGAGCACGGGGCCTCCTGCAGCCCTGCACCCCTCACACCCAGCACGGGCCCCGGCCTGGGTAGAAGCCCATGTGGATGGCTGAGTGAGGCTGCAGAGCTCCAGGTCTTCAAATAAGCTCCATTAGCCGCTGACACCAGTGCCTTGCTGTGGTGTGGCTGTGGTTTGAGCACGTATCCCAAGCATTCATGCATGGGGAGCTTGGTCCTTAGAGTGGCAGGCTGAGGGGGGACCTTTAAAGGGTTCACAGGTCACTGGGGCAGCTGCCCTAGGAAGGGCTAAAGGTAGCTCTCTGGACCCCCAAGCTCTTGTGAGAGAGTGGGTTGTTTTAAGAGCAAGCCCACTGCCTGCATCAATTTGGCTTCTTGTTTGGCGATGGACTCTCTCCTCTTGCCATATATCATGAGGTCCTCGCCAGAGCCACGCTGACACTGGTGCCATGTTCTTGAACGTTCAGAACTATAAACTAAATAAACCTCTTTTCTTTATGAAGTTAGCCTGCCTCAGCCATTTCATTATGGAAGTGAAAAGCAGATTCACACAGGGCTACATTCCAGTCTTCCACCATGACTGCATGCTGATGCCCACCAGGTGCTCTTCTGCCCATTAACTTGAGTCCCAAGGTGGCTGGGTTGAAGGTTGGGAGCAGAGGCTGACAAACATTGTCAGCCTGACCCAGCAAAGAGAAAGAACTTTCTAGATCTTGACTGTATGGAACCCAAGGCCAAGGGGTAGGCCCTGTGATCTCTGAGTTGATCCCTTTTCTTACAGTATTTTGGTCCTGACCCATAGTAGGTGCCACACTGGCAGCTACCGCAACAGCCTAGAGAGACACAAGTGATCTGTGAGAAAGTTCCTGAAGGGTTTCCCAGGCGAATTTACCTGCAGGTGGCACTCAGGCCCATGCAGGACTAGGAACGCAATCGTATTAATAATAGTAATTAGCCATCTGTTTCTCTGGGCATTCAAGTATTACAGGTCTGACAAGGATGTGAATAGTTAGGGTCTCAAGGTGAAATCTGGTCCTGAGGCCTGGCAGGGCCTGACAGGCCAGAGGACAAATGGAAGAGGCTGGGAAGGAAACCTGAGTCCAGGCCCTGGGGCAAAGCTGGGTTTCCAGGAGCAGTGGAGATGTGCTGTAGATTCAGACCAGAGGTCAGTGCTAACGAGGAGCTAGAAACTTCTCAGACCCTCAGAGCCTTACCCTGATGAAGGCCCGGATTCCCTACAAAGCTACCGCAGTGGGCAGGGGAAGAGGTGAGCAGACTGGGAGGGAAGACACAGGCAGAGGGAGGGGGACTGACAGACTGTGGGCCTGGGTGGGGTGGAGGGAGCGCCTGGGAAGAAAACACCATGGCTGAGAGGAGAGATGGGTACTTTGTGCTTGCTTTTCTGGCCTGGCCTGGCCCGGCCAGGCAGCCCTTCCCCCGGTGTTCCCGCCGCCCTCCTGGTGCCCCAAGGTCACGACCTCAGGCAGGCCTTCCTGGACCACTCTACCCAAACTCACCCCCACGTCCCCTTCCCGCTCCCCCTAACATGGGACAGTTTTCCACTGCCTGACCTGTTTATTGGTTTCCTGTAAGTTGTCTGCTTCCCCTCACTAGAACACAGATGCCACAAGGACAGGGGTTTTCACATGGGTTTTGTTCACTGCTGTGTCCCTGTGGTGAGTGCATAGATCACATGGAAGGACAGCAGTGGCCGGGCTGGCCAACAGTCAGAGAGGAATGGGAAGCCGTCTGTGAAGCAGGGGGCTGGGCTTCGGGGGGATTGAAACCCCAGAAATAAATGCTGAGGGGCTTTGGAGAGCTTCTGCCCTTTGACCTTTCCCCTCAGCACAAGGACAGCCAAAGCCAGGGAGTCGCTCTGGTGCCCGGAAGGTGTGATGCACTGACAGCTGGTGCGCTGTGGGCAGTCCCTGCAGCAGGGCTGGCAGGGGACCTGGAAATGACGCCACTAGGCTCACAGGCCCGGGGCGTGAGTAACGAGGGCTGTGGTGCCCTGGGCTGGCTTTTAATTTTGCGATATATGATGCAGACAAAAATACATGTAATCAAGGGAAGCCTGAATAATAAAGCAATAGAGTTAAATACCTCTTTATTTTGTGTTTACTGCACCCTTGCTTTGTTTTTAGACATTTCATCACTAAACTTCCTTCCTGCCACTTCTTATATGTGTGTAGTATATAATCCTACAGTACTGTTGCTTGCTTTCACTTGATTTGAGCTTTCTAAACATAGTGTCATGTCCTGCAACTTATTTTTTTTGTGCATTCTGTTCCTCACTTCATTCTGCTGTTGCACACAGAAGCTCCTCCTTTTCTCTGGTGTATGATACTCCATGGTGTGACTCGGTCTTGCAGACATTAACCATTCTTCAGCTTTCGCAAAGAGCCAGTGCCCAGTTAGCATCTGTGGACAAGGCTGCTGTTCCTAAGCGCCACCTCGTGCTGTTGTTTGTTTATTTGTTTGTTTGTAGTACTGGGGATGAAACCCAGGGCCTCACACATTCTTAGGCAAGCACTCTACCGCAAGCCACATCCCCACTCCTTTTTAAAATTCTGTCTTTAGATGGAGTCTCACTAAGTTCCCCAGGCTGGCCTCATACTTGCAACCTTCCTGCTTCAGCCTCCTAAGTAACTGGGATTGCAGGCGTCCTCCTCTACACCCAGCTGTGCTGTTGTCTTGAGCAGGGTTTTCCTTTTTTTTTTTCTTTGTCTTTTTGAGACAGGGTCTCGCTGTGCAGTTCAGGCTGGCCTTGAGCTCACTTTGTAGCCCAGGCTGGTCTCGAACTTGCAACAATCCTCCTACCTCAGCCGCCTAAGTGCTGGGGTTACAGGTGTGCACCACCACGCCCGGCTTGAGCAGGGTTTCTGAGGATGCCTTCAAGATGGCTCTGTGTGTCTGCCCTCGGCAGTGCCCTGGGGCTCCCCTGACTGACTTCCCAAGGGCCACCTGCAGCTTGTAGCACAGTTCCCGCTGTAGGGACAAACTGGGGAGAGTGTGACGCTGGTGCTTCTACCAGCCACCTGTTGCTGTCTGCTGGCCACAGCCAGGGATCGGAAGCTGGCGGCTGCTCGGGGGGCCTCCTAGCGCGGCATCACTGTGTGCGGAAACCGTGCTTAGAGGTTGGCCTTCCGTGCTGAGAGTCAAAACCGTGTTCTGGGGTACTTGGGGGTGCTCCACCTACTCCCACTAACCAACCCCCTCAAGACCACTGTTTAAACCACACCCCTGGAGACCACCATGGAAACTACTGTTTCCCATGCCCACGGTCAGGGTGCCCGCCGAGCTGCAGTCTCCTTAGCTGAAATCACCCAGGCTGGGGGAGGGCGGCTTGGAACCAGGGAGGAGAAAGCCTCAGAAGACCACCACCTTGGTCCTATGTGTCCCAGCCTGTGTCACCCTGCCCAGGAGGAGGCTCTGGGAATTCTCACCTCCATCCATGCCAACCCCACACTGGCCCTGGCCACCGAGACGGTCAAGTTGATTTTGGTTTTAGCCTGTGTCATAGGAATCCTTATGGAACAGGGATCCTCGTGAGTGTTTTTGTCTCATTCAGAGTCCCGGGGACACTGTTACTCCAATACCTGTCCTCTCTTCACCCAGAAAGGCAAAGAGGGATCTTATCATAAAATTCCCAACTATTCGTATAAATGAGCATCTAAGTAAAGGCCGGAAACTATCCTAGTAGAAGCGAAAATTCAGTTCTGCCAATGCGGAGGAGACTGCTCCTAAGAGGGACATCAGACTGGTTTCCTAGAGACCAGAGCGGTAAGAAACCCCTTGGGATGTTTGATTCAAACAATGAAATTGGAACTGGGGGGTGTAGCTCAGCGGCAGAGTGTGTGCTTGGCAGGCACAAGGCCCTGGGTGCGATCCCCAGTGAGACTGATTCGCACATCTGGTATTTTAGAGAGAAATCAGGAACCCGGGGAGCACAAAGGCCAGGTTGTTGTTCCTCGGGAGTTGTAATAGCAAATGGTTTTGAAGCTCTGGCTCAAACACCTTGCCACTATAAAGAAGTGAGTGCTTATTTCATGCGTAGGAGCCTCCTGGACACAGAATCCACTTTCGTTAAGTGCTACGAGCACTCTTCCCCCAGCCAAGCCCACCAACATGCAAGGTTCCCACAGTTCAACAAGCATTTATTCAGTACCTACTGTGTGCCAGAGTGTTAGGCGCTGGATGACTACGTAGGGTATGATCCCATTCCTCAAAGTATAAGGAGCCCTTCCCAGTCCTTGTCACGGCCCAGGAAGTTTATATTTGTAATCCCATGGAAAAATTATTGGAATTCTAGTGAGTTAATTCTACTCTACCATTTTCAATGCCCCCACAGTGTAAATTAAAGACATAATTATACATCCAAAACGGTGGGGAATCAGGAGGGTCCTGAGTCCAGCCACAGTGACGGTTCTCTGGGACAAAGGCCTTGACCCAGGGCTGAACCTGGGTTTCATTAATTTGTGAAGAAGGGAGTGGCTGGAGGAAGAGTGGCTGTGAGAATGGTGGGAAGCAGGTGAGTGCCGTGAACTGGGCTAGGCAGGAGGCCTGAAATCACCTCTGCAGTATGAGGAGGACAGGCAGAACGAGTCATCTGCATAACACAGCTGAGATAGTATCTGCTGTTTTGGGGTCAGTGCTTCAGCTCTGATGCATAATCTTTCAGGCCCCAGGAAGTCATAGCCTCTGTCTCGAGGCTCCATCCCAGCCAACAGCTTCGAGCACTGGCTCTTCATACCTCCTTGTCCCAGCTCAGGAAACACGCCTGCCGTCTTCAAAGACTACACATCAGCACCTCGGCCAGACCGATACGCATTGCTTAAAGCCAACTGGAGGGATAAGGAAAAGTCCCAGCCAGCTCTGTACATGTCAGTACATGGAAATAGGGCCAGCCTCAGCCAAAATGGAGACAACTGCTCCTCCTGCAAGGACAGTCACCCAGATGGCTCTCCACATCAAAGAAGTCCTTATCTAGTTGGAAAAAGCGTGCATACCTGTAATCCCGGCACTCCAGGAGGCTGAGGCAGGAGGATGGAAAGTTTGAGCCTAGCCTGAACAATTTAGTGACTTTCAGAAAGCATGTCTCAAAGTAAAAAAAAAGAGCTGGGGGTGTAGCTCAATGCAAAGGCCCTGAGGTCAGTTTCTAGTACCTCACACACTCACAGGACAAAGAAGAGAGCAGCAGCTCTGGAGTCAAAGTAACTCCAGGGATGGACTGAGGGTCAGGGAGGGACTAGGAAGTCTTCCTGGAAAAGGTGGGTGACTCCTTGCCAGGAACTCAGGTCCAGAGTCCTCACCAGTTCTCACCCTCTTATGGAATGGTTTGTTTACAAAAACTCCAGACGCAAAACTGGGTCACACCCAGCCCCAGGTCATCCCTGAGTGACAGGTGAGAACAACCTCACCGCCACGGTCCTTTCCTGCCCCGCAGCACCTATTGTTGGCCGGGACAGTCACAGAGGAAGCTGAGCCTGACCTGCTGGGCTCACCGGAAAGCTCACCCGCCCCTCTGATTGTCCGTCAATAACAAACCCAATGCTTGCAGGGTTAAAACCACGCGAATTCCCAGGACCACGCTCAGCCGCGCTTGGGAGCCAGGACCGGAAGGAGGAGGTCGGGGTCAGAGGTCAGGTATCCCTCAGCATCCTCGGGGTAAAGTGAGGCAGCCAGTCCAGTCCTGAGCTCCTCCTATCCTCTGTCTACCAAAGCCACAGCTAGTGAACGCCAGGAAACCCAGATTTTCTCTCCAAGACTGGGATATGGGTTCTCCCGCCAAACAGAGGAGCCCGCGCTGCAGGTCCCATTCTGAGGCCCAGGCAGCAAATGTAGGAAATAAATTTTAAAAATTTAAAAGCCGCTTGACAATGAGCTTGGAGGCAGGAGACCTGGGTTTGACTCTGATGGCTGTCACTGACCTGCTGTGTGACCTTGTGAAAGTCACATGCCCTCTCTGGTAGTTAATGCCAGGTTAAGAGTGAGGGGAGGTGACGACTAGCGGTCCACATATGATCAGGGGTGAGAAATTCATTCATTGAGAAGCAAGAGAAAACTCGCTAAAGTACACGACTGAAATAAGTGGGAAGTAAGGAAGGGGAAAGATGAAGTCACCCGCTCTGTCCCGGCAACGCAGTCACCAAGTCAGCGCGGGAAACTAGCACTTGAGCTGGCTGAAAGGAACACTCGGGTCTTTGTGAGAAAGCAGTCTCCTTCTGAGGGATCCGTTGTCTGAAGAAGCCTTCAGGGCTTGCAGAGCTGCAGAACAACTCCGTCCTCCGCGGCCCGAGCTTCCAGAGAGTGGGCGGACCTGGCGAGGCGGCAGCCAATGAGAGAGTCTCTCGATGAGGTCATGCAGTTCCTCGGCACCTTATTGGCCGCTTCTCCGGGCATCGGCGGCCACGGAGCGGGCGCAGGCAGGGCTGGGCACCCGGTCGAAGCTTGCTCCCGGCTTTGCTTCACCCTGGGAAGCTCGAGGGACGCGATGAGTCAGGGTGAGGGGTGGCCTCATTGTGAAAATGCCCAGAAGAAAATGCTCTTCACCAAAAGACTAGGTTTGCGTACTTTGCGGGAACCCTCGTTTTGTTTAGTGAAAGTAGAGGGTTGGTTTATTTTGTTTTGATCCAAACACAGCAATTCAGGAACCACGAGGCCGTTTAAGGACAGCGAGTAACGCGCCGCGGCTGGGTCACCTCTTTCTGTCCCATGGTGAGCCCCGATGACTTGCCGGGCCTACGAGGCCCGCGGGTGGGACCTGGGGACAGCGGCCCAAGCTCGCACTGGTGGCCTCGGTCCTCGTCCACCACCGTCCGCACTGCAGGCGGGAAAGTCCTGGGGCCTTCTTGCCGCAAGTGGCGAGCTTTCAATAAACCCGCTTTGTTCTTGAAATACTGCCCACACCAGCGTGGTGCCGGAGGGCGCGAACAGCCCCGCCTATTCTGGGCCATCATTTCCGCGAACATCCCTTTTGCGGAAGGGCCCGGCAGGCCGCATGCCTGGGCCCGTCTGTGTCTTTTCAGAGGTTACTCTAGGGCCGAGGGTGGCCGCCCCATTTTGGTGTGTCCGAGGCAGCCAACCGGGCCAGAAGAAATGGTCCCAACACTGTGTGCAGCCTGAGCGACTGGATGACCCTGGCTGAGGACGACCGCCCTGGCCAGGGAAGACAGGCAGCAGGGCAGACAGAGCCGACTGTGGGAGAAGAAGTGGCCATTTGTCATGTGTGTGGCCTCCTGGGCTCTCAGCCTCTTTTTCTCATCAGGTCTTCCCCACCTGATGAGTGGACTCTTCTGTCTGAGCTCAATGTGCCAGGCACATGCTGCGCTCCCGGAGGAGACAATAGGACCCGGAGATTCAGTGCTGCCAGGCTGATGCCCTCAAATCAGGTGTGGGAGCGTGGCAGCCACGTTGTGCCCAGGAGGCTTCCAGGCCCCTGCTGTTCTGGAAGCTGCCTGAGCAGGGGACCCAGTGCCCAGCAGGGGCAGCAGCACTTTCTCTTTTTGCCAGGCGGGTCCCCAGGAGGATGCCAGCTGCTCACCAGGGAAGGTGGGCCCCTTCCCTGTGACTAATTCCAGTTCTACCTGAATCCGCCAGGATGCGTGTGTCTGTGGCTTCCTGCAGCAGGAGCACAGGCACCTGCTGGGCAAGGAGGGCACGGGGGCCTGGCCAGAGGAAATGGCATTGCCTGAGGTGGGCTGAGGAGGGCAAGACGCCCCGGCTCAGTTTCCTTCAGGCGGGGTCGGCAGAGGGAAGTGAGTCATTAGCGGCTCAGGGCAGCATCCTCCAGTCCCGCAGGGGTGACGGGGTCGTGGGGATCTGAATGGCTGGAGAGTTTCCTGTACGCCTGCTTGCTTTCCTCTCTGAACTTTTTACTCAAGACAATTGTGCTTGTTCTCTCTGTGGTCAGAAGGTTAAGCGCGGGAGAGGAAGTGAGCAGGGCGTCTGGGTTTCTTAAGGAAGCCTCAGGGCATATCTGTTTTTCCTCCCAGAAAGCTGTTAAAGCCTCCCCAGGTTGTGTCTCTCCTGGTACTGGGGTTTGAAAACCAGGGCCTTGTGCATACTAGGCAAGACGTCTACTACTGAGCTACACTTCGAGCCCTTTTTGAGATAGAGTCTAAGTTGCATAGGCTGACTATGAACTCACAACCGTCCTGCCTCAGGCTCCTGAGTATCTGGGATTACAGGTGTGTGCCACTGTGCTCAGCTTCAAGAGTATTTGAAAAGACATGGACACAGAATTCCCTGGAGTTTTTTTTGTTTTGTTTTGTTTTTATTGTTGTTGTTGTTGGTTGGTTTGTTGGTTGATTGGTTTTTTGAGACAAGGTCTTGCTATGTAGTTCAGGCTGGCCTTGAACTGTGTGACCAAGGCTGGCTTCCTATTTACCGTGATTTTCCTGCCTCAGCCTCCTGAAGCTGGGATGACAGGCATGTGCCACCATGCCCAGTCAGATGTGTGTATAAAGACCGCCAAAACTGGAGTTGAGCAACTTGCTCACAGGCTTGATATCAACAGCAATTCCAAGTGGTCAACACAAAGTAGCTTCTGCATCTGATCTGGTGAGATATTGGAGAACTGCTATTAAAATTGCCAATGGCTATTACCACTACAACTACTTTCCTGCTTCCAAAATGTGTCACCACCAGCGGCATCGTCGTGGGAAGCCCTGAATGTTGAGCTGAGGCTTTTGACTTCAGCCTGCTGGGTCCCCTTCTCATCCTAACAATAACCACACTCCAGGGGTCGGGGTCCTGCCCAGGCCCATGACCTTCCTGTCTGCGCACACCTCCGGCAAGGCCACCGTGCGCAGCTCAGCAGGCCGGGCTGGTTCTTCCCGCTCTGGGCCCCCCACAGAGCTGCACAGTATGCCTCCCGGCTCAGACCCCTAGTCTTTTCACAGCTACACCAACTTTGGATACCCAAATTACTAGACACTTTACATAGACTTTACAGAATCAAGAATCACCCCAGGGAATGTTCCAGTCTTCTGATGCCAAGGGCCTATTACTGAGAGTGACTGCAGGATGATAACATTTTCCCTATTTTACAGATAAGGAAACAAATGGAAGCCCAGGGAGGTCCAGCTTTTTAGTGGCCAGGACTCAGGTAATATTGAGGGAAACTGTCAAACTTGCTAAGAAGGTGGGACTTGGAGACAGAAGTTTCCCCCGACCTCCCACCTACCGCAGCCCGACTCTTGCTTCTTGCCAGGTTGGCCTAGCCATCATTTTAATTGCTTCTTAGCCACTCACGGCTAGGCCAAATTGTTTGCTGGAGGGACCCCGGCTGGCCTTCATCTCTGTTTCCTCTAAATCCTTGATGCCCATATCAGTACCAGCTGCAGCTGCAAGCTGCCACAGGGCACAATTTAGGAAGCACTGACTGATGGTTCTGTTCAGCTATATCAGCTGTGACAGTGTCCCATAATGCTCTCAGAATTAGATGTGGATGCTTGGCAGACTTTATCTTCCAAAAACGAGATTCTTGAACCAATCTGGACATGTGGCTCAGCATTCTTTGCCACTGACCATTTTCCAAGGCACACAGGTAAAGGTGGCATCAGCGAGTCAGAGCAATTCCCTCATGGCAGCTTGGCCCATGGCCTGTGGTATGGTCACCTGGTTTTACCCTGGGGATTACTTCTTTGTCTTATAAATAGCCGAGCACATGTCTGGGTGAGCTGTTAATCTGTGGGACTGGCGCTGAGACTTTGGAATCATGTCTACCTTGGTTACAGCACGTGCACGCACGCACACACACACACACACACACACACACACACACAGCAGAGCTGACCAAAGTTAAACATAAAATGCAAAGCGTGAGCCTAATGTTGTGTGAGTAGCTGGATTTGAGAATGCATCATAGAATGAAGCATACTTAAACGTCCTAGCAAAACAGCCCTAGTGTTGTCCTGCCACCCACTCTTCTGGCCAGCACCCTGTGGGCTGGGGGAGAGGGCCTGGCTTTCTTCCCCGCAGCCCTGGGCAGAAGAGTTCAGGCTCTGTGAGAGGAGGGCGGATGGGACACGGGATGGGAGGGGAGAGCAAGGGCTCTGGAGGCAGGACTGGGAGGGCGAAGAGGAGGACCCTGGGCAGGGTGTGAGTGACTGGTGCAAAGCTGCTTTCTCAGCAAAACAAAACCAAAAATTAACCACTACTCTCTTTTATTCACACAATTTTTAAAAGCTTTAGAAAAAAGTGTCCTACAGTTTCAAACTTGATGCAAAATCTAAACAAATAAGTGTACTGGATGCGGCCCAGCTGTTGGGGCCCAAATGCAACCGGGAAGCAAATGAAGCTTGACTCCTGGCCACCTGAGGGCCTCAGCAGGACACATTTATTTCCCTTCCAAATCTTTGTCTATGCCAGCGGAGCTGGGATGGAATCATCTTGAGAACAGCTCTCGGGCCACTGGTCCTGAGCAGTGCCACTCGGGAAGTGAGTGTGTTAGTCAGTGCTGCACTGCTGGACGAAATACTTTCCATGCACAACTTAAAGGAGAGATTTATTTTGGCTCACACTTGGGGGGTTGGGTCCCTGGCTGGCTGGCTCTGTTGCTTTAAGGCCTGTGCGCAGGTGCAAACATCTGGCAGAAGAAGGCTGTTCACTTCCTGGCGTCCTGGAAGCAGAGAGCCAGGGCCTGAGAGGAAGGCGCCAGGGACCAGGTATCACCCCATGGCCAGGCCCTTGACCTGCTCCTTTCAGCCAGGTCCCACCTCCTGTGTCCATCGCCTCCTGACAATGCCATCAAATCATAGTCGCATAATGGGTTCACGATTGACAAATCCACTTGATAAAATTGTAGCCTCACGATTCAATTACTTCCCCAAAGCCCATCAGCAACCAAACCTTCCACATAACGAGACACTTTGGGGAACATTTTTGATCGCAAGGATAACACCCATCCAAGGGCACTGCAATGTGGGGTGGTTTTGTCCCTGGGTTTTGAAAGCCATCTCCGTTGTGATGTGTTTAGGTGGGTGTGATGGAAAACTTGTGTCCCTCAGCTAAGTAAAAAATACCCCAATGCCACAAAATAGGAGGAGGAAAACAGCTGTCGTGAAACAGCAGCTGCAGGTCTTCTCGGCTTGCCTGTCCAGGTGCAGGGATCCTCTGCCCTGTGATCTGGGGCGGGCAGCTGGATCTCAGGAGTCTCAGTGCGCTGTCCCATTTCCCAGCTGCGAGCTGCGTGGAAACAGGGAGCTCCTCGCTCCCATCGGTCCTTCCCCACACTCGGCCTCAGTCACAGGTCCTGGAGGGCGGCGTAAGCTGCGCTGACCTCCTGGCTGTCCGGGGAAGACAGCGCCCCCACTGGACACTGGAGGGCCAGGCATCCTTGTGTCCGCAGCTTCACCTTTCTGGACTTTCTTCATTTTTCCGTCCTAGCTGGAGGTCTAAATCATAGGGTCACAAGACAGCTTCTTGGAGGGTCCGGGGAGGCAATCCATTCTCTTGCCCTTTCGAGCATCCAGACACCACCTGTGTCCTAGGCTTGTGGCCCCTTCCACTGTCTTCACAGCCAGCAGCATCTCCTCGGAGCTCCTGCCTCCTTCAGGTCAGCCCCCAGGGAATCCAGGGTCACCTCACCACCACAGGTGCTTCCCTTAATCCCATCTGCAAGGAGCCTTTGGCCGCGGGAGGTAGCTGACCACAGGTTCTGGGATCTGGATGTAGACATGGAGCAGGGGGCGTTACTGTATCTAGAAGAGGGTTCCTACTGCTCCTTCACAGGCCCAGGTGGGGGCAGCCCAGGAGCCTGGGAACTGGGGATGGAGAACTGGTAATGGGGACCCAGGTGTCCCTTCCTTCCTGATCTGCTCAGAGGCTTCTTCTTGGCAGCTGCTGACTATATGACGGGGGAGGACAGTGAGGACAAGACTGCTGGCGACTGGCGTGGCAGGTGCTTTCTCTCCCTTTAGGAGTGCGGCTCAAAAACTCTGCTTCAGGATCCGCACAAACGCTAGGGCGAGCATAGTTACCTTGTGCCCTCTAAGATGTGAAAGTACCGACCTGTACTGCCGTGCTTCTTTAAAGACTGTCATTGTAAAAAACAAGATCAACTCTGCTTCCCCCCCAAAGACCCCCACAAATCCACATCAGTATCAGGCGTTTATATATCGACAGGTTTATTCTTTTTTGAAGCTCGAACAAATACATCTTTACACTCACAGAAGTTGGTAAAAAGTAAGCCCTTACTGCTTTGCTAAAAATAAAACTCATACATAAAGCTTGCCAGCCAGGTTCCCTGAACAAGAAAACATCACATTACTGCAGTACATTGACTTTTTGAATCGTGTTTTTTTTTTAAAGCCAACAAAAAGCATTCCCACCTGCCTCAACCTGGGAAGACTAACTTCGATACCGTGAAGGGGAAAAGCACATGCCTCTTAGAACTATTCACAATGAGTAGACATAGAACTCTGAAGATGCTCAATAAATAGGATATAAAATTCTGAGAGCTTACCTTTAATCAAAGGCAGTACCAGTATCATTAGAGTAAAGCATTCAAAGGACATTAAAATAGCTATGCATATCTACAGCAACAAAAGGAACATGTCACATTTATGCTCCTAAATTATCCCAGAAGAGGGAACACTCATTATAAATTAATACTGCAAGATTCTAGCCCAGCTAGAATGAATCAGTTTTTAAAAATCTACCATAAAGTATATAAATATAGAATTCAGGAAAGCAGGGAAAGAAAAGCTACTGCTTACTGAATGCAGGAGGTAGCAAGCAAAAATGTCACTCCCCTGGGGTGGATCAATGCTAATAAAAATAATGAGAGGGGGAAGAAAATGAGGATACAAAATAAAATTGATTCTTGATGTGAGAATAATTTTATTCCTTGCATAAAAATGCCTTATGTTCTTCTACAGAGACCTAGAAAAAAAAAGCCATGCAAATAAAATTCAAATTACATGCCAGTAGATTGACTGTCAAAGGTTGGCCCCAGAAGGAGTTTTCTTAGAGGTCGAGGACCTGTTGTAATTCCCATCCAAATTAATGTTTACACCCTAATGAGAGGAGCCCAGCTACTGGAACCAAACCCAATCTGTGTCCATAGACTCTAGACTTCTGAATAGTGCTTTTCGCTTCTTTGTAAAAGAAAAGTTGGGGACAGGGTGGGGGTTGAGAGAGGGGCAAAGAGATCCAGAAGTGAAAAAATGTCCTTGTGGCAGGAGGCAGGCAGATGACAGGGAAGATCAACAAAGGAAAAACGCAAGCAATGTCTGCAAACAGAAGGGTTCAGCCCACTGACGTGGAGCAAGTGCATCCAGTTCTAACCGGAGAAGCTGCCTGGGGGTCTGAACACAATAGATGCCGCTCCCCGTGTGCGGAATGATGGATCAGCTCCCGCTTATCAGGCAGCGAACACAGCCAGCCACACAAAGGCCCCAAAGACACCTTCCGCACCAGCCCTTTGAAACGGGAACAAAGTTCTGGCTGTCGCCGAACAAGCACCCACGCGTCTAAAAACAGAAGTTTTTGAAAAGGGCATGGAGTACAAATCTTTTATTTTATAAACAGATCCACTCCGGCTGGCTCTTCTTCCGCTCCACAGGCTGCCTTGGACTGCCACAAAGCTGATGTGACTGGACAGAAAACTGCTTAAGGTAGTTCAGCGGGTGGCTACACATGGATCTTCGCTGTCAGGGTTTGGTCTCTGGGTGACTCATCAAGTACGGATGGTGACGCAGTGACCCCGACTCAGGAAGGTCAGGCTCAGCTTCCCTCAGCGGGAGAAAGGAGGATATGAAGGGACTGTACTGGGAATGTACTGTGTGCACGTATGAAAAAAGTGAAAAGAGAAAATTAAGGCGATTTACATGTGGATGCTAAATTGGGCCGGTTAGCAAAACCAAGGTACTGTCATTTCCCAAAGATAGAATCAAGAGCGGAGTTAACATCAGTGCCACCTACAGGAAAGCCTGAAGGACAGGCAGCACACGGCCTCCCAGGCTTCTTAGCTGGCAGCTCGCAGACACCAGAACTCCAGCCCATGGGCCTTGGAAGGAGGCTTCTGAGCTCTGGGAGGGGATCTGCTCCCTGCGGGCTCTGTCCGCGCGGCTTCCTTCCTCTGGGCGCCATCAGAGGTCACAGCATCCCTTCTCAGCCACTGACCTGAAGTGAACTCCCTTCACTCACTCTGAAGGAACTTTAAATAAATGATAATGACTAACCCAGCTGCTGCAGCAGGGCAAAAACCAAAGTCACGACTATGGTCCACTGAAAAAACAGGTGTCCTTTCCCTCCTTGCCACCATAAATACCAAATAGAAGAAAAGACAAAGACAAGAAAATACATTCACATTATTAAGAAAATGGAGAAAATCTAATCAGTAGGGAAAACTATGAGGAAAAAAAAAAAACCCATCTGAATATACAGAGTTAACTAGACTTTCAAAGTAAGAACAGCATTCAAAAAAATTTTTAAATGCTCCCATCTGCTAAGATAATAAGTGATTAGTTCCAAGTTCTAGAAAATTCTAGAACAAAAGGTGCGCATCAAAGTGGTGAGGCAGCTGCTTGCCCTTCCCAAAGGTCTGCAGGAAGAGGTCAGGCAAGCACCGCTCGGTGAGGTCACTGAGGAGCGCTGCGTTCCGCAAAGCTAAAGCTCCTAAACCCTGCGATTCTTCACTTCTGATGTGCTGTGACTCTGGTCTGCTCCGGTTGTCTATGCAGCCCACAGAAATGAAGCCGGTTCAAATAAAAGGCATACTATCAATTAGCTGAGCGCAATGATGTGTCTTAAACCCACACTCAGACCAACAATGTGCATTGTATAAATTGTTACTTATACTATTCAAGACCAATAAATATTAAAAATCCATCTCATTTTACACCTACCTTATTCTGTGTTTACTTCAAATTGCTAATTAATATTTGCTATATAGAATCAAGCACAGATAATTTTAAAATTAATCTATGTGGCAGAAAATCATTGTTAAAAATCAACCCAACCCCCTAAAAGAAGACTCAAGATGTATTATGTACAGGTTCAAGTTCCTTATGATGAATGTGGTCATTATGTATAGCTAGAATGTACCAATAAATTTAATTTTTAAAAAATCGACTCTATATATTGCCTATCTTTGGGATTGAGGTATCTTTTTTTTTTATTTGTTTGTTTGTTTGTTTTTGTTTTTCTTCTGGTACCAGGAATTGAACTCACGACCTTGCATTTGCCAGGCAGGGGCTTTGCCGCTGAGCTAAATCCCCAGCCCCAAGAGACTGAGGCATCTTATAGAGTCTTTTCCTGGCCTTTCATTGGTCCTTCAGTGTGCTGGCGAGGGAGGGAAGGTATAAGTATCTCCACTTTGGGATGAAGAAATGGGGGATCAGAGAGGCTGAGCAATTTTCTCAGAGTCGCCAAATCTGTAGTCAGTCTGAAAATCAGTGCAACGCTGCCCACCTACCTCCTTTTGGGAAAATCATGTCTTTTAAAATATAAATTTCATCTAAAATGGTCCCTCAAATCTGCAGCTCACAAACAATGTTTAATGCCTTCCACTGTTTAAATGCCTTCAAAGGAAACAAATACTCATGTATTAGGTCACTTATTCTAGAACCCACTAGAATAAGATCTGGTTGGAAAATACTTTCAAGGTAAAGTGCAAAGTTCAACTGAAAATCAGCCCATTATATTTGTGCGCTGTTAGTATTGTTATCTAATGCTGCAGGGGAGCACTGCTAATTCAGTTTGCTATGTGAGTGGCCTACAGGCAACTTCCATTTCTCCATGTTAAAAATATCTTTAAACAAAAATAAATCTCAGTACTTCTGGGAGAAATATTATTAAGTCTACAAAGCAGTCACAAAGAAAGGAAGCCTAGAATGTTAGCACAAAGTACTGTATGTGCTTGTGATTCTACACATAAAACGAGATCACTATGCACACAAATTTGTTGTGATACTTTAATTTTCCTATCTTCAAACATAAACTTTGGAAAATTCCTGTAAGTGAAACAACTTTATATGGGACAGATGTTTTCATATTTGCCACTGCAGAAACTCCTTAGGTTGTCATCCACAAAGTGAACCCCAAACCTAGCAGAAGGGTAGATTCGTCAAACTAAACTTTCCCATCAACAAATGTCATCAACCGTGAAGTGGCAATGCACTCCTGTAATCCCAGCTATTAGGAAGGCTGAGGTAAGAGGACAGCAAGTTCAAGGCCAGCCTGGGCAACTTCGATATAACTCAAAATAGATCGTGTACAGGTACAAATTCCTTATGATGAATGCGGTCAAATCAAACTCAAATAATAAAAACAGGGTTGTGGATGTAGTTGAGTGGTTGACCACCTGGGTTCAATCTCGACTACTTCTAGAAAGAAGACAAGAAAGACAGAAGACAGGAAAAAAGGCTATTCTTGGATGGAGAGGGACTTGCAAGCTGAAAAAGGGAGAGATTCTGAGGGATTCATTCCGTTATTTAGGTAACACTGGATCTGGGGAAGGGTCTAGCTCAGTGGTACCGTGCACACCCAGTCCTGGGTTCAATCCCCAGCACCAAAA
The DNA here is from genome assembly GCF_000276665.1 of Chinchilla lanigera. Taxonomy (NCBI): domain Eukaryota; kingdom Metazoa; phylum Chordata; class Mammalia; order Rodentia; family Chinchillidae; genus Chinchilla; species Chinchilla lanigera. The sequence goes on from NW_004955438.1 coordinate 13,206,322, forward strand.
AAGGTGGTGTCTACAGAAATCAAACAAGTAAGTAAAATGCATTCTTTACTTCATCCTAAAAAATAAACAAAAACAAAGCATCAATGAAACAAAACAAAGAAACAAAAACATAGGTTGTTTTACTTTGTTAGTTTTGGTTTTTTGAGATGGGCTCCATGTAGCTCAAACTGGCCTCAAACTCAAGGTGATCCTCTTCGGTTAGCATCCTGAGTGCTGGTATCATTACCATGCCTAGCTCCTATGGGTGTTTTACATACTCCAGGATTAATGTTCTGAAGTTTCTGTGTTAAATAAAATCCTTTCCTAGATTTAAAAGTGATTTAAAATAATCCTGGAACTCTGGGATATTATCACCCTTTGCAGCTACATTAGGTCTGTGAGAAACCAATGCAGTATTACTAGATCACACCCTCTGTGTCTGTATGTTCCACTTAAAAAGAAACTAACATGGATTTCTCATGCCCTTTGGTTGGTCACTGATAGGCAAGAGTTCTTCAATACAGGCAGGGACTGCAGACAGTCCATGTAAGAATGGGTTTATCGCTTAGATGTTGCATAGGTCCTGCTTAACATTAAAACATAGTATTCTATATCCATCCACACGTTACTCAGCCCAGGGAAAAATACGATTGAAAGGAGGTTCCTTGTGTTTAGCTGGGCCTCTGGGGTTACCTGTAAGAGACAAATTTACTTTGTGCCCCAAGACTTCATTTCTCCTTGTAAAAGATTTCCCAACTATTCTTAAAATAGGGTTGGTGCCAAAGAAAGGAGGGCTTGGATGGTGTTCTCTAAACAGCAAGGTGTTAGAAGTGACTTTCTCAAAATAACTACATCTTTTTTAGCTGGTAGCTCTTTTTTGTGCATGTGGTTTTAAAAAAATTAAAATGAAATTCACAGAACATAAAGTTTAACAGTTTATGCCTGGCAGTGGAGTGTACCTGTAGCCCCAGCTACTTGGGAGGCTGAGGCAGGAGGATCATGAGCCCGGATTTGACGTACACCTGGGCAACAGAAACGGCTTCATGTATTTAAACAGCCAAAAAAATCATTTTAAGCCCATCATACAGAAGATGTTAGTATATTTCTGTTGTACAACTATTACCACTGTCCAAATCCAGTACAATTTCATCCCCCCTAAATGTGATCCGTACCCTTAAGCCGTCATTTCTTTCCTCCTCCCAGCAGCTGTGGAAACCATGGGTCTTTCTGTCTCTGTGGATTTGCCTAGCCAGACGTTTTGTATAAGTAGAATTTTATAATATATGACCCTTTGTGTTTGTGTCTCTTTAAAAACAAGGTCTCACTATACAGTCCAAGTTGGTCTTGAGCTCACTATGCAGCCTCAAACTTACGGTGATCCACCTGCCTCAGCCTCCCAAGTACCAGAGTTACGGCTTTTCCACAGTATCTGGTAGTGGTTAAGCCATTTCCAGAGGGCTATAGTTCCAAGAATACCCAACCAAGGGCGCTCAGGTTGTTGACTTGTTCTCTGAGTTCACCTGGGATCTTGTAGCTACCCTATGACGATGCGCTAGTTCTGTTCACCTTTATGTGACAACAGATTGCCAACGGGCAAACTGTCACCTCTGTGACCTGGAATAGAAAAAAATTGTCCGCTGGATGAAGTTCTGAAGTAGAAAAGAATGTAAAAGAGGAGTAGTATTTAAACAGCCATATATGCTCAGATTACATTTTTTCTCTTGGTAACACTGACATTTAAGCTATTTTGGAAGACCGAGAACACTAAATCTGTTTTTTAGTATCTCCAAGCATTTAATAAGTGCTTAGTTGCCTGTGAAATGTTTCTGAAAAACTGAAGCTTGTAAAATGTGAAACCACATTTTGGCTGATTCTTTATCAGCTCTCAGAGCTAAGTGTATCCGCACAAATCAGTTCCTAAAGTTTTAACTCAAATTTTCCAATAACTGTGCTGCAAAGTGAGTTTTTAAAGAATCTGTTTGTCTGTAACTTAGAGATGGAATTAAGCATGTTTTAGCTTTTAAAAGGTGGGCAAAGTAATGAGATACGTGGGGACACTGTAAACTGGGTTTTTACATAATTTGTAAAAAGCTAAAAATGTTTGTATAATGCAAAAAGATGTAATCATCCAAAATGTCTCTGGCTCCCTCGTACCTTTCCGAAGTCTGTTTATTACTACAAGCGACTCAGAAACCCCTTTGTACCTTTTGAAAAAAAAAACACTTTAAGTCCCAAAGTAACAGAGATATTTACTATTACTTCGCCAGCGTCTGGAACAGGACCCGCCCTGCCGTAGGAGCCCCGAAGTGTATACTGAATGCAGAGCTGTGGAGGCGGCTCGGTGCCCTCTCCTAGCAATTGTGAGGGCCGGGTTATCACACCCGGAGCCGCTGCGGGGACATGGGCGAAGGGACTGAAAGCGGTGACCGCAGAGCGCCGCGGCGCCGCAAGCGGAGGAGCCAGTGCTCGGGCTGCTGTCCACCGGGAACACCGCGTCTTTCACCGCCCCAGGAAGCGAACCGGAGCACCGGGTGCGGAGCGGTGCGCAGAGGAGGGCGCTGCGCCCTCTAACTTCAAACCCGCAGGCAAACAGACGCCCGGCAGAAAGCTCCGGGCTGAGCCGGTTGAAGAGACAAGAGTCAGAGTTCGGCCGTGAAAGTAGCTGGGGTTGAGGGACACAGTCCCAGAGAGGAGAAACCATTGCTACGACAGCCCACCATGGCACCTGCCAGTCCTAAACTCGGGTGCACCGGGGACCGCGAGAAACCCAGCGGAAGAGCAGCTGGGAGATCAAGGCAGAGGTCTGGACAGCTCTCAGTTCTGAAGACAGACGGGTGGGAATTTAAGGTCACTAAGGTGACGGAGCCCTGCTAAATACACCGGATTTTCAGGGGAGAGACCAGAAGCCAGGTGCTGGCAGTAAGACCTAAATACACAAGCCCGAGGGAATCTGCAGTCAACCTCAACAGGCTTACAGCGATCTGCCTGTACTTAGCCCGCACACCAGGAGAAAACCTCACCATCGCAGGGCGAAGATCTCGGAGTTTTAATACATCATGTGTGGCATCGCACCAGTCTTAGGAGCCATGACAGAGTGACTGAAAGCCAAGAGAAAATACGGGAATAGAAAAAAACCAATGGGTACAAATTCAGATGAAAATAATTTTAAAATCATTTTGATTCATATGTTCAAGAATATGGGGTAAAAGAACGTTCAGCAGAAACGAGCTTATCACAAAAAGATCAACAAATACTTTACAATGGAAAATGCTATATACAAAATTAAATTTAAAATTCATTATACCCAGTAGAACAGAGAATGAGTAAATTAGAAGACAGGCTTGTCAATCAAATTTTTTGAAGATTAAAGTACAGGGAGAAATAAAAATGGAAAACAAGGCAAGATTGTAAGCTAATATGGAACATGCTGGAAAAGTCTGGGAAAATCTTGAGGAAAGAGAACCAGTTGAAAAAAAATACTTCAAAAAGACTGCTTAAGAATTTCCAATAAGGAAGGCATCAACCAGCAGATTCAGCAAGTTTATTATCCTTAGGAAAGACAAAACCATAAATAGATACACCAGAGCTAAAAACAGACAAAAAGAAAATCTTAAAAGTAGTCAAAAAATAAAGGCACATTATCTTTAAAGAAAAGCAAGGTTCATGGCTGACTCCTCAGACCTTAAGGAATGGAATGGTATCTTGGAAGTGTTGAAGCTAGAATTTCATGTTTGGTGAAAATATCCTTCAGTGATATAGGCAAGACTGAACTGTACATTTTAAAAGGATAAATCATATGATATGTAAATTTTATCCCAATAAAGGTGTTACAAAAAAAGGCAAAATATTTCAAATACTAAAAACTAAGAGAGTTCACTGACAGCAAACCCAGCAAAATATATGCAATCATGCACCACATAATGACGTCTCCATCAACACCTGACCACAAATGTGACAGAGGTCCCCCACGATGATGCTGAGTACTGCTGTCACAACATCCGTGCACTTACTTATCAATGCGCTTCTCGGGACATACTGTCATGTTAAAGCAACAAGGGAGTGTACTAACTAGAATACTTCATGCAGAAAATGTACTGGTCATGCCAGATAGAAGAAACATAGAATAGAATGAAAAATATTAGGAAGTATTAATATGTAAGCAAACAAAACTGAATACAGATTTTTAAAAATAGGTAATAGAGAATGCTTAATTTATTCAAAAGAAGTTAGAGGGCTGGCATAGTGGCACATGTCTGTAATCACAGCATTTGGGAGGCTGAGGCAGAAGGATCACTCCATGTTCTAGAACTCACTACAAAGTGAGATCAAGCCCAGCCTGGACTACACAGACAGACCCTGTCTTAAAAAAAAAACAAAAAAAGAAAAGAAAGAAAAAAGAAAAAAAAGAGAAATATAGGAACAAAGAGGAAATAGGACAAATGGAAAAAAAATGTGAGATGAAACACTTAAAACCAGTATTGAATAACACATTAACACTAAGTGGATTAGATACCCAAATTAAAAACTCTCTTGCATGGCTTTGATAGTGAACTGCTCTAAACATTTAAGGAAGGAATAACAATGGACAAAACTGTCCAGCCTATAAAAAAGGAACATCCCCATTTTATTTAATGAGGTCAAAATAATCCTGATACACAATTTGACAGAGATATAAAGGATAGGAAAATTACAAGTCTGTCCTGCACAGACTCAAAAACCTAGGCAAAATTAACAAACTGAATTTATTAATAAATGAAAAGAATATACCGGAGCAAGTGAAGCTTATTCCAGGAATATAAAATTTGAAGATCAGTATTATCTATCACTGTAAGACAATAAAAAAACTTTATGATCATCTGAATGGAGGCAGAAAAGACATTTAATAAACATTTTTAGAAGTTGGTGTGGTGGCACACTTCTATAATCCCAGCACTGGGGAGGCTGAGGCAGGAGGATCACGGAGGGTCCAAGGCCAGCCTGGACTACATAGTAAGTTCAAGGCCAGCCTGAACTATATAGTGAGACCCTGTCTCAAAAAACCACCCACCCACCCAAACAAAAAATTCCCAGAAAACTGGGAAGTAAAAGAATTTTTTAAAAAAATTTTAAGATATATAGTCAGGCTGGCCTTGAACCAGAGATCCTTCTGTCTCAGCTTCCTGAATGCTAGAATTACAGGTGTGTACCATGATGCACAGCTAAAAATATAATCATAATCTGGTAAACGATATGTATAAAAAATTTACAGAAAGCCAGACACAGCTGTGTATGCCCATAGTCTCAACTACCTAGGAGGCTGAGATGGGGATCACAAGCTTGAGGCCAGACTAAGTAGTATAATGACAACCTGTACCCAAATAGAAGAATAAAAAGGGCTGGGGTTATGGGAATGTAGCCCAGCACGTGCTAAGTTCAACTCCCAGGAGTATAACCAAACCAACCCAACCCAACCCAACCCAAACCAAACCAAACCAACATGAAAAAACCTTCATAACCTTGTGGTAAATGTTTAATAGGACAAAAACACTAACCATAAATGAAAGATTGCTATCTTAGATTTCATAAAAATTTTGGTCATGAGCCAGGTGTGGTGGCACATGCCTGTAATCCCAGCACTCAGGAGGCTGAGGCAGGAGGATCATTATGAGTTCAAGGCCAGACTGGGCTACAAAGTGAGCTTAAGGGCAGCCTGAACTACATAGTGAGACCCTGTCTCAGAAAGACAAAAAAAAATTTTTTTTGGTCATGTAAGGAAACCCTTCTAGAAAAAAATCAATGAGAAAATATTTATAATAATATATCAGACAAAACTCCCACCCATTAAATAAATGTAAGGGACCCTTGTAAACCAGTAAGAAAAATGAAAACCTCCAAAATATGGACACATGGCTCAAAAGGCACTTAACAGATGAGGATACTCAAATAGCTAATAAAAATAAAAAAGGTGTTCCATACATCAGAACCTCCCAGGGAAATGCACATTAAAAGTACAATCAAATACACATTTGTCAGAATGACTAAAACCACAATGAAACATGCAATTACCAAAATGGCTAAAAACTACAATCAAATACTCATTTGCCAGAATGGCTAAAATCACTAAGCCGGTGGTACCAGGTCTGACGGGGACGTGGAACAACCGGAACTCTCATGCTGGCAACAGTGCAGATTTTCAACCAGTGTTGAAAAACATTTGGCAACATCTTCTAGCTAAATGTACATTCACCCTACGGCAGGGTAGTTTCACTGATACATATAAAACCAAGAGAAATGCATGTACCTGCCCACTAAAAGGTATGAACAAAAGTGCTCATCGCTTCAGACACAAAAGCTAAAAAGTATAAACATCCCAATGTCCATTAATGGTAGAACGAATAAGCAAAGTGTGAGGTACAGTACTCACCCGAGGGAATGCTATACAGCAATGGAAAGAGCAACTATTGTTACTGCTACGTGCAGTAACATGGATGACCTCCAGACACAATGCAGATCAAATAAAACCGGATACAAAAGGACATACAGTATAGTTCCATGTATAGGAAGGTCAAAACAGTGACAGAAGTTAGAAAAATGGTTATGTTTAGCATAGACCAGGAGTCCTGTTTTCACCTGGGTGATGGTACTATGGGTGCCGTACAGGTGTAAAAATTGGCGAGCCTTGTATACTTCACATATTATATTGCAATACAAGTTTAAAAAACACCTTCACTAGGGGCTGGGGATTTAGCTCAGCAGCAAAGCGCCTGCCTGGCAAGCTCAAGGTCGTGAGTTCGGTTCCTGGTACCGGAGAAAAACAAAACAAAAAAAAAAAAAAAAGAAAAAATAAAAACACCTTCACTAACTCCATGTGGTCCTGCAGCTGTATTTGGATGGTTCCTTTGGCCATGTCTGTGATTTGCACATTGGGCAGCAGGAAAACTTGGGGAAGGGATGAGGGTACAGGAGAGAACCATCCTGTGGGTCTCCTAGAAGAAAATACCCGATCGATTGGGCCGGGAATGTAGCTCAGTGGCACAGGGCCTGCCCAGCAAGCATGAGGTCATGAGTTCAATTCCCAGTACCAAAAAGGAAAAGAAAAAGAAAATACCCTCATGGAGGCTATCTACACATGTTACGTGAGTTCCTTCACCCTCATAGTAGACAGAACTTTTTAGACAGCCTTATTTATATGGCCATTGAGATAGCGTTTTTGTAAAGTAGCCTTCTTTGGGTCCACAGGAAAGGTTCAGATCTCCACGTTTAAAGGCTCTCACTTTCCCACATAGCATCATTAGTTCCTTAATCTTAACTCATTATCAGCCTAAACTTTTCCCTTCGTTGTTTCAATCGACTGTTTATTACCGGGATATTGACTATCATCTATAAACGTTAATCACTACATACACAAAGAACTAGTGAGTGAAATACCGGTGGGGGTTACATCAATGTGTGTGGGTTTGTAATGGGAAACAAAAAAAGCAATGCAAGGAAAAGTACATGTACCGAGTGTGGCATCAGCTGAGGCAGTTGTGGAAGACAGAAGCGGACAGGATCAGTGTTCATTGTTCTGGGACTTGATTGTACTTTTAGTTCTCTACATAGAACAGAAGAAAAAGGTTTTTCAATGTTTAATTTTCCATTTACCTTTTAGTAAAAATAATTTTTCTCTTTACGGCACAGCTCTGGAGGAACAGCTCATACAGATTACTGCAGCTTGGATTGCTATCAAAAGTTCCAATTCTACACCTAAGGATAAATACCACTTTGGACAGAAATACACCAGCTGCACATTTAAATGCCAGTCTTTACAAAAAATTCCTCTATGTGTATATTGTGATTTCCTCTTCTTTTTGAGAAATTCTTGCCAGTAAAGCTTTTAGAGATATCTTTCGAAACTTTCGTTCTGAAAGTCTTTATTTAATTTTTATGTGATATTGCACCTTTATATTTCTGTTCTTATTCACGGGAAGAGAGAGCATTATTGTAGTCAATCGTTCCTTTTGCCCATATGTATAATTTTAGCAAGCAAGATCGCAGAATGGGAGCTAAAATAAACTGTGCTTTTTTTTTTAGCTTTGAGTGATCAAGTGCTGACCACAGCCGCAGGTCTTTTATGAGGACAGCTGTCACGTCCCATTCTGACACAGCAGGACACATTTTACATGACCATCTTCTTGTACAGTTAGAAATAAAACTGTAGTTAAAAATGTCAATGGCCTCAACCTTACTGGATTTTAAAACAAAGCAAATAAGGGAAATAAGGATTTCCCAACCTATCTACAAACAGAAATGTTGGAAAATAAAGCTGCATTATTCTACACGCATGACTTCAATTTCCTTCTCTAAGTCATGACATATCATTTTTGTTCTTTGGATTTTCATCTTCATCTTCTTCCTCTTTTTTTTTTTTCCTTTTACTGGGGATTAAATCCAGGGCCTTCACAGTGAGTTACACTCTTGATTTTTTTCTTTTTTTAATTTTAAATTTTGAAACAGGGTCTTGCTAAGTTGCCTGAGCTGCACTAGAACTTGTGATCTTCCTGCCTCAGCTTCCTAGAGTGCTGGGACTACAGATGTGTACCACCATGCTCAGCTTCTTTTTTCAATAGAGGGGGACTTGAAAACATAAACAGAAAGACAAAAACTACTGGGAAGAGACGAGCATCCTACCTGATTTTTAGAGACAAACTTTACAAGACCATACAAATTAAAAATGTTACACAATAGAAAACAACATAATGCTAAGTATTATCCCAGACACCTGCGTTCTGAAGGCCAGTTGTATTAAATACAAATTTTATTTCTTTGAAGTCTTCAGGGCTTTACAATGGACCAGGCAGCCCTTTAGGAAACTACTATAAAATGTCCTTCCACCTATCCCAGCAGACATATACCAAGAAAACAGCCTAAGGAATAATTACCAAGAATCCTGTCTTTTAATATAAAGTCTCCTAAATACAAAACATCAGCACTTAGCCATGTAGTGAGAAGTATCGAAGAAAGGGAATGGCTGGTAACCGAGAGTAGCTAACTGGGTTGGCGGCACTTATGTGAAGACAACAACGCACAGCTATTTAGGAGCTACTTTTGTTTCTTGTTCCTTTTCAGCCCAACAGTAGGAAAATAGGAAAGTGCGGGCTTCCTGCTTACGTTCCAAATGCATCAAACAGGATGGGCAACAGCTCTGAGGAGGGCAAGGAGCAGCTGGGCCAACACTTCACTTCAAAGTGGAGAGCTGGGCACACGGAGAAAAGGGCTCAGAAGAAATACGGTATCTCGAAGCTCTAAAGTAAGCAGTGCTGAAGATGAGAATGATGAGATGAGAATCAGTCTGGAATGAGACTGATCAAATATTCTTAGGAAGATGCTGCCTCTTTGACCATATGCTACTCCGTGCCCCCAAAACAAGATTTAAATACCTGTTTTTAAACAAAGCACACTATAGAATGTCACAATTTGGAGTGAAGTTACTTAAGATAGCGAATAAAACCTTTACGTTGCTGTAGCAGCTATTTTCTTTGAGCAGATTATACTTCAAATATTTGATACATACTTTCTATGAATCTTATCAAGTGTGAGTTTTACAATGACTCATATTTACGTTCCAATTCCATTAGCGCTTGCTGCATTCATTTAGGTGCCAGATCATGTTATCATGTGAGAATGCCCACACATGTGGGGCTTGCAATTAATTAAAGACCAGCTTTTTTATACAATGGAGTACTACTCAGCCAAAAAGAAGGATAAACTTGAGACTTTCATAGGTAAATGGATACAACTAGACACCATACTGTTAAGTGAAATAAATCAGACTCACGTGTGTCTCCCTGGTGTGAGGAACTGAGAGTAAAAATAAGGTCCAACATGCACAATAGATATTGTGAAATGGGAAGAAATTGTTCAAAGGAAAAAGGAACTAGGATGAGGGAAGGGAAAAGGTTTGAGGGGAAAAGGAAAGAAAAACAAAATGCAAGATATACTATTAGTTTCTCTTAGTTCATTGAAAAGAAAAGTTTGTGCTACTATTGCTTAGAGAATTTTTTATGCCCATATCTTGTACTCTGATTACCTACTTTTTTTTTGAGACAGGGTTTTGTTATGCAATTCAGGCTGGTTTAGACTCACTTTGTAGCCCAGGCTGGCCTCGAACTTGCAGCAATCTTCCTACCTCAGCCTCCCGGGTGCTGGGATTACAGGCGTGTACCACCACGCTGAGCCTGATTACCTACTTTAAAGATAATGATACACAATGTATAACTATTATTATTCTCCTATTATTTTGTTATGAAATTTTGCTTTACTTTTTTCCATAAAAAATAATTAAAGACCAGAAACTGTACCGTTGTTGGGTAAGACATTTGAGGGGGCCAAACATCAGAATTTGAAGAGAATGCATCACGGTACAATAACTCATCTGTAAGACAATTACTCTGACATTATGTAAGTGCTATATTAGAACTTAACTATTTACTTAGATTTTAAAGAATATTAGAAGTGTTATTACACAAACACCTGAATCGAGTTCTTAGGTATTATTACTGGTCCCTGGAACAATACCCAAAGTAATCTAAGGTCTAAGGCAAATACAGAACCAACAATTTAGAAATGGCCAGCATTGTAAGGTGCCCTGTTCTTAATAAATATGACAGTAACAGGTGTTTCAAATAGAGGCAAGGTGAACAATTAGACAATAAATTATATACCTTTTTTTTTTTTTGGCACTGGGAATTAAACTCAGGACCTTGTGCTTGCCAGGCAGGTGCTTGTGCTGCTGAGCTATATCCCGGGCAAGAAACTGTATACTTTTATAAAGGATTTGTGTAAAAACTTAAAAAAATAAAGTGAGTTACCAAAGGAATTTCCTTATTTAAAAAACGAACCAATCATTGTTATCCTAGCAGAATTCTTTAAAATAACTTACCTTATATTTAAAGAATTACCTAATGTTTATAAGAATTAACATTCTTATGTAAGAAATTAGCAGTAATCAAAAAGAATTAAAAGGTAATCTCTCATAGGTAAATGAACCTGTGACTCCAAGACAATCATGTTGAAATTAACCCAGGGGACCGATGTTCCAGTCCAGAAGTGCAGTGGTTCCTTGTTTTATAGAAATCTGGAGACCTCTGGATTAAGAACTGTTTTCTTAATCTCTTTCCTCTATTACCTTCCTTTTCCTGTTCTTGCCTCACAATATACTACGCATATACAGCTGGAAAGTATAGATTCGGTACGCATGATGGCGTAAGTTATATACCATACCGTCAAATAGGGGAGAAGGGAGGTGGTGATTTAGCTTTATCCTCAAAATTAGTATCATAAAAAGTATTTAATGTATATTTTTTTCTTACATTTATTTTATTCTTAATATCAAAAGAGTCCTTGCATTTGGTATTTTTTAGGAAGTATGTGTTACTGTTCAGTTTTCACGTAATCAAACGAAAGCTCTGTGAATTTGAAGGCGCGGTGCCCTGTGCGCTAGCGGAGAGCCTGCACACCTCTCAGCTGCTGCAAACACAGTAGCACCCAAGGCTGCTTGTGCGTGTGTGCGGGTCGGTGAGGACGGCGACATCTGCCAGGACAGTGCACGGCTGTGTGTCCTCTCGGGTCTTTTCAAAGCCCATTCGAGATAACTCAGGCTGGCACGTCAAGAGACAGAGCTTTATCTTGTCTCCCTCCTCTCACTCTGCCTGCCTTTGCCCATTTCAGTGTCCTCCAGGAGAAGATGCACAAGAAAGAAATGAAAAGTAAACCCACCGAATTTCAATCCTCACAGTGAGCCAACCACACTACCAGCCACTGGGGCACAGTGACTTTTGACCATTTTTCTGGACTATTTTCTGCTGGCAACAAAGTCCCTCCAGTTTGTATTTTATAACTCATTTTCTACCATAACACACTGTTTAAAAAGTGACTTGAATACAACCCGAATATATCCAATGTAAAAATAAACGGACATTTTCTTCTAAGTTTGTACACAATGACACCACTTTTTATGGGTTAGCTATAGTTCACGCAAGATCTCCCATCCTTATTAGAAATGACTGCGATCCAGAAGTACAAAACATTCACTGATTAAAAGATAGCTATGCAGTCATTTAGGGCAGTGAGAAGTCTAAAAAATTATTCCCAATAACCATGGTGGACAAAAATGTGAACATGATAATACAATTTTTGGAAAATATTTTAATAGTTGCCATTTTCTTGCCTGTGCTATTAATATATACATTGATTTAGTAATAAATATAATTTCATTACATAGAGTGCAATATTTTTAGTATTCATAACTGGTTGAAATTAATGCTGCTATTACCTCAAGAAAGGGATAAATAAATACCATGCCCAAATTCCAAACTAATGCTCAGGAGGTTAGCATTAACAAAATCTATAAAATAAACTTGTTGGGCATTATCTTTTTAAGCATGATTCCTGTAAACATAACAAAGATCACTTTTCTCAGTCCTGATATTTCACATAATGGCTTGAAAAGAAAGCACAACATACAAATCCTAACACTTCGGTTTTTTGCATAGGGAATGAATTAATTGTATTTTAAAATGCGGCAATCTTTCCATGAAATGTCTTCATCGCATAGCACTTGTTTTCTCTATGAATTCATAACTTTGGAGCAATAAAAGTGCTCTGCATAAGTTTATAAAATATGCTTTCTGGATTCAAAGTTTAACAGAAAAATTTCAAAACAGGTCAAAGATATGACTCTAAAATATTATGTACATAATAAATGACTACAGGAGGACGTGGCTCACTGTAGTCCAACACAGTGTACAAATACGAAGCACAGTGTTGAGTCTAATTTCCCTTTAGTTCTCCCTCGTGTTGGTGCGTAAGTGGCTAAGGACTCATACAACATGCCCCATTCTACTTGTTGCATACAAAGCAGAAGAGGGATGTAAGGACAAATTTTAAGTAGATAATGGAAAAAAACTGGCAAAAATACAGTACATATGCTTTAGACAGTGCACTTTATAAAACAGATTGCTTTATTCACATCCTTTTATAAAGTGCAAGTTACTTAACACACAGAGCCATGTACCTTAATACTCTGAAATAACCATTAAACAAACTGCCAGGAAAGAGCAGTGCAAAAATGAAAACATACACAGCGGAGCATGCATTGCAGGTGGATCCCAAATACAGAGCATGGACCCGAAGTTCTTATAACTTTTTTTAACGTTTAGAAAAAGATTAATAATAGCAAGTTATCATCATATATAACAATAAAATAAAAACAATAAGTTAAAATTCTCTCTCAAGAAATAAGTATATGTCACACATAAAATTCCTTACAGAATCTTTTCTTGAAACAGACCTTTTTCTCGAATAAATCACTATCCAAAGGGTGCAAATCTCTTAAGAACCCACCTGGTCCACCAGGCATAGCAAAGGCATCAGCAAGTCTTGCTGGCAGACACCTGGAAAACCTGTGACTTCCGTTGTGGGCCATCTGATCAGTCCCTACTTAAATTTACAGAAACTATTTGTTCTTTCAAGAATGGTCCTGTTGTCATCATGGTAGGTCACTAAAAATATCACATGTTCTATTCACAGTAACATTCTCTGTCCAGTGCTCTTGGACGAGGATAACCAACAGGTTTTCCTGAAAAAAAATCATTAAGAGGCAGATTCCAATGAGACCAACGAGACACTTTTTTTTTTTTTTAAAGCACAGAACATCACCTCAAGCATACGCTGAGGGAAATGAAGGTGCAATGGCTCACTGCGGACATCCCTACCCTTCCTCTGCCACTCAGTCTGAGAACTGGAAGAGGGCCTCCGGGTTGGTGGTGTCCGCAGGGTTGCTGGGTGGCAGCGTCTTGGTGGGCGTGGTTTTCCCGTGGGAATGGGAGGAGGACGAGTGCGAGCTCTCACTGGAGCTGCTGCGCGTCTCCGTGCTGGTGCTGGTCTTTTTCATTTTCCTTCTCTTTGCCAAAGGGGCCTTATCGACGTTCTGCAGGCAAAATCCCTCTCTCTTGTATTTGTTAAAGGCCTAGGGGAAGAAAGAGGGAAGCCCTGAGAGACAAAAGTACTCAAATTTCATGCCATTTACGACTCACACGCGAAGACAATTTTTCACTGAAAACCACAGTTTCCAGTTGTTCCGGGAACAAAGCTCGGACAACTTCCTGACAGGGGAGAGAAGTTCATGGGAAAAGATTTCTGAGGGCTCTGTGTGCATCAAACCACGCGGGCCTCCAGCAGTCCGCGTATGTTTGTGCTGTGTGTGCGCACGCGCGCATGTGTTACAGGGGCCTGAACCTCAGGCAAGCGCTCTACCACGGAGCCTCACCTCTAGCTCTTTTGAATCTGCTGAAGACCTTGGACCGACCACATCCCAGTAAGAAGCACTGACTGGGAATTCCTGAAGAACATCAGTCATCTAAATCATCACCCTCTCCATTATTTGACTTGTTCTGCTGCTAAGATTTACATTTCTGACCACAAATTCCCAACACAGAATAGACTCCGCCTCCTCAGAGCAGATGGCCTGGGCTTTTCTTCACCTTGGGCACCGGCAGGCCTGCGTGACTCTGTACAGCCTCACGTCACAGGGCACTGAGAAGATCGGGGTCAGCTGGTGCAAACTCTGAGAGTCACTTTCTCCATTCCTCAACATTTTCATCCACTACTTTTTAAACTTCAGTTCTGAGCTGAGCAGCACTATTCTTTTTCCTTTCTCAAGGTAATTCCCTGGGCAATAATTGTATTTCTCCCTCACTCATCTGCTCCTTAGACTATCCTTTTGCATTTGCTTGGCACAAAGGTGCCCAGGTACAGTGAGTACTACGCAGTCTCAGCCAAAGGACACACATTTTTCAGTGTATCAGTGGAGAGGTGTCTGAGGCTAGGGAATAAGAGCACGTGAGGGGGCCCCCTTTCCAATGCCCCCAACCATGCACGGTGCAGGCCTTACATGGAAGGTTGCTTTCACACAGGTGTGCACAGCAGCTCCTGAAGATCCCAGGATGTCCGGAGTCATCAGAGGGTTCGAGGACAGCTGGCTGCCATCTTGAAGCCATTCATTGTACCTCAAGCTAGACATTTTCAGTCTTTTATTTGGATCAACTGTGAGAAGTCCTGTGGGAATAAATAAGATATTTTAGGATTTGCCATTGCAAACAGTTTAAAAATCAACCTCAGACCTAAATTTCAATTATATTCACATAGAGTGAAGGTTTCAATAAGGGTTCAACTTCCTACAAAGATAACTGCACATTTCGTACACATTTAGTCTGGTAATGGACACTGGATGCTAATAATAAGGTCATAACGGCCTATGTCTAGAAGGCTGTGGGATACCTGGCTCTTCCATCAGGAGAAAATCACCATCCAAAACAGACTCACGCTGGTGACTTCGTAAACCCCAAAGGAACTGAGAGCACCTAGATGTACTTCATTCATGTGCCGGACACTTACCGACCACCTTCCACAAGTCAGGAGTGTCGTAAGGCAATAGGGTCATGGAGGTGAGACTCACAGAGGAACAAGGAGGCGACACAGATAAACACACAGTTGTTCTAACGTGAGGGGACAAGTGCAGAGTGTGGAAGCAGGCCCACGGGAAGGGCCGAACCTATGGGGCTGGGAGTCCTGGAAGTCTTCCAGGTGAGAAGTGGGGTAGATGACGAGGGGCTCCAATGATTAAGAAATGCAAGTGTAAGGAAATGTAGGAACCTGAATACTTGACACATTTAAAGAATTCAAGTATTCCATATGGCCAGGGTGACAAGGAAGCAGAAGGCAGGCTTACGTTCTGAACACTAGGATAAGGAGTCTCACCTGAAGCTAGCAGAAATTCTCCAAAGGATTCTTACCCGAAAAGAGTTACGGTCACATTTGTCACTCTGGTCATAGATGATGGACAGGTAAAATCAGAGGAAGTGAGACATGTTGAAAGGATGCTGCAGGATTTTAGCCAGAGCAATGATGGCAAGAATAAAGGAAAGGGCCTGTGAATGGGAAGGGGTGGTTAGTGAACCTGCAGAGCTACTTGACAGGCTGTGGAAGGCGGGGACAGTGCGGGCGGCCAGGTGATGCCAAGGTGCTCGTTTCAGTGACCTTGTTTCTGGGCAGTGCTGCCTTCTAAGAGAAGGAGACAGGAGGAGGAACATGGTTAGGGGAAAAGAGGGCAGAAAAGTATAGGTTTGTTTTGGATGGGAGGCTGAAGATGCCAGTGGAAGCCAAGCTCCAGTTTACGTTGGAAATGTGGTTAAGACCAGTGCGGGAGTGTTCTAATAAGAAAACAAGGCTGAAGACAGTAGCCTGGTAAGCCTCTCAGGACATAGGTGGATTACTTGAATAATTTATGAACACACATATGTGTAATGGGTATGATTCTACTTTAGTCAGGACACATGATGCAGAATATCAAATTTCATAATATTCTTACCTTGGATCAAATCTTTAGCCTCTTGGGATACATTCTTCCAGGCTTCCCCTTCAAAGGAGAAATCTCCTTTTTTAATTTTCTTCATGATTTCCACTGCACTCGTGCACGTCAAGCTTCTGTCATGAGATTGGAACGGAACCTGCCCTGACAACATTGTGTACTATCGTGGAAAAAAATAAGACAGAATGATTGCCAAGATCACCATCCAAGCCACTCCAGTAAGCCTATTACTAACTTAAACAGCATCATTTGCCAACTATTACAACTAGTATTATTGGGTTTAAAAGTACGTGATTTTATCGCTGAAGTAATAAACACATTTTAAGACTCATAAATAAAGTAGTATGGCTTTTTATGATACCAAAATTGAAAACCATTTTAATAATTACAGTAGTTCCCTCTTCGCAAAGGAGTAAGATGTTACAATTTTAGTTAATTATCCAGCAATCAACTCCTGTTGAAAGTAATTTTCTGAGCCGAGCGTGGTGGCGCATGCTTGTAATCTCAGCACTCTGGGAGGCTGAGGCAAGAGGACTGCAAGTTCTAGTCCAGCTTGCTCAGGAGGTAGCTCTGTGTGAAGGATCTGGGTTCAATCCTCTGTAGCAGGGGAAAAAGAAAGAA
Organism: Chinchilla lanigera; assembly: GCF_000276665.1. NCBI lineage: Eukaryota > Metazoa > Chordata > Mammalia > Rodentia > Chinchillidae > Chinchilla > Chinchilla lanigera. The sequence goes on from NW_004955438.1 coordinate 13,223,309, forward strand.
TAATTTTCTGTGTACAAATTGTCTGCAAATGGTGTAACAAAAAACACAGAGATACACCTGTGTGTATATAAGTACAGATATATCTATATGCATGTCTGTCTCTATGTATTGTACATGTCTATGAGGACATGTATGTGCACAAGAGAAAATTAGAAAAATAAAAGTAGCAAATGTTACATGTTTGCAGCATTATTCTATATTCTGTAGTTTTTAAATTTTCAAAATAAAATTTTGGGAACAGAATGAAAAACTAAGGTCTCAAGAATAAAATACTTGCAGAAAATATATATTAAATGGAATTATGCATCATCACCGCACAGGTATGTTACAGATCCTATCTTACGTTTTCTAAAACCTGTGTATTAAGCGCTGAACTTTTGTGTTTCCTCCTAAATTTATAACTTGAACCTGTATCCCTCCATATGACCATATTTAGAGATAGGGCCTTTATGGAGGCAATTAAGGTTAAATGAAGTTATACAGATAGGGTTTGATCCAGCAGGATTATGTCCTTAAAACTGTGGACACCAGAGGGCTCTCTGTGTGAGCACACAGCAAGCAAGTGGCCAGATGTAACTCAAGGGGAGGGTACACCCCAATATAACCAATGCTGCCAGCAGCCTGACTTTGGTCTGTTCAGCCTCCAGAACTGTAGAAAATGCTGTCGTTTAAGCCACTCAGCATGTGATATTTTGTGATAGCAGCATAGGCAATTTAATATGCTATGTAAACATATTTTAATTAAAGTTCTGTATATTTCAGACAGGAATTGTACATGTATGGCATATACTGTTGTAATCGAAGTTACATAGGACATGCAGACGTCTTTTCCTGGAATACTGATTTTATTTGATGAGGGTCACATAACTTAGTTTCATGTTAAAATGTTCATATTCACATTTATCAGATGCAAAATGCAAAAGGGCCACACATTTCAAAGACAAATCAGGAAACTCCAAATAAATTTTGTGCTTGCTGTGGGATAACTCAGGCTTGGTATGTATATGTCTAAAGATCTGCATTCACTTTGCAATGCGTACCCTACAGTTTAATGCAGGTGCTAATGCTGTTCATTTTCTCCTGCAACTATTTCATTATGTATCTCTAAAAGGCAAGACTTCTACCAACCATAACCATAACCCAACATCATACCTAAAAACTATGGGCCATTCCTTGCTGTAATTCAGTATCTAATCATTGCTTACATTTCCCTCATTGTGCTTTATACATTGTATATGTACTGCAATCATACCTACATGAATTATTTAGAATTTGAATTTAATAAATGAATTTAAATTACAAATTGCTTGAATAAGAATCTGAGGAAGATTCTTATAAACAATCTTATAAACATTGTTTCTTAAGTGTTTTGAAATATAGATTCCCACATTCTTTTCTCACAATTTATTTGCTGAAGAAATTGGTGGCCTGTCTTTAGGCGCTGCCACAGTCCTCCAAACATTGCAATTGTATTCTGTGGTACTATCTAATCTAGTTTGTATCCTGTATTTCTTAAAACTCTGACAAGCAGATCTAGAAGGAGCAATGCTTCCATCCATGCAGCTATGGAAAGTTCTTTCCACGGAAACGACATACAAAGGTTCCAAAATACATTTCTGTATGTCTAAGACCCTTAACATTTTCAAGAGTTTGATGATCATAAGTAGCCTAGATGTGAAATGCGTTCTTTTAATACAGAAATGAAAATTAATATTCAAAATTAAAGGCATTGTTACTAATAAAAATGTTATCAATTTAAGCCCTTGTAACTCTTGAATCTACAGAATATAGTTGTTTACTTTTACTAAGAATAATCTTATTCATAAATAACTTTAGTTTGAAAATAATAAATGATGATTTAAAACAGCTCAGATGAAAGTCACTTAAAGCTTAAAAATAAAGCAGCAGCATTCTGCAGGAACAAGTGGCTGGCCAATGAGGGGAACAAACTAACACCAAAATAAACCCCAGATGGAGTACAGATTGAAGGATAAAAATAGAACGGAGTAATTCTAGAGGAAAATTTAGGAGAATATTTTTATAATATTGGGTTAAGGGTAGGTGTGGAGTGGCAATCTAACATCGAAGCCACACACCGTAAAGGAAAAGACTGACGTATCTTAATATGTGGAAAAACAAACACAAAACACAGCAAGCTCTCCAAGTAAACCCCTCTAAAAATAAACCCCAAATCTCCTATTATTATAAACAAAGTTTCCAAACCAAGGATAAGCCAGAAAAACATTTCCAATTTTGATGTTAGACGAAGGATTAAAATCCTTAATAGAGGTTTACAATTTAGTAAGGAAAGTTTCCCTGTAGGAAAATGGGCAAAGCTCATAAAGAGAAGTTCATGAAAAGGAACATACAAATACCCAAAGGCATGAAGAGATAGTCAAACTGAATATTTATCAAAGAAATGCATGTAGATTATAAGAACAGTGGGTTCGTATAGCATTCAATGTAGCATAGCATCCGATTGATAGCATCTAATGTACTTGCGTATGATTGGAATGTAACCCAGTAAATCTTTCTAGAAGGTAATCTAGGTATTATGCTGAAATAAAAACATGTGTACTCTTCTCCTGGGAATTTATCCTGATGAAATAATGAGACAAATGCAAATATGTCTATAAAAATATTCATTATTGTAGAGTTTATAATCAGAGAAAAATGGAAAAATGCTAATTTTTCATTAGTAAAGAAATGGTTAAATAAATTTTGGAGACTCAAACTGCATGTATAATAAAGCTCCATTTACCAAAACCTCACATATACATACATGTATAGCAAAACAGGCAGAAATGTATAAAGCACATACAGGTATACGGAGGGGAAGCTGGTGGGAGAAGGACGCTTGAAAAACATGTTTGAATGGTAAAATTATGAGTGATTTTCACTTTGTTCCTGTCTTGCTGCACTGTCTAAAAATTTCCCCTAAGAACATGCATTACAAATTATCTACAGAAAAAGTAAAGCTATTTTGAGGTAAAAACATGCTGAGATTTTTCTAGCTTATGTTTGGTTTTTGATCAAAGCAGCCAGGCGAATTTTTGGAAAGTGTGCTCACCATGATTACTATAAATTGCCATAAATATTTCTGGTTTGGGCTATTAAATCATTAATTTATCCTAAATTATTTTAATTATATTTTCAGTCCAAAATTTCACAGAAGTTAAAATGTTTTTGTATTAACAGATAATTCTGCTATTTTCACATTATATCCAATATAGTACGTGTCATGAAAACACACTATCACTTCTTTTAAAGAACTATGTATTCCATTCATATAAGTCACAGGTAACTTCAGTATTTCAAAATAAACCAAATTAAGTTTTAAGAAATGGAAATACTCTTTGGCAAGGCCTTTTACTGGTCGTACAGAAACCAATTTGTCAATTTTTCCCATAAATTTAAGAAAAACAGCAGGGGGGCACAGATACACTAAGTATGGAATACGGAGGACATGAAAGCACGGGGCAGGTGTAGAGATTATTAAGATGAACTCACCAAGATGACGCCCAAGCTCCACAGGTCACAGGACTCATCATAGCCGTTATGATTCAAGAGTTCTGGGGCTGCATAATGAAGGGTAAAGCACGGGGTCTTCAGCGGCTGATTGTCAGGGGGCTTGAGGCGTGCAAACCCAAAATCGATTACTTTAATTTCCAAGTTGTCATTTTCATCAGTGAACAATAAATTCTGTAAGATACCAATACTTCAGTTAGTTTCTCATTAAAATGTCAAGGGATCTGCTGCTCCCATTTATAGAACATTTTCTCTGTGTACATTATTGATACAGTCCCTGAGACACAACAATATTAAAATCAGGCCAAGCAATAACCCTACAATGGTCCCCAAGTGTTCAACTGAAAGAAGAGATTTATGACTCTCATTCTAAATAAAAAGCTAGACATGATTAAGTTTAGTGAGGAAGGCATGCTGAAAGCCAAAGGAGGCTGAAAGTTAGGCTTCTTGCCCAAACAGTTAACCAAACAGTGAATACAAAGGCAAAGAATTCTTGAAGGAAATCAAAAGTGCTACTCCAGTGCACACAAAAATAACAAGAAAGCGAAGACCCCTATTGCTGACATGAAGAAAGTCTGAATGGCCTGGTTAGAAGACTAAATCAGCTACAACCTTCCCTAAAGCCGAAGTCTAAAGAGGAGCAAGGGCCTAAGTCTTTAATTCCATGAAGGCTGAAGGAGATAAGGAAGGTGTAGAAGAAAAGCCGAAGCTGGCAGAGGTTGGTTCACGAGGACTAAAGGAAGATACTGTCTGCACAACATAAAAGTGCAAGGTGAAGTAGGAGGTTCTCCTGTGGAAGCCACAGCAAGGTAGTGAGAGATCTAGCTGAGATCACTGATGGAGGTGGCCATGCCAAACAGACTTTCACTGGAAATGGAACAACCTTCTGCTGGAGAAGACACCTGCTAGGAGTTTCACAGCTGTAGCGAAGTCAGAGCTTGAAAGGACAGGCTGATTCTTAGGAGGAGCTAAAGCAACTGATGACTTCAAGGGGAGGCCAATACTCACTTAGCATTCTAAAAATCCTAGGGCCCTGAAGAATTATACAAAATCTACTCTGCTTGTGCTCTACAAAACAAACAACAAAGCTGGATTAACAACTTATCTATTTACAGCATGGCTTACTGAATATTTTAAGCCTACTGTTGAGACCAACTGCTCAGGCAAAAAGATTCAATATCACCACTCATTGACAATGCACCTGGCCACTCAAGAGCCCAAGCAGAGATGTATAACATTGATGTTGTCATCTGCCTGCTTGCACAGCATGCGTTCCACAGCACATGGATCAAGCAGTAAATCTGACTTTCAAGTCTTATCTGTTTTTTTTTTTTTTTGTGTGTGTGGTGTGTGTGTGTGTGTTGTGTGTGTGTGTGTGTATTTTGCAATACTAGAATTGAACCCAGGGCCTCATACATGGTAGGTAAGTGCTTAGCCTCTGAGCTACATCTCCAGTCAAGTAATATTATTTAAGAAAGATATTTTATAAGCCTACTGCTGCCAGGGAGAGTGATTTCTCTGATGGATCTGGGCAAAGTAACCTGAAAACCTTCTGGAAAGGATTTGCTATTCTAGAGACAACTTAACATTTGCATGGGAGGAGGACAAAATAGGAACATTAACAAGAATTTGAAAGAAATGGACTCCAACTTTGAAATTCTACTGTGGATAAAATGCTATAAAACAGCAATGACACGCTACAGAGAAATCTTTCACAAAAGGACAATTAGTCAATGGAGCAACTTCACCTTCAGCCACCATCACCCTAATGCTGATCAGCCAACAGCTATCAACATCCAGGCCGGACTCTGCACTGGTGAAATGATTAAGACTCACTGCAGGCATAGAGAGCCATTAGAAATTTTTAGCAATAAAATATTTTAAAATTAAGGTATGTATATTTTTTTCAGACAATGCTATTGCACATAATTTTTATATGCACAAATTTTATATGCACAAATTTATATGCACAAATTTTTATATTGCACAAATAATTTTTATATGCACTGAAAAACCAAGAAATTCCCATGACTTGTATTACTGTAACCTTCACTTTATTGTGGTAGTCTGGAGCCAAATCTACAATAATCCTGAGGTATACATTATTTGTTTACTGAATAAAGTAATAAAAAAGCTACACAATTTTTAGGACAGTCTATTAAAGAAAACATGGTACAGGCATGCATTTCATTTTTAGAAATATTTTTTCCCAAACAGTTAATACTTAAACATGTTCTGATGTTTAAGGCTATACCTCAAATATTAAGATGACACTGTTATTTGAATCATACATCCACTCAGACTTCTAGATCACTAAGGCTTTCCTGTACTATTTTTATGCCTTCCATATACTTAATAAATGTTAACTGTATTGATGTACAAATCATTTAAACCTGTACATCCAGTCAGTACTCCAAGTAAATGAATCTGATTATACTGTTGTTGCCTTTATATTGATCAAATTATTCCTAGCTTTGGAATATAATTTGCTTTGTTAATACTATTCTAGTTGAAATACAAGACATCACAGATAGCTTCTTTCATGCAAAGGAGGAAAATCTTTAAGCCTTCCACTTAAAAGCTGACAAAGAATAAAATAGGAGGAAAGAAGAGCAAAAAATTAACTGAATTTCTTAAAATTTCTGTTATGCAACCCTTAATACCTACTTTGTGACAACTGGAGCCGCGGCTGGGGTTGGTGGATGTTCTCTTTCAGCAATTAGCACTTTAAGCCCTCTGCAGCACCAGGGACTGCGCTACACAGAGCAGTGAGCAGCACACCTGCCCCCTTTTTAGTGCAGCCTGCTGCGGCCTTGGAGAGCCCCTACATTATTCCATAGTAGGAACGGAGGAGGACTTCCCTGATTTAGTTCTGGACGCGCAGGCAATGAGGAAAGGGGCATTCACCTTCACTGGTGACCTTCATTGATTCCTCCTATTGAAGCATGTAAAAATGGGAGCACCACTTGCCTACCTGCTCTCCTGATGCACTGAGTGAGTGGAGATGTGTGGACTAGATAAGGCCAGGCATGGCGGGAAGTACCTGATCAATCCCCTCTTCCGTTCATTTCTTGTTCTACTGGAAACTACTTTCATATATATAACTTTTCCTAATCTTTCATGAGCACACGGCCAATTTGAAAAATACGAAGCAACCTACTAAGAATGTCAGCCTGCTTCTAAATTTATCTGATTTTCACTTAGAACTTAAAATTTTGCCTATGTGGAAAATGAAAGGCGCATAACCAAAAGATAAAGTATCAGATCTTAAAATGCTGCATGGGAAAGGGATTAAACCTTTAGTTGAAAATAATATACTATGCTATTTAAAGGTCAAAGTGAAAGCTATATGACTATGAAGTTGCTAGTGCAAAGAAACTCTATCATTTCTTTAAAATCTGGTTCAGTTTAAGATTACAACTACAGTAAAATGTCTTCAATAATCTGACAATTCTGCTTCATTTCAAAAGAAAGAAAAGAAGAATTAAGCTACACAGTATCTTTTTATCAGGAAAGTAGGAAGGCGTATTTAAATTCTACTGCAGAGGACAGTTGCCTCATTTGAGACTCAGGAGATGACAGATGGCCAGTTATCAAAGAATAAAACATGTGAAAATGAATTTTATACAGTCATGGAACAGATCTTTTCCATTAAAAAAAACCTACATGCCTGTTCCTTGTCTATCAAGAAAACATTTAAGTGGTGTGCTTTCACATTTAAAAATAGACAGCTAATCTCCCATGTACAGAGCACCATATTTTCAGTGGGCGTCATGTAGGAGAGTGAGAACTTTGATGAAGGAAGCAGAGGGGGAGCTATCATAGCTGCAAGTTCACAAACACAATTCACTTTGGATTAATTACTTGTCATGTGCATGACAGTAATATAAAGTACACAGACAGAAGTTTAAATACTTTAAAGAAATAAATCAACTATAGTCAGTCTGCCATATTTGTGAGTTCTGGAACTGTGTGTTCAACCAACCCAGGAACAAAAACTTAAAAAAAAAATTGCAGCTATACAGAACACATTTTTTCTTACCATTGTGCCCTAACCAATACAGCATAACAACTTTGTTTTGGTCTTTTTTTTGAGACAGGGTCTCACTATGCAGTTCAGGCTGGCCTTGAGGTCACTCTGTAGCCCAGGCTGGCCTCGAACTCGCAGTGATCCTCCCGCCTCAGCCTCCTGAGTGCTGGGATTACAGGTGTGCGCCGCCACGCCCAGCTAACAACTACTTACCTAGCACTTACATTACATTAGGTATTATAAGTAATGTAGGGAAGATTTAAAGAATATGGAAAGTTCGTGTATTTATGCAAATAATATATCATTTTACATAAGGAACTTGAACATCCCTGGATTTGAGTATCTGCTGGAGATCCTGTGTCTAATCCTTCAAGGATACTATGGGATGACTGTATATTTCAATGACTAGATTTCCATTTTTAAAACATCCTCCTCCTCTAATAACTCAATATTCTTAAAAGGCAAAGAATAGTGCCTTTAGAGAAATATTCTTTTGTGGTTTAACAAAAAAGAAACACCAAATACATTAATAATTTAAATATATTTGAAACACATAGTCACATGGGAACAAAACTAAGTTCTATTTTGGAGAAAAAAGTACATATAGTTTTGCATAGGGTAAAGGATGATTCACTTGTTTTCTTTTTATAAATTACTGGTTTTGTTTTTAATTTACATTATTGCTGTGCTGATTTTCAAAAAGGAGGATTTTTCACAGTTTTGATACTAATGAGGGATCTTTCTGAGTTAGAACTTTCTTTAATAACCTTTGAAAGAAGAAATATATAAAAAGCTGCTCGTTTTGCATTGCTGCACAGTTCTATAAATATTACAGTTTGAGCAAAGAAAAGCACATATAAAAATGGCATAATTCTTTATGAAACCACGACAGTGCTTTGTGTGCAAGTATATAGAATAGAACTATATACATTTCTCCTCAGAGCTAATTGATTTGATTACAAATGTGAAAAATAAACTTTAAGAATACATTATTTTAAAAAATCCTCTCTAAAATGGAATATAGAAGGGATAATATTTTCTGCTACAAAATTTTCCACTGCTATTTTTAGTCCACAACTGTTGCATAAAGTATTTTTTCCATGAAAGGCTCTCACACTTACAAATATAACTTCAAGATGATCAGCTGGCAAAAAGATGACAAATTTATTTTAGAGTGACATAGAAAAGGAGAAAGAAACGTAAGAAGCATGTTTTCAAGCATCTACTTCAGAGCCCTAGTGGGAAAAAAAACAATCACCCGAAGCTCCCACATCTATTTGCAGGATATTTAATAATGGTACTCGGTTTAACTACAGAAGCAATCACAGTGCTTTCTACCTCAGGTTTGAGATCTCTGTGCACCACTCCGACATCGTGCATGTGGCTCACAGCTGAAACGAGCTTCCGCATGATGAAGCTGGCTTCTGTCTCACTGAAGTGTTTCTTTTTCTTGATGCGTTCAAACAGCTCTCCCCCATTCAGAAGTTCCATCACCAGGAATGTATGAAGCTAGAAACAAAAAAAAGTAATAATTGGAGAGTCTTCATAAAAAGAGGTATAAGTCTACTAACATAAAATGCTGATTGACTACATTACTGGTAAATTTAAATAATCCCTCATTCAAATAACCAACAGTACTCCTCAAATTTTAGAGGAAAGAGGTGAAGGATAAAGAGGCTTTTTAAAAATCCTATTTTGGTAATGGAAAATTTCAACTACTGTAACGAAATCTTCAAATACCCTTTCCTTGACCAATTCTTGCATCTGAATTCCATTCCAACTTTCTCTCTTGAGTTTACACATTCTCTTTTTAAAGTGGGACCCAGTACTGACAATAATCTTGAATTGTAACATAGAAGATTACCAATTAGGTGTGGGCCACTGCCCACATCAAACCTGGCACACCCACTGAACAGGAAATTTACTTTTCAAAAAAATATTGCTTGATTATTTTAGAGGGTCAGCAGTTAGCTTGGGGTTCCTGTTAATACCGCAAATGCCCTGTAACTTACAGGATATGAGTTTTTAAAAGATGCTTTTTGTTGTTTGTTTTTCTTCGCTGCGTGGGATAAACCCAGGGCATTATACATGTTATGCAAATGCTCTACCACTGAACTACATTCCCAATCTCTATTTCTTTCCCTTTTTTTGTAACTGGTTTTGACCGCAACAGTATTATCTTCAATTCTTTATGTTATATATAAGTTTTGCATATGTTTCCACAGAGAAAATAACATAGGAGCTACTGAAAGACAAAGGACTTACACCACTTCTTAAGTTAACACAAATAGTTCAGAATAAAGTATGTCAGCTGGGCGTGGTGGCGCACGCCTGTAATCCCAGCACTTGGGAGGCTGAGGCAGGAGGATCGTTGCTAGTTCAAGGCCAGCCTGGGCTACCAAGTGAGCTCAAGGCCAGCCTGAACTGCATAGCGAGACCTTGTCTTAAAAAGATTAAAAAAGAAAAAAGAATAAATTATGTCAATATTTGGGTCCAGGTACTATGCACTGCAGCGCCAAGAGCATTCAACAAATGTTTCCAGATTTAGCAAAACTCAGAAAAACTGCTCCATAAAGACAACTGTAACTATATCATCCTAAGAATACTGGACAAACTGTAAAGAGTGAACATCATTTTTAGCAAGAATATTACTCCCAGGGTGTTACAGATCAAACTAATTTGTGTTTCTACAGTGAATACTAAATACTTACTATGAGGACAGGCCAGTGAGCTTCAAGACAAAAACCAAGCTGGGGTTTGAAAGCCACTTCTCTTCCTTATGATTTTGGGAATGCTACTTTACCTCTATGAACTTGAGAACCCTTACCAATAAACTGTAGATACAATGAGAAAATGTATGTACGGTATCTAGAATGACGGCTCTCCAAAGATGTCTATCTCCCCAGAACCTGTGGCTGCTACCGTATATACTGAAAGGGACTGTGCAGATGTGATTAGTGAAGGATACTGAGATGGGAAGACCATCCTGAATTATTCCTCAGGGTCTGTTTGATATGGGACAACACAAACAAGACATTCAAGTATGGCACAAAAGGGTCACAAGTTAAGGACAGTGCAGCAGTTAAGGAAGTTCAAGGGTCACAAGTTAAGGACGGTGTAGCAGTTAAGGAACGTGGGAGTCTTCTGGAAGCTAAAAACAGCAAGTAAACAAACGGTGCATGAGCCTCTAAAAGGAACCAGCTCTGCCAATACCTGGACTCTAAGCCAATGAGACTGATTTTGGACTTCTCAGCTGCAGACTAGGATAAATGTGTATTGTTTTAAGCTCATGGTGATTTCTTACAACAGCAACAGAAAACTATCGGAGAGCATAAAGCACAAATCACGGCACATAAAACAAACTGTCCTATTGAAAAGACGGTGGATGGGGATGATCTAAACAACTGTATCACCATCATAGGAAAAACCCAATGTACACATTTCAGCAACTGCACATAAGAATAATGTATTTATAGTAATGTGCAGAAAATTATGTCATGGGACGATTCATATTCTAGTAAGTTGTGAATATAGAAATAGCAAGGAATCAACTTGGGACCTAAGTAAAAAATTAGGGATACAATTCCTGAGCTCTGCCATCAGCCTGAAGGCCGAATACTCAATGTCTTGGTTGGGATACAGCCGGTGGCACAGCTGCAGAACCCCAGAGCGGGGTGTCTAAGGACACGCACGGGTACCTAGGCTGATATGTGAATTTCTTCATCTGCTTCATCCAGTCTCTTCTTGAGCAATGCCAGTGGACAGAACACTCACTATCTCCACTAGAATTGAGTAGCTCAATGAAGTGGGGGGGCCACAGAGGAGCAAGAAGAGTGGTTCCTGCTGAGTCCCTGCTTCAGAGGTGACCCTTTTCTGACTGTGAGAACGAGCAAGGAGGAGGTAATGCCAGCTTGGGTCCAGACTGCCCAATATAAAAACCAGGCTATGTTTCTGCCTCCCTGAAGGTGGGACAGTACAATGGTTACAAGGTGGGTGGGTGCTGATGTTGAACGGCTTGGGCTCAGGTCCTAGCCTTAATCACTTACAAACTGTGAGACTATTACTGAACTTCTGTGAGTTTCTGTTTTCTCACTGGAAGAGGTAAGGTAAGGACTCTGGTAACATGTGAAGATGTCCGGTGCAGCAGTTATTATAGATCAGTTGTTACAAAGGCTACTCCTGCTGCTGCCTGACCTTATAACATGCCATTCTTGGTCATAGTACTTTAAGAGAGCAAAAGCTGTGCTGGAGAGTTGAATTCCAGCTCTTCTAGTCAAGGATGTCACAAGAGTACAGTGAGGACAGCCCAGAACTGCACACCAGATTTTCCCTACTGGACTTTCACTCCCTCATTACGTGATCTTGGTACAAGTCTCCTAACCCTTGGGAATCTCAGATGCTTCATGGGTGAAAAAGGGCACAGCACATTCAGGACTGCTTTTAGCTCCTGTGTGTCCATGTTGTCTTGAGAAGGACTGTGTCATCCCTCCCAGTCTTAGGTGGAAACAATACTGTAATGGAGCAATTTCAAACTTGACAGGTGGCAGTGGGAGGGGCTGAGTGGTGACACGGACCTGATACGATGGCGCTCCTTCAATAACCCAAGTGACACGCTTCCCTGTTAGCTTCCTGTTAGAAAGCAAGTGGAAGAGTGGGTAGCAGGACCCGGCTGGCGGCTCAGGAAAATGTGCCACCTGGAGTAAGAAGATGGACGGGAGTATCTTTGGCCTTCTTCCTATTTGTCCTTTAGCTTGCAGTAATTTGGATTAAAACTACTCTACTCTAGAAGTGAAAAGAAAATTGAAGACTCAAAATTCCCAGGTACTGAGAGGTGTGCCACTGTGTGGTCACTGAACTACGGTGAGTAGCAGCTGCATTGGCAAAAAGCACACTGCAGCCTGTGACAGTGCCACTGAGCTCCTGCCCCTGGCTTCTTCCCATGGCACATGTGGGAATGAGCGAGGAAAGCAGGAGAGGTGCAAGGATGAACTGATTTGGGGGTGGGTAAGAGTGTGTGTGGTGGCTTCTCTGCTCTTCGTAGTGGTTGGTGATGTCCCATATTCCTGACTCTGACGCAGCAGACCCACAAAACTGGTGAGAAACAGAACCTGTATGTGATTTAATTAGCATGCACAGAAAAGAACATGTGGGATACCTGATCATGAAAAATTTCATGCAACTTCACGATATTGGGGTGTCCTTCACAGAGTTTCAGAGCTGTGATTTCTTTCTGAGTATTGGCTTCCATCCTATAAGATGAAGGAGTTAGCATCTACATGTCTCTTCAAACAAGTTCTGAATAACAGTATTGGCCCAGCCCTAATTTTGATCTATTTACAGTTCATTCAGAATATAGTATCAAAGTAGCAGAACAAGTTTACATAAAAGTAACAAATCAAATCACTCACCAGAAAAGTTAGGACTTTTTTTTGGAGAAAATTATTTGGATCCAAGAAAGAGCCAGTCATATGAAAAAAGGGATGCTCTATTTGCCCAGCAGTTTGGTAATAAGACTATACAATCATGGGCTGGAGACATGCCTCAGTGACCCAACACTCGCCTAGCACATGTGAGGCTTGGGATTCAATCCTCAGTACAGGAAAAAAAAAAGACTACACAATCATGCAAGTAATAATCAGTAACAAAAACAAGGTGATTATCAAAACTATCAGTAGCCTGTCAAGTAATTTCAGAGAAAAATACACCACAGATTTAACTAATTGAAAGAGTAAAAACTACTGAAATCACTAAGCAAGTCTGATTAAATGTATTATATAAGAAAGTTTTCCCATAATAACCTCCAATGTATAACAGATTATAATTAATATAAAAAATGAACTAGTTTACAAGAAAGTATTTATTGGGTCTAAAAGTATACTGAATCAACTAATGAGCCCAGTGGTGAAGCTCAAAGGCTCACAATATATTGTTGGCTGTGTTTTCAACAAAATCCTCTTAATTTATGAATTCATTGACTGGGATCAATATAAGAGCAAGACTTTAAGAAATGGGCCCACCTTTTGCTGATGATTTTCACTGCAAATGCTTGGTTACTTTTTTTGTGTATGCACTTTCGACAAATTGAAAAACTTCCTTCTCCTAGTGGTTTGTCCTTTAGATCTAGATCATAGTGTTGGTAGAATGGAGAGTCCTGGTAAGAAACCAACATCATTTCAGTTAAGAAAAGGTTAGTAATAATACATAAGGGATAAGTAAAACTATAAAGTAATATAACATTATTAATATTAATAAGTATGAATGAAATGTATTTAACATTTAAAATTCATCTCTTTTCTATTCATATTATTTATATTTTCATCTATATCATTAAGATACATATCTCTGTATAAAAAGGAGTTCAAATTGATGTTAATAATTCTGTAGGGCAAATAACTGCTATTTTCACTTGTTTACTAATCTTCTAAAATTGTACATTAGTTGCATGGTAAACCTATTAAATTTATGGAACATGAAAAAATTAGTATTAATATTTAAACATTCACGCAAACCACAAAGTGACCACGTGTCTATACCTTCATCATGGCACTCCTGGCAACATTTGTCACTCCGGGACGTTCGACTTCCATGTGAAACTGAAGAGGGTCTATCACAGCTGCGTTACGTTTGAATAAGATAGAAGGAGCAACAAAGGAATAGCCCTAAAAAAGAGAAGCAAAGGTAAAGAATGAAGACTTGCCATTTTGTAGTTCAGCACAGACTAGATTAAGATGATTTTTTAAAAACACTCAGGTAATTGTTGCAATGAATCTAATTTCATTTTATTTGCAATCCCAAATGCAGAGTTACATTAATTAAATAGAAAAATGCTTTTCAGAAGGAGATAATGCCATCTTCTGGCAGAAGTAAACCAATTCAATAATAAAGGCAGAAAAATACTTCTTTCCTAGCCTATCTCCAAAACTGACTCAGAGCTATACTTCTTTTGCTTTTTGCTGACAACTGTTTGCTTATAAACATAACTGATTTTTCAAAAAAGATACAGTCAACGTATTAAACAAAGTAGCCTAAGTTTCAAACTAGAAAATACCAGTGCTACTGGGTTTCAAACTAGAAAAATAACAATTTTCATTAAAGTTAGTTTCTAATTTGGCAATTATTTGACATGTAACTCTATTTCTTAAAATAGTTAAATTTAACATTGGGTTGTGAAAAGGAACAAACCTAATGACACAATGATGTGGTGAGCCGGAAGTGATATCATGATGGATGATTAATCTGTTCAAGTTGGAGCATTCACTAGCTCATTAACAAACATCAGCTAAGTGTGTGGTCATATGCTAGATGAAATGAGGAGAAGACACAGCCTGGATGGTCAGGTTAAATTGCACTACAGCACATAGAGGAGTGCTGGTTAATAGACTATTTATCTTCAGTCTGATAAAAAACTTTTTTATATATAAAATTCTTTCTCAGTCTTCATGAGTGGCAAAGCAGTAAGATAATTCACTGAAGATAAAAAAAATCACACATTATGAACTAAATAATATTTTACATGAATTCAGATAAAAATAAAGCAATATTGTAATTTCTATAAAAGGGCCTGAATAAAAATAAAATTTTAGGTATAAAATTAGTATTTCCTTACACAAAAAGAAATGCACAAATAATATCTTCTATTTAGCAACCATTAACTTCACTTAGCAATCTGAAATATCTCTGTACTTAGTACTTCTGAAGATTAGAGAACCCCAGGTTTTTTTTTTTTTTTTTTTTTTTTTTTTAGACAGGGTCTCACTATGCAGTTTAGGCTGGCCTTGAACTCACTTATGTAGCCCAGGCTGGTCTCGAACTCACAATGATCCTCCTGCCTCAGTCTCCCAAGTGCTAGGATTACAGGTGTGCGCCACCACGCCTGGCAAGAACCCCAGTTTTAAGATGCCAACAAAATGACTTTAATATGGGAAAACTGATCTCTTCTCCCAAAGCAACGTGGCCAGCAGACATGGGCACCTGGGAGATTACCTGGAACAGCCTCTCTGAGCTCTGGGGTAGGGCGGCGGGAGAATAGGTGGGGTCCATCTCGGTGAACTCTTCGGCAAAGTTACTCACATCTAATTCGTCTCGGATGACTGGCTTAAATGGTGCTGGGACTTTTTTGGCAGCTAGGTCATCCCAGTTTATTTTCTAAAGCAGAAAAAGAGAATTGGTAAAAAGCAGAAGTGAATAAAATTTTTATATATTTCCTATTAATAACAAAGACAGATTAGTATGTTGATTGGTTAACTGGGCAAAAAGTTAAAAATAACGGCATGTATTTGAAGTTGACGACCCACCCCGCCTCCGGTTTTCTAGCTGTGGACAGAGCTGGAGCAGAGGCTGTCTGAAAGCGAGCCTGCTCCCCACCCCTGGAGTCTCACAGTATCCTCTAGGGGGCACCAACACACCCTAGTTCACCATTAGAAATACCAGAAAAATTACTTTTGTCCTGAGCCTTCTGGCAAAGCCGCCTAAAAATAAAATGTTCTGTGGATATTAACTCTAAAGAAATAATTTTTTTTTTCTAGAGGCAGTGTTAACTTGAGATCTCCCTTGTATTTGTTTTTACTCTGGGTCATCTACACAGATTAAAAAATATTCACTCTTAATCAAGCACCTGCTTATGCCCCTAAGTTTGAATGATACTATTACAGCGATGCAACTGCTCTTTCCTCATTCAAGTGTGTTCAAGAGTTTTAGCCACGGTCTCTTACCTCCCCTGCAGGATGAGCCACGTTCCCCTTTGGACCCTTACTAGACACTTACTGGGTAACTGACATTCTTTTATAGTATTCAAATTCAACCCTCTATTGTTTCTTTATGTTCCTTTTTCCCTTAAAACACTCTTAGATAATACTGGCTTCTACAGATCTCCCATTACCAAATTTCTTCAAAGCTAAAATGTCATTACTGATAGTACAATACAGTGTACCCGTAAGAAAGGAAAGAAGCACTATTAGACCATGAGATGATTTCACTGTAAGATGCATACTGCTTTCAGTGATGGTAAGTGGTAAACACCCATACTTCTTGGTTGATGGATTTCACTAGGTTTAATCATTACCACAGAATGGCTTTATTATGCTCCTTTGCAGAGCAAAAGAAATAAAATCATTAAATTATAGATCTTTATATTTCCCTTTCCGGCTAGAATAGGTTTTAAAGATAATTTAGTTCACTTTTTTATTTGATTCAGAAAGAAATTGAGGTTCAGAAGTAAGAATGACCCTTTTGCTTTACACCCTAGCTGGCGGAAGAATCAGAATTTAAATGCAGTCTCTTGACTTTCTGGCTAGTGTTCCTTTTTCTATAGGCTGTAATGTTTTCCATTAAAAGAATGTAATTTGTGCTTGGCTATTGTAGTTTCTAAAAGAAACTTCTAGAGTAAGGGGGTAATTTAGAGAAGTATGTTGTTAGCATGAGAATGTTTAGGATGCAGAAAATTGAATGCTACTGTGATGCTTCCTACTCCTGCTCCATTTATGGGGACAAAGCCACTTAGGTCTTTACAAATAGAATTCTGGTCATTCTAAAAGTTTATCTACCACTTAAAAAGTCAAAGCAAATAAATAGTTTAAAATTACTATTCCAAGTTATCAAGAGAGGAGAAATTTTTCTAACATGAAACACATATTGCAATATTCACAAATATAAGGAATAATGAAGAAAAAGATCCTAGGAAAATATAACTGAGGGTATCTTGGTTAAATACTTCCTTGAATTTTACTTGATTGTTAATCTTTCAGGCAAACTTATGAATAAGATATTTGAAATAGTTTGTTCAAATGGTAATTCTTCTAAGCCAAATGAATTTATGAAATACACAATGAGTTCATTTTATCTCAATATATTTCTCACTATGTTTATTCTAAGTGTATTTCTCCCTTTGTTCTCCCTGAACTTCTGTAAAATTTACAGTATTTTAAAAAATGATTACACTGACATGCTGAAGTAAACATGTTCCTTTTTTGAGCACTGAAGTATGCAGAGATAGTTCTTTTTCAATGAGTATTTGTTTTTCTATATTTAAGAAGCAATAAATAAAAAGTGCTTACATGACAATTTTTTGTGTATTTTTGTTGATGATAACATAGAAGTTTTAGTTTACAGAATAAAAAAGAAAATGGATGATAAAAACATTTAGATCATGCTTGCTGATATGATGAAAGTATTAACGGACATATGCTTAGCATATTAGAAAAGAAGGCCGTGGCACCCCAAGTTTGACTGCTTAAACAATCCAGTCATTAATATCTGTTGTATTCTTGGACTCATTTGAGCAAACCAAACTGTATAGATGTGTTATTGCTCAGTAGAACAGTCTATCAGGCTTTTTCACGTTAAGAAAAGCAGTCACTGGGACAAAGAAAATAAAGAACTCTGTATATGCCATAGATGTGTACTGAGAAACAGGTTTGAATTTTCTAGATTTTTCCTGGGAACAGAGGAAGAAATGAAATCACTATCCAAAAGGTGAAACACGGTGCCAGTAACAGCTTGTGGACCGACAGAGAAGCATGAAATGTAACAAGACTCCTTCGTCCCTATGCAGAATCCCAAGGTCATACATGAAAAGCCCTTCTCAGAAACTAACTGATCAGTACAGAGAAAATGGAATGCTATTATTACGATCCTCCCCACTCCCACTGAGGAAAAGACTACTTAGGTTACATAAATACAACTGTGGACCTTCCTAAAAGGTTTTTTTTTTTTTTTTTAATTAAAAAGAAAAAAAAGCTGGGCATGGTGGGCATTACTGAAGGGTGAGGCAGGAGGACTGAAAGTTTAAGCCCAGGCTGGGCAACTTGGCAATTTAGCATTGTAGGGAGATCCTGTCTCAAAAATAAAAATTAAAAAAAAAAGAAAAAGGCTGGGGATGTAGCTCAGGGCAGAGGTTCTGGGTTGAAAGCCCAGGACCAGGAAAGAGAAAAGAAAAAGTGCGAACATAGGTGAAAACAGGTGGAAAATGACCCCCAGAGGAACTGTGCTCAGTCTGCTCAGCAAGCATGCCCAGCGCCCTGACAACAGCAGGGCCGTGAACACTATCTGCTCAACACATTTCACCTGAAAGAAGAGATGTTCTTTAATTTCATCTGCATCCCGTGGGCCACATCCCAGTCTCTTCTTGGGATCTTTCATCAGAAGACGCTGAATCAGGTCTTTAGCTAATGCACTCATTTCTTGGGGATATGGAGGCTCACTTTTTAATATTCTCCTGTAGGTGATAAAATTTGCTGTTAAAGCAACCAAAGGATGATGTTACGAGTGACAGATTTTTTTTTTTAGCAAAAACAAGTACAGTGAAATACATTCTGAAATCGAACTATATGTATGAAAGGAAAATACTTAAGATGAACTAATACAATTAAAAGGTATTTAAAATGAGGTATCATGAGGTCATACTTCTGAAACTCAAATGAGCAGCAACAAAAAATACTGGATCATTTTTTCAGTATGAGTCAATCCCATTGGGAAGCTAAAATCCCAAATATTTCAGTGGGAAAAATAACAGAAGGTGTGGCGTGAGATTAGCTTGGATATCCTGCATGTACACTAGGCTCTCTAATTCAAAACCTCACAACATAAAGAACTCAGAGAACTCAGGTAAGTGAATTCAGCACTCAGATTTCAGAGCACCAAAGGGAATTTCAAAGGTCTTCGCCTCCTGCCTCCTTCCCTGTGGGCCCACAGGAATGAGGAGCAAAGTCCCCCAAGGCAGGGCAAGTCAGAACCAGCTGGATAGGAGCCACCTCTCCATATCTGCAAACAGGTACTGGAGCTGTGGCTTTCATGGGTTGAAAGCACCTGCCTCATTATTTGCTGCTGTACACAGACAGGCAAGCCAGGTCAATAATTTAATGAGAAAACCAAGGAGTGATTAAAATTAAGAATCTCAATATAGTACGCATGAAGATGAACAGTTACCTCATTTGTGTTCACAGAACGCTATTGTGCATATTAATAACTGGCATAAAGCCAGGCAATAAATGTGCCAGAGACAGAATACTGTGGTTAAGAATGTGGACTCTGAGGCCAGATTGAGTTCAAGGCAGGTTTTCTTCCTCACTGGCTATGTGACCTTGTTAACCTCTCTGTGCCTACTTTTTCACCTGCAAAATGGAATATCAACAGTACCTAACATGGGTATTATGCATTAAGATGTGCGCTGTGCCTACACAGTACCTAGCACAGACCAAATGCTTAGAAATATGACTCTTATTCATCATCTATGTCAACCATAAAGAAAACAGACACAGAAGCTACATTAAGAGGCCACTGAAAATTGTGAAATGATAATGGAACCACACTTTGGCATAAAATTATAACAATACTGTTAAGGTCAAATGTAATTCTACTTCTAGCACTGCATTCTGGTAACCCAAGAAAATGTTGGAAGACAAGAAAAGAATCCCCTGTCCTGGTGCTTTGTTAACGTGTTCCCACTGGCCTGAACCTCCAGTGGTACACGTGTGACTGTCCCACATGTACCACCGGTAGCTCAGGGGCACCCAGCAGTGAGACATACAAATTAAAGCCCTGTTGTGAATGTGTTAATTGCTGTTTGCAGTGTTCCTAGTATTACCAGATTCAGTCCTCTCCTTAGATACATATCTCTGAGAAAGAAATGGGAAATGCTTTCTCAGGGAAAAATAAACACAGACTTTCCTATTTTCTCTACTTTTACTGTACTTTTTGTGGGAAAGAATTCCGTATAAAGGTCTGAGATATAGATAAATATGCTGCTGGTGACAAACGCTGCTGTTGCTTTGGGGCAGAGAAATATGCACTGTGGCTGACATCACTGTAGGGTAATATTACTGTGCCATCTACTGCTTCTTAAATGTTGGGCAGGTTGCACTGTGTGTTGGAAATCTACTCTGCATCCAGTGCTGGGGAAAGCGAAATTAGTCCTGTGAAGACACAGAAAATGGAAAAGTCCACGATGGCGGGTCCATCCTGAAAAGAAGCATTAGAAAACAACAATGGTTCTGCTGAATTGCCAAGCCTGGAGAAAGGAGCACAAGGGGACCCTGGCCCAAGCCATCAACTTGTCCTGGGTAAAAAACAGTATTGATATGCAACTGAGTTGTTAACACGGGCTGCACACAGCGAGCTGACATTTTAGATTTGCACGAGGAAAAGAGCATGTCAGGAATAAAATGAATGGAAATCTGATGGAACCTCTTGCTGCAAGCAGCTGTGGTGAGAGAGCATGGAGATCCACGGGCAAGAGCCCCAAACCATCCCCCTCCGCGAAATCTGTCCAGAACCAACACGAGTAGCCCGAGCAGACGATGACTATTCCACCACCCCAGCCTGGAGGAGCAAGAGCAGGAGCATGCATCGAGACTCCCTGAAGGACACTGCTCAGACTCCTGTCACCTTGCTAAAGAGGTGACACAGGGTTTCGTTGGTCACATGAGAGGTTCTGCAGCTTATTCCTGCTAAAAACTGCGCGTCAGGAAGAGGCCCAGGAACGAGGGTGGGGCAGTGAGGAGAAGGAGTTCACCCTTTTCTCTCTGGGAGGATGACCTCAGATTTACCTTTTTCTTACACTGTTCCCTTGAGATGTACCAGGTTAAGATGAACGCGGCAGCTGTGCCAGGCTGTTGGCAGCCAGCCCTGGCAGAGAGCCTTACCTTGGCTAAGGGATGTGAGCAGGCACAGAGGCCCTGAGCGATTCTCTTACAGGACTATGTTAAGGACTTTCAGGAGCATCAGCGTCTGTGCGTTACTCTTCTACCCAGGGTAAGGACAACTGCTGTGCCGATCCCATGCAGGGCTCACCTACACTCACTGTACAGTCTTCTCACCGCTGGGCGAGTGTGTGCCCTGTGGGCTGGGAAGCCCTGCCAAGGTGGCCCTGATAAAGCTGTGTTTGATGCTACCATCCTGTCCTGTCCCCTCTACAGAGGGCAAGTAACCCTGAGCTCTATGAAGCTAAGTAACACTGGGGTAGGATTCCAGCTGTTTGCTGGAATGTCCACGCTGCTCTGAATCTGGGGCCTTGCTGGACACAGAATGGGCACCGCAGAGGTGGAGGACTCCGTGGAACGTTTGTCATTAACAATACTACAGCATCCTGGCAGCTCGCAGACTGGTTCTACGGAAGTACCTGAACACATCTTAATCTCCAAGGTGGGCACAGCTCAGGTGAAGGCACTCAGTATTGCTTTTACTGGCACATCTCATCCCACGTACACTTTCTGTGCCCCAGCCAGTGATGGAAGCTCTTACTTCCCTAACTACTTGGCTATCAATCTTAGAGTTCCTTTCTCTAACTCGGGCAGGAGAGGGCACAGAACCCAGAACCCGGGGTAGCTTGGGGCAAAGCAGCTGCATGTCATAATCCAAGAGTGGCAGTGTTTAGCGCCCACGGCAGAGTGGAATGCAGAAATTTCAGAGTTTGCTAAATGGAAAAGAGCCAGAGGCTGAGAAAAATTGCTAAAGTACAGAGGCAAGACTCAGCCAAAAGGATGAGGCCTTTTGGGGGGTCATGAACAACCATAAGCATATGAGAAATGGCAGGTCACCCCACAGGCCAAGCGTCATGAATCAGACGGGCCAACTTCTCCCCATGGCTCTTTCTCAGAATGCAGGAGGCTGACCCTTTTGACTTCAAGTTTATGGGAGCAGTGAAGCACAGGCTTGGGGCAGGCGGTAGCATAAACCACCGGTTGTACAGTGACTGCATGGGGCATCACCCTAGACACAGCAGAGTCAGGTCTCACGTGCGAGCAGGGAAAGTGAGGGGAGGGACAGGGAATGACAGCCAGAGTGGTGCTGTTTCTGATGGACCCTCCCAGTGCACAGGGTTATCCCGAGGTTTTACGCAGGGCTCCAACCACTCCACACCCCCATGCACCAAAGGAGCATCTCAGCACAACTAACAATACAGTATGGTTCACCCAAGCCCACATGTTGTGCAGGTGAAATGGGAGTAAAAGGATCAAAAGGGTGATATAAAGAAGAATGATCCCGAGCTGAGGAATGTGTGCTAAGGGAACAGTGATTTCACCCTGCCCTCCCCTGCACAGCTCCCAGAGCTCCAGACGGAAGCTGCTGCAATTGCAACAAGTAGAAGAAAGGGTACCAGCAGAGGAATGGTGACGGTGACAAATGTTAACAGACCTTGGACAGCAAGTCAAACACTCTGGGAAGCGGAGATGCTAACAGTAGGTACAGAAATACCTAAACTGAAGACGAAGAAGAAGAAAAAAGAACAGCAAATTAAGCATCAAGGAAGCCTTATAAAATATGCCAATTAAGAATTTTATCAGATGGGTGTGGTGGCACATGCCTATAATCTCAGCACTCAGGAGGCTGAAGCAGAAGGATCACTGTGAGTTTGAGGCCACCCTGGGCTACATAGTGAGTCTGAGGCCAGTCTGGGTTTTACAGCAAAACCCTGTTTCAAAAAACCAAAATCAACAAACAAAAACAACAAAAACCTACCAACAAAGAAAAGCCCAGGTCCTAATGGATTCACTCCTGAATTCTACAAGAAATTTAAGAAGATCTAATGCTACTACTCCTCAAACTCTTTAATGAAATTGAAAGAGCAGCAATATTCCCAAACTCATTCCTGAAAGTAAGCATTATCCTGATACCCAAACGAGAGAAAGATCCAACTGAAAAAGAGTACAGTGCAATCTCCCTAGTGAACATAGATGCAAAAATTCTCAATAAGATACTGGCAAACGGAATGCAGCAAAGCATCAAGAAGATTATACACCATTACCAAGTAGTATACATTCTATATGTCCTCCAAATCAAGATATCAACATAAAAAATTTAAAAACATAAATGAATTGATTCAAGATTATAATTGATAAATCAACATTTTGCATCCAGAAGAATGCAGCAAGTCACACAAAATCAATGTATTAGAATAATTACCCAAATAACGTTCTCTGGGAGGACGTTACTAAGTTGGTTACTCAAACCAGTAGTTGGTTATGTTTTTCATGAAGGTCCCATGGTAGGTAACCCTTGAAGATGCTCCCTAATGATCACAGTATCCTTGCATATTCAGCCCCTTTAGTATGGACTGGCTCAAGTGCCTTTATTATTATTTCAGCAAAGAGGACAGGTGTCCCTTTCATGACTATGTTACAAAATAGTCTACCTTCCAGGCAGACCCTCCATTGCCTTCCTGACTCACGTGCTTTGCTGAAGTCAGGAGGTGCCATGTTGGAGAAGCCCACATGGCAAGGACCTGGGGTGGTCTTTGGCCACAGCCAGCAAGGACCACAGGCTCTCAGTCCAAAAGTACAAAGGAAACTGAAACTTGCCAACAGACACATGAGCTGGGAAGAAGATCCTTTCCAACTCAGCCTTGAGATAACATTTAGCTGTGCCTATGGGAAACCAGATTCCTTTCCTGATCCACAGAAACTGTAAGAAATGGCTTTTGGTTTTGGTGCTGGAGATACCCTACTGTGTAGGTTGTTTTTAAGCTACTAAGTTTTAGGCATAATTTGTTACTTAATGATGGATAATGGAAAATTAATACAGAACCAGAGCAAATACTTTAGGCTTTGCAAGCTTTATGGTTTCTGTCACAGTTATTCAACTCTGCTATTACAGCACAAGGTGCCAGAAAAAACAGGGAGTGAACATGTCTTTGTTCTAATAAAACTTTATTGATGGGCACTAAAATTTGAATTTCAAATGATTTTCACGCAAGGAAATACTACCCTTTGGTTTTTCTCCCAGCCTCGTAAGCTCAAAGGCCACATAGGCACAGATAGCAGAATGAATCTGGCCTGCAGGCTGTTGCTTGCAATCTGCTGGCCTAGACAGTACTAACTAGAGCTCTGTTTATTTGTTTGTCTATTTATATTTTATTTTTTGGTACCGGGAATCAAATTCACGACCTTGCACTTGCCAGGAAGGTGCTGTGCCACTGAGCTATCTTCCTAGCCCCTCGAGCTCTGCTTAATACCATTACAGTTGTCTTTCAGTATCGGCAGGGTGTTGGTCCCGGAACTTTCATGGACACTAAAATCTGAGGTTACTAAAGTCACTTACATAAAATGACACATGAACTTGGGAACAGATCCTTTCCAACTGAGCCTTGAGATAAGCCCATAAGAGACCGTGCAGAAGAGCACCTAGCTAAGCTGTATCTTTTCTTGATCTACAGAAACCATAAGAAATGGTTTTGGGTTTTGGTGCTGGGAATACAACTATGGCCTTACAAATGCTGAGCATATGACCTACACATGTACTCCCACATACTTTAAATCACCTTTAGGTTACTTGTAACCCCTAATACAATGTAAATGCTATGTAAGTAATTGCTTATTGTATTATTTAGGGAATAATGACAAGAAAAACGCCTGTATGTTCAGTAAAGATGCTACTGTCTTTGGCCTCTCTACACTGTACACGAAGGAGACGTGAGGCAGACGACATTCCAACGAGTCCTAAAGACAGCTGTGCAGTGGCATGAAGCTGCTTACACGTCACCTCATTTGTACAGATTCAGTGTAGTTCTTGGTATGCAGCAAACTGTTTTCGGAATTCCTTTTGTTTGAATTTTTTTTGATCTGTGGTTGGCTGAATCCACAGATGTGAAATCTGCAGACGAAGAGGGTTGACACTATTTCGGTAACACTGAGGCCTGGAGTTCTATAACATGATGTTTGTAATAATAAAATAGTAAAAAAGTGTATTTTCTTCATAGAAAATAAAACACCAAATAAATATCTCTAGACAAATATTTTCTACATTTCAAAGGCAGAGAAAGTGAGATAAAAGGAACGAGATGAGGGAAGAGCAGAAATAAAACCTCTATCCTCATTCTCAGCAAGGGCACATTCACCTATGGTTACAAAGCC
>NW_004955438.1:13248893-13252302 GCF_000276665.1 Chinchilla lanigera
TAAAGGAAGCAGCTGCTCTACACTGAAAGGCAACACACGTGTAAGCAAAGACTATGCCACACATATGAAATGAAAACGAGAAACAGACTCACAGAAATGCTAAGCGGCGATCATTCAAATCTATAATACCGACAAATTAATATTTGAAATGGTACCCAGATACGAGTAATCTAGAAATGATTTTACGTGGAAAGTTAAAAAAGAACTAGAAAGGTTTATCCTAGGTAAAATTATCTTCAAATACATACAGCAATGTCTAGAAAGAAAGAACAGAATTAGCCTATATTCCAGAGAGGATAGGATGGATTTTAAAAAACAAAAAAGATACTTATATATATAACCCTAAAAGCAAGACATCTTAAAAAAATAACTAGTACTGTATTACCTAGTTTCTGGATTAACTTGCAGAGATGAGGGAAAATGATTTTGGCTTATCTTATGGGGGAAAACTCTAGACAATTCAAGTTGATCAATAATGAACACGGCTTCCTTAAACAATGCCTTACACAGCAGTTCCTTACACAACAGCGCCACCCTTTCAAAAAGAGTACTTGAGCATCAGGGATTCTTAAAGAGGAAGAGATGCTAAGTTGAGGAAGAAAGTCGCACTTTAAGTCTTCTCATTTTAAGTTCTTATCATGGAAATTTGATGTATCAGCAAGACATTTTTATTCTGATTTTAGACTACCTTCAGAAACAATGGGTAATACATTATTTGGAAATAGAAATATGCAGAGTTCAGGGAGGATCATAATAATTAAGGAATGGAAGGACTTAATAATGAGAAAAGGCCTTAGCTAATTAAGACATCTGGTGACAAGATAATAACACATTTGTTTGAATGATACACACTTTATGAAGTCCAGAGTATCAAAGATTTTATGCCAGCAAAGTAATCAAAATAATTATCTCAAAAAGAAAAGGTAGGGTAGGATAATTATAGTTGTTACATTGTTTAAAAATTTTAGTCAAGAAAAATCCTCACAGAATCCCAGGTTAACATCAAGCTTTAAACAAACTATTAACATGGCAAAGTCGAGAACTAACTGATTAGAAGGAAGGAATCCTATCGAAATTCTTGAGAAATATATTTGCTCTAGTTAAGATTTTAGATAATCTAAGCCAGGCTTTCTTTTTCTTCTTAAAACCAGAGTGCCAATTGATTGATATAAAGGGAATGAAAGTAATTTAAATTTGAGTATCACATGGCTGAGAATATTTCTGCCATCATAAGCAATATACTTTTCTCTACAGGCAGACCAACAGTGGAAAGGAAAATTATAAAAAGAAGTTGCTTGTGCAAGTGGAATGAGAAAGACGGGAATTAGTCAGAGAAGCCACTACTTAATGCTGCCAGGCGAAGGCCACCCTTGCCACTTGTCACCATGACAGGTGCAACTTTCCAATGGGATCCAAATTCTGAAGACTAAGGCCAAGGTTTCTTATAATTCTTTTTTTTTTTTTTTTTGTCTTTTTGGGACAGGGTCTCGCTATGCAGTTCAGGCTGGCCTTGAGCTCATTTTGTAGCCCAGGCTGCTCTTGAACTCTCAACAATCCTCCTGCCTCAGCCTCCCTAGTGCACTACCATGCCTGGCATTTCCTATAATTCTGAGGCATTTTCAAACTGTCAAAAATCCATTTAAAATAAACAAAAGCATATTAGAAATTTTCATAATAGATATAATTTTAACTCACTATAGTTTTTTTAAAAAAGAATTCCTGTTTTACTTTTTTGTTTTGTCTTGTTGAGACAGGGTCTCGCTATGCAGTTCAGGCTGGCCTTGAGCTCACTTTGTAGCCCAGGCTGGCCTCGAACTTGCAATGATCCTTCTGCCTCAGCCTCTCAAGTGCTGGGATTACAAGCGTGCGCCACCATGCCTGGCTCTATTCCTGTTTACTTAACTCAGGCATTACATAAGTTGAAATAGTTAGAAATTATTTACTTCCTAGGTTGTTCTAGGAAAGATACATTTTAAGTTTTTAAAATGTTTTATTAAAGTATAGTTGGTATGTAATAAACTTCCTATATGTCTAAACATATACAGTGTATAGTTTGACAAGCTTAGACGTATGGATATACCTTTGAAACTATCACAATGAAAATGTAAATACATCACAATGAATATATAAATATAACTATCATCTTCCAAAGTATTCTCACGTTCCTTGCAATCTTCCCTGTCCTCCTTCCATCCTGGTTCCCAAGCAACTCCTATTTTGCTTTCTATCTCTATAGATTAGTTTGTGTTTTCCAAAGTCAGAATGATATAGTAAACACTGGGTATCATCTGGCTTGTTTTACACAGTATAATTATTTTGAGATTCATGATCTTGTGTACATTATAGGTCAAATATTCTTACTAAGTAGTATTCCATTCGAATAGATAAACCACAACTTGTTTAACCACTTATTTGCTGACAGACATCTGGGTTACTTCCAGGTTTTGCTTTTATAAGTTGTTGTAAAATATGTGTGCAAGTTTTTATATGGACATGTTTTCATTTTCCTTGGCAATTACCTAGGAGTAGAATGGATAAATCACTTAGCAGGTGTTGAATTTTTTACAAAACTACCTATTTTCTAAAGTTGTAGCATTTTACATTTTCTCCTGCAGGGCAAAAATTCCAGTTTCTCTACATCTTTATCAGTTCTTGGTATGATCAGTCTCTTTAATTCTAACCATTCTAGTGAGTGTGCAGTGGTATTTCATTGTGGTTTTAATCTATCTTCTTAAACGCAAATGATGTTGATCTTTTCTTAGGCTTATTTGCTACCCACATATCTTCTCTGGTGAAATGTCTGTGCAAACCTTTTGTCTGTTTTATAATGAAGTTTTTTGTTTTCTTAAATTTTCAGAGTTCTTTATATATTCTGGATACTAGGCCTTTAAAGTATACAGAGTTTTCTTTAATAAATGGTGCTAGAACTGGCTTTCCACATGCTGAAGACTAAAACTAGACTCATGTTTATCACCATGCACTAAACTAAAGTCAAAATGGGTCAAAGATCTAAATATTACAACAGAAACACTAAATCTACTGGAAGAGAAAGTAGGTAGAAATCTTGAAAACACAGGTATAGACAGAAGGGCTGGAGAGACAGGTCTCGCAGCACAGCACCTACCTGGCAAGTGCAAGGTCCTGAGTTTGATTCCCAGTACCCCCTCAAAAAAAGTGTAGGCAGAGAGTTCATGAACAAAACCTGAGCTACAAGGGAAATACTTCAAAGAATCAACAACTGGAACCTCATCTTTTTAATAATAAGCTTTTGTACATCAAAAGAAATCAATAAAGTGAAAAGACAACACACAGAGTGGGAAAAAATTTAACCAATTGTCCTTCAGACAAAGCATTTCTATCTAGAACATATAAAGAATTTTAAAAAATCAGGCTCCCCAAATTCAAAGAA
>NW_004955438.1:13252732-13347456 GCF_000276665.1 Chinchilla lanigera
TATGTAAACATCACATTGTCTCCCTGGTGAAAAAGTGAAGAGTAAATAAAGTCTAAAAGGTACAATAGATATTGTGAAATGGGAAGAAATTGTTTCAAAAGAAAAAAGGAACTAGGATGGGTGTTATGGTTTGTGTCTGGGTGTTCCCCAAAAGCCTCAAGTACTCATGGGGTGGGCTGTTAGAGTTTATGACTGATCCATGGTCCAAAACTGGGATTACAGGTGTGAGAGCTGAACCCGCCCTGGGGTGGATAGTTTGCACAGGTAAGGGAAAGAATGAGGCTGCTTACAGCCACTCCTCCCCTTGTGCTCTTGTTGCTTTTGCTGTCTTCCACAACCATGAACTGTTGCCTTCTGCCATGTGCTTCTCTGCCTTGGAGGCAGCCAAGTATTGACTGAAACCTCCACAAACTGTGAGCTAAATAAACCTTTCCTTCCTTAATTTTGGGCGTCAGGTCTTTTGCCTCAACAACAAGAGAAAAGTTAACCAAGACAGATGGGTGAAAGGAGAAAGGACAGTAGGGAAAAGGGAAAAAATGCAAGTCAGTTATACTATTAGTACCTTTTAGTTTATTAAAAAGAAAAGTTTGTGTTAATATTGATTGGAAAAGTTTTTATGCCTATATCTTATACCCTGAGCAACTAATTTAAAGACAACAATATTGAATGTATCAACTATTGTTATTTTGTTATGAAATTTTGTTTTAGCTTTTTTCCATACAAAAAGGCTTAAAATTTTATCCCAATCAGAGACTTATTTTTTCATTCTCTTAACAGTGCAAAGAGCAGAAATATTTAATTCTGATGTAGTCCAATTTGCCACTTTTCTTTTATGGACTGTCCTTCTGTGTCACACCTAAGAAATATTTACCTAACTCATGTTCACAAAGATTTGGAAGTTTTCCTCTAAAAGTTTTGACACTTTAGGTTTAAAATTAGGTTTATGATCCATTTTGAGGAAATTTTTCTACATGGTATGAAATATTTCTGGAAGCCCATTTTTCTCCATCCAGATACCAATGGTGTCAACACTATTTCCTGAAAAGGCTATTTTTGTTCTTTTATTTTTAGTGTGGGAATTGAACTCAAGGCCTTGCACTTGCCAGGCAGGTACTGTGCCACTGAGCTACATCCCCAGGCCGAAAAGGCTATTTTTTTCTTCACTGAAGTGATTTTGCACCTTTATAAGAAATCTATTGCCTCTATGATCTAGTTAAATTTCTGGACTCTATCCTTTTTCATTTATCATTTATCTGTCTTGATGTCAACCCTATAGTGTTATAATTATTGTAGTTTGTAAGTTTTGAAAGAAACTTTGTCCTATTTCTGCAAAGGTGATTTGACTATTCTAAGTGCCCTGATTATCCATATGAATTTTAGAATCAGGTTGTAAGTTTCTACTGAAGAAAAAAAAGGCTGCTGAAATTCTGATTGTATTGAATCTATAGGTCAATTTGTAGAAAAATAACATCTTAACTATTTTGAGAAACTCCTTTGTGTGTTTATCAGTATTCATTTAACTGCGTCTGAAAATCTTTGCATTTTCCTCTGTGCAGCTCTCTCTTTTCTTACACTCTGGTCTGAAAACTCTAGCTGCTTTAGACTTCTTGGACTCTTAGTTCAATCTCTTCAGCTCTGCTTGGGCTGCCCCTACCTTTCCTGGAGCTTGGGAACTCTCTAAAGAAAGGTAGCTTGGGCAGTCACAGGGCCCACCTCTTTAATTTTCAGTCTCTCAGAGATCACTTTCATGTGTGTATGTGTCTGAGACAAGGTCTCACTATGAAGTTTAGGCTGGCCTTGAACTCACTTTGTCGTCTGGGTTGGCCTCCAACTCTCAGTGATCCTCCTGTCTCAGTCTTCCGAGTGCTGGGATTACAGGCATGAGCCACCACGCCTGGCTTGGGATCACTGTCCTTTATTGTTAGATGACCCACGTTTTCAAACTGTCATTTCATATATTTTTCCCATCGTTAAGATTTTGGTAGAATGATTAGTTGGCCCGTTATTCCATCTTTACTAAAGTACAATCTCAATTGTTAATTTTTAATGTCAAATCTGTTCTTGATGCTATAAAATTCAAGTAAAAATGGGACAAGAACATAACTAGTAGTTACTATAATACTGCTCACCATTCATGCATTAGCTCATTTCATTCCACAAATATTTATAGGATCCCATTTAGTCAGTACTGAGCATTAAAGCCAGGTATGTCTCTTGCTCTCACAGAACTTACAATCTAATGGGACAGACAGACATTAATCAAATAATTCTGAACAAAAAAATGTAACACTATAGGTGTCACATTTGTTATGAATGAACAACAGAAAAATGCAATGAGACCTACAAGAGGGTGATTTTGTGGTACTTGTTTATAGAGCCTACATTCATAGATTGCAATTTCATTACTATTTCTTCATGTTAAAGTCATAAAGAACTTGTGTAATGTATGCAGAGAAACTGAAGTAGTCATTAAATAAACTTCTCAATATATGATGTACCGAGTAGTAGGTATGAGACAAGATGCTAAGTGCTTTGGAGCACATAAGAATTATGACACTATTCCTGTGAAACTTGAAATCTAATTCAGTCCATAAAGAACAAAGGAAGAGCAAAGTTATGGATCTATATCCTGCATGAATATACGTAAAAATTTACCAGTTAAACAACATTGTGTATATCCCTGTTAAAAAATTATTTTCTTTTCATCAGCCTAATTGCAAAACTGTGATCACTTCCATTGAGAAAACAATACATTTTTTTTCAAATGAAGTCTTACCTAGATATCTCAGCTTGGGAATTTTTTTCTCCATCAACAGTGAAAGGAGATGCTCCAGTTAGTAACTCATACATCAGAACACCTAAACTCCACCAGTCAACTGCCTATAAAACAATAATAATTTCATTTTGTAGAGTTATCAACTAAAATATACTTTATAAGAAAGAAAAAATATGATAAAACTAAGTATTTAGAAAACATTCTAACAGGTAGATTTTGTACACAGCTTTATATGCAAGGCTACTAAATTAGCACATGATATCCAGGTAGCCTCAGCAGTGACAGGGTTTCAATCATTTCCTAAACTAGTTATAGTTTTTTACCATGATTAATCAAACATTTTAAACTTGAAATAACTTTTTTTCTGCTTTGTTTTTTTGAGACAGGATCTTGCTTTATAGTTCAGGCTGGCCTTGAACTCAGTAAGCAGCCCAAGGTGACCTTGAACTTCTAGCAATCCTCCTGCCTCAGCCTCCCGAGTGCTGGGATCACAGGCTTGAGCCACCACACCTGGCTTAAATTTTTATTAATTTAAGTCGGTAAAAATGCTTGGATTTAGGATAGGGGAAAAAGTATCAATCAGTATTTTTATTAAACATTCGGGTCCAAAGAATCTTATGAAATTCCTTAATTAAAGAAAAAAATTTAAAAATCTCATCCAAGGTTATTGTTTTTATAATTTCCAAAGTCAAATTTGCTTAAAGAACCCAACAAAAATCTGAAAATATTCACTGATGGAAGGGTACATTAACAGAAAATAAAATGTGCTCTAAATTGGAAACTCAGGGACAGGGATATAGCTCAGTGGCACAATGCCTGCCTGGCAAGCGTGAGCTCGTGAATTCGATTCCTGGTACTGAAAAAAAAAATGGAAACCAACTTATTAATGCAGTTGTTTGACCTGAGACCACAGTGAATTATCAATGGCCTTTGAAAATTAGTCTTTTCATAATCAGGCAAATCAGAATTTCAGTAAGTTGAATGTATGAACTCGTACCAATGAGAAATACTAACTGGATGGTAAAATTTTAAATTATTAGCTTCCAAAGTCCAGGACCAAAGTTTCAGAGAAGTAACACAAAATATGAACCTAGGACGGTTTAAAGAAAATGTACAACACGGAACACATAAAATAAGATCAGGCATATTGAAAGCAAGAGAAGAAAAGCATTTATGGAATGCTTCATTCATGTCAGGTATTGTGGTAAGCACTTTGCATTCACCACCTCATTTAACTAACTAAAGTTATCAGGTGTTCTATGTTAGAGAACAAACACTGATTAGCTATATCCTGTATCCTAGGCATGCTGAAATTGTAGTAAGAAATACGTGGTTTTTTTAATGTGAAAATTGGCTTGATGAAGTCTCATAACTGTCAAATTTTAAGAGTTACAAATTCCTACCAAAGTCCCCAATAGCTTCAGAGGATACCATGAACAAACTAAACCCGTAACTCCACTCTACTGTTCATACTTAAGGGTGCTGCTGCATTGAGCCAGAGTGCCCAGAATGCAATGCTGCTGGCGTGAAGCCAAGCTCATCCACCGACACAGACCTGAAGGACAGGCTTATAAATACACGGTTGGTCATCAGAAAGGAGAAAAAGGATACCACCTTCTGCAAGGGGATGAAGGAGAGGAGAAGATGAGGAACAAAAAAAAAAAAAAAAAAAAAAGCCAGAATTTCTTATTTGGAGAAAGTTATTAATATAGGAAAAATGTTAAGACTGAAGAATTGTTTTACCCTTTAATATAATAAGAAAAAAAATCTAGATTTTTATAACATAATTACTTAGAAAGCTTCTTCTATAATCTTCATTTTTCACAAACAAGTGAAGAGGCCCCAAAAATAGAGTTTTTGAGTTTAGAAAAATAGACTATTTCGAATGCAGGGTATTTTTTCTTCTTCCAAGAGTTGTTAAATTTATTTCTGTTGGAGAGAGAGTCAACAAAGCCATCAGTTACCTCCATAAAGTTAAAAGCAGAAAGTGGGAATAAGAAAATGTGAGTGATTTCTTTTCCAAAGATCTCTCAGTGACCCACTAGAGAACAGTATTAACTAAAGACAGTACATATGGCTGTACTGCTGTGTGTTCCAGCAGCATTAACACGTCAATAAAGCACTGTGCAAAATCATTCGTCAAGACTCAGGCACGAACCGTGTATAGTTCTGCGCTCAGTGACACCTCTGTATTGTACTGTGATTCAGTTTGTACCCTAAAAGACCAAGGTTCCATGCAACAGAAAAAGAATGACGTCTTAAAAACTGAAGTCAGAGTTGGTGCTTTGCTTAAACTATGGGCTCTTTTAATGGAAATAAATAAAAAATACTTGAAGAATTAGCTTTAGCCGTTAAACTCCAACTAGAGCATTACTCTATAAAACAAATAAAAATTCTCACCAATAAAACCTTGAAAAAAAGAATTTAGAATGTCTTAACTTTTCTATTATCTTTTTCCTCCAAAACTCTAGAATTCACAAATGTGTTTAGGCATGCAAAATAAAAGAGAAACAAATGAAGGTATAACAACACTGGAAAGAGGGCTCTGTTGAAGGCTTTACCTAGTTGTCAACTGGAATTCTTATTATCTGTTTTATTGAAATAATATAAGGAAGTACCAAAATTAGAACATACCTTGTCATGTCCTGAATCTCCCCCTCTGACAATATCTGGTGCCATGTATTCAATAGTTCCACAAAAGGAATATGCTCTTTCAGTCTTGAACAAACAAACAAAAAGGGGATTTGATATCAAGCTAGTATGACAAGCGTCCAAAAGAGAAAGTTAACAATATAGGTCACCAGTTGAGATGCAAAGCAGTGGTAGGAATCTGCTTCCCAGGGCAAACCATCATCTACATAGTAAGAGTCCTGGGTAAATGTCTTCTCAGAATGACTTCTCATGCCTGAAACTCTACCTTCATCCATCCATCTGTACAGCAGTCCATTTTTCATGCTTCGTCATTTTCTTGTTTGTCTTTCGGCATATACTTATGTCAGTTACTGGTTTCTGTAACCATTCTTTTTTAGGAATGCGTACAATCCCAAGAGGTTAACATGAATTCTCTAATACTTTAGTATGAGTGATTTTATTTCAAGTAGGCAAGATTGAGAAAATGCTGGGAAAATTGAAGGAGGAAGATCAAATGCTGAGGGAGAACAGGGAACTAAAAAAATGAAAATACGACGAAAAAATTTTTCTCCCTAATCATCTTGCATAGGTTTGGCACTGTTAATGGTATATTTCAGTGATGATGAACAAAACTATCTTTAAAACAGCCAGACTGTCTCTTAAAGGTAGTTGTTTCACTTTCAGAGAACTTTAAAAATTCAAAAGGGCTAATTTAATATATCAGACCTAAACGTTAATTTTTAAAATTTAACTGATTTTAAAGTGACTGACTGATTCATCCCAACACAATAAAGGAGAATAAATATCTACATGATTATATATACATTTTGAATAAGAAGAAAAGAATTCCTGCTTAGTAATATACACTCAAATGGCTATATCTGAAACTTTCAAGGGTATTTTGGTGCCATTAAAATATTTCACAAGAATAATTTAACAAAATGAGTATTTTTTATAGAAAGCTTTCTAGTTTACATTTTATTCTTCTTTCATCAACAAGATTTTGAGAAAAATACCATTCCTTTTTATTAAAATTTTAACCACAAAGAATACTGTTCTATCAATGTCACAGAAGTGGTAGAAATCCTGTTTTATTGACTCAACATCAAACAAGCCCACAGAAATGACTGTGATGCGTTCATTTAAACACCATAAATTAAAACTATTAATTGAAATGTATACACATATAAATAAAAACTAAAGTGGTATGGTTTATGATTAATTTCCTTTTTTGTAACATTCTGTATACACTGAAAGACTACTATTGCCCCTAGAAACTAAACAACATAATTCAAATATCTTAGTACAGGACATTTTCTTTTTTGTTGGCTGGCCGAGTAATGCTATTGAATGGTTCATATAAATCACACACCACATGTCACTATCTCTCTGCTTTATCACATCAGGACTAAATGCTAATGCTGTGTAAACTACTGAAAAGACTAAAGCTAAATAAAATTGATTTGACAAATTTGTGTATAAAAGGCAATGAATCATTTTTAAACATTTTATTGGACATGATCAGACAGACAAAAATGCGTATTAGGAAGCATTCATCCATTCACTGAATTATTAACGAAGAAATACTTCAAAAATAAATTTTAAAAACTTCTACACTTCTTAAAACTAAGTGCTTTTAATAAATACATTACTTATTATGCAGTAGCTCTATTTTAGACATGAAGCAAAAATCACTGTATAACGAAGATACAGAATCACATACAATTTACTTAACACTTGATGACATCTTCTAAGATACCTTTAAGAAACTGTTCAAACATCCTATCTTGAGTCAAGTCTTGGCTGTAATGAAAAAAATTCTCTAAACTACGAATAAAAAATGAAGAGTTCTGAGGTATTACTTTTCTACATTTTTATATATGTACAGAACTAATGCAAATACAAATTTTATTTAGGCAGCTTCAAGTCACATATTTTGAGATTATAAAAATGTCCTCAATATGAGACAATAATTAAAAATTTCAAATTAAAAGTTATGTTCATGAATAAGTTTGGTTTTAAAGTATATAAAATATACATATCACTTATTTTTACTAATCCTTGACCCAAGGAAAAGACTAACAATGTGTGTTAAAATAACAATAAAAATATTATCAATCAGAACTTGTAGAACACCTAAAAGCTGTTCTTAGAAATTCAGTCTTATTTTAAAAATATTAAACATCTGTGATCTAGGTGTCAAATTCCAAAATTTAAAAAAAATTTTGAAAGGAGCAAGGTAAAAGGAAGAAAGGAACTGTTCAGAGAAACGGAGAAAAAAATTCATAGGTCTGACAAACACTGTTACAAAAGACTAATAAAACTGACAAAACTAGGAAATTTATCAAGAGAAGTCACAAATTGATAATGATGGTAGTTTAAAAGGGAACAGTACTAGAGTTACAGTAGAGATTTTATAAAATAAGGAAATTCTATCATCAAATTGATGTCAAAAATTGAGGAAACCAACTTTCTATAATAATATAGTAACCAAAATTGATTCAGGAAGAAATTTATACACGAAGGAACAAGCATGCACACATATACACACATATTATGTACATTTGGAAAAGGAAAATGAAAAAAGAAAAGAAAAGAAAAAAAGAAGGAGAATGTGAACAGCCATGATGACTATAGAAGTACTGTACATTCACCCAACTTCCCAGGAACAGTATCTCTGTTACATCATCTATGTATTTCAAATGCATTTTATGGTATTATTAAGTCTTGATACCAGAATCTGACAAATGCAATATTAAAAAATTATACATCAATTTAGACAATAAAATATTAGCAAATGAAAATCAGCAATGTGTAAAAAATACAT
Source organism: Chinchilla lanigera (assembly GCF_000276665.1). Taxonomy (NCBI): domain Eukaryota; kingdom Metazoa; phylum Chordata; class Mammalia; order Rodentia; family Chinchillidae; genus Chinchilla; species Chinchilla lanigera. The sequence continues at coordinate 13,260,967 of NW_004955438.1, forward strand.
TCTAGGAATTCAAAGATGGTCTAACATGAAAAAATAAAAAGGTTATTAAAAACTAAGAATATAATTTATCAAAAATCATGAGTAAGTAGAATTCCACATGGCTAAAACATACGTACTTTAATGTTAAAAAAGAATATATACCTATGCATACAAAGCTTAGTAGACAAAGCAATAAAACCTCATACTCTTCAGACAAAAAGGTATGAGAGTTGAACAGAAAGCTATCATTACTTACAAATGGTGGTTTCGATTTTTCTTTTAATATAGCTATTGACATAAAAATCCAAGTGAATCTGTAAATTAATCTAATAAGAATTCTGTAATTCCAGTTAGGTATAAATTCAATAATGTTCCTATGTTTAGATAAGAAAATATAAATATCTAATTTTAAAAAATAATACTAATGATTGGAACAAAAATGCTAATAGATTAAATTAATGTATTCATTTATTAATTTATTTTTGGGTACCGGGAATCAAACTCACAACCTCATGCTTGCCAGGCAGGTGCTGTGCCACTGAGCTAATCTCTGGCCCTAATGGAATAAATTTAATGATATACCTATAAAACAATATGAGAAAAAATTATAAAATATTTTTGGAGGATATAAAAGGAAACTAAATAAACAGGAAGATATGAATATTCACTGGTGAAAATTCATTAATTAAAAATTCAGTATCCAAAGATTACAGTTCTCTTCAAATTAATTTATAAATCTGATTCCACAATTTATGTGGAGAAACAAAAAGCCAAGAGTAGAAAACAGTGAAAATACAGGAGGAAAGTGAAGAAAAAGGAGAAGGCAGTCAGAGAAGGGTAAAGAGGGACAAGGTGTGACCTTTCCAGGTTCAAGTCTTACTGTGAAGCTAGAAGCTTTAAGGTAATTTTGGTTTTGATACAGGGAGACAAAAAAGACAACTGGAATTCAATGGATGGCCTAGAAAGAGACTCATAAGCATACATGGCTTGGTTATATGAGAGAAGTTGTATCTCCAATCAGAGAAAGGATTACATGAGCACTTAAAAGGCATTGGGTTATCTTTATAAAAAATAAAGACTCCCACCTGACTTTACATACTAAGCATAAGACCTAAAACTATGGAACTAAAAAAACATACGGAAAGCTTCATGACACGGGATGTGGCAATGATTTCTTGCATATGACACCAAAAGCACAGGCAACAAAATAAAAAAAAAAAGTGAGGCGACATTAAACTCAAAGAGGTCTGGGAATAAAAAAAAAAAAACAGCTGAAAAGGAACTTACAGAATGACAGAAAATATTTATGAATCATATATTTGACAAGGAGTTAAATTCTAAGAAACAACAAAAATCTGATTAAAAATGAGCAAAGGACTGATAGGCACTTCTTTAGATAATATATGAATAGCTAATAGTATAAGAAGATGCTCAACATCACTAATCATTAGAGAAATGTAAATCACAATTACAATGAGATACCAACTTACATCCATTAGGATAGCCACTATGAAAAGACAACAAAAATAACAAGTGTTGCCAGGGTATGGAATGCCTAGAATCTTTGTGCATTGATGGTGGGAATTAAAATGGTGCAGCTGCTATGGAAAACAGCATGGATGTTCCTGAAGAATTTACAAAATAGATTTACCATCTCACTAGTGAGATACAGCAATCTCACTTCTAGTGTATACCCAAAGCAGGATCTTGAAAAGATATCTGTAGGACCAATATTCACTGCAGCATTATTTCCAGGAGCCAAGAGGTGGAAGCAACCCAAACATCTATCAATGGATGAATAAATAAAACAAAATGTGATATATCTATATCTATAATATATCTCATATACATATACATACCATGATATATACATATATATGATGATATATTATTTATCCTTAAAAAAGGAAACCCTGTCACATGCTACAACATGGATTAACTCCAAAGGTATTATGCTAAGTGAAATAAGCCAGTCACAGAAAGGTATATGCTATATGATTCCACTTACATGAAGTATCTAAAACAGTCAAACTCATACACAGAAAGTAGAATGGTGGTCGTTGGCACGGGAGATGGGCTATATTCCATTGGCATTAAGTTTCAGTTTAGCAAGATGAAAATGTCCTAGACATCTACTGTACAGCAGTATGAATGGCATTAACATGACTGAACTGTACAGTTAAAAATGGTTCAGATGGTAATTTTGTCACAATTAAAAGTTAAAAAGATCGAATAAATATAAACCCTAATAGAAAAATTAGTAGATCTAATGATAGTAAAATGTAAATGTGATAATGGAAAGAAAAAAAAGACTATGGAATACAGGTAAAGATTTGGAACAGGTGAAAGATTTGAAAAAGAAATTCAGAAAATATACAATTGTGAAGGATGAGTGTCAGGAATGTAATAAAGTGTGATAACAAATAAGTAACATGAGAACAAACTGATAACAAATCAGTAACATGAGAAAAAACATTGTGATAGAGAAAACACAGAAACACATTTACATTACTAAGAGAATAAACTCATAAAAGAATATTATTCAGCAGCATAAATAAAATATTTCAACTTGAATAAGTTCCAAAAATACATAAAACGCCTCACAACTTCCATTAAGATGCCATTCGTGGATATTTTAAAAATACAGGATAACAGTATATTGCTTATGGATACATACGCATGAAATAAGGCTGCTAAAACAAGATTAAATTCAATCCACCACTCACTCTTCCCCTGCACTTCTGCAACTAGGTGTAAATACGGCTGGAGAAAAACATACAATTAGGTTGATCGGCTTTACTTTTTTTGGAACCGGGAATTGAACTCAGGACCTCTGCTTGCCAGGCAGTTGCTGTGCCTCCGAGCTGTATCCCCCCGGCCTGTGACCAACTTTACTTTAAATTATGATCATGAACCTCCAGCAGGCCTTTAATGCTTAGAAGCAAAACCACTTAATTCCCCAATTTATTCATTTTTCTCCTTTCTTGGTTATTTTCTATTTTTTACACCCTCTCTTCAAACTTACAGTGTCTCCACTCCCTTCCCCACTCAGTGGGAAAATAGTATAAGCTCCCACTAACGCTAATCTCCACTCACTTGTGTGCCCCGTCCCTCGACCTTCTCCTCCGTTTCTAATGGAACTCATCATCGTACTAGTAAAGGACCACAGCCTTACTGTGCAACTGATGCTACCCCTCTCCAAGACAGTGTTCCCGCACTTGCGCCCTTCTCTACTGTATCATTTTATCTGCTCCCATCTCCTTTTCAGAACTGCTTTAACAAGCACATGACACCTGTCATTTCTCATTATTAAACAAAAAAAATATCTCTTGAGCCCGCTCATTCTCTGCTATGCCCTCCACATAACTCCACTATTTTTTTTTTTTACAGAAATAGTTACCTACGGATGTGATGATAGTAAGTCTGCTCCTGTTCTCTCCTTCCTAAGGTATAAATTGAGCCCAATGCTCAGTCGTCATCCTCATCTTTTTTTTTAAGAGAAAAAACAAACTAAAAAAACAACAAAGACAAAAACAAAAACAACACACAAACAAGAAAAATGATACATGACCTCAAAACAAAATGATAGGAATTAACAGTGGTTGCAACACTACATAATATTATCTTCAACAAAGTTGCTCAGTCCACCAGATGTAAGAATGCAAGATTGATCAAACAATCAAAGACAATAACAAGCAATTAAAAAAAACTGGAAACGATACACAGCTTCACTATACAAGATGGTAAGAATTCAACAATGGTTCTTATATTGCATAATGTTGTCTTCAAATGAGTCATTCTGATGACCAAATACAAGCATGCAAAATTGCTCAAAAAAAATTTTAAACATTAACTGTTCTTTTCAATAAATTAGACATCAGCAATACAACTATCCTAGCTATCCTTGTATCCTTTGTTTTTCATTTTAAAGAGCAAAGAATAAAAACCAGAAAACCAAAAATAAATACATAAACAACACAGCATAAAAAAGAATAAAAATGATACAGAATTTCAAAACAAGGTGATAGGATATTAACAATGGTTGTTATATTACATAATGTTATCTAAAAAGTGGTTGCTCAGATAACCAGATATAGGCATGTAAGATTGATCAAACAATTACACATTAACTTCCTTTCAATAAACAAATAGAAATTAGTAGTACAACTATCTTAGGCATCTTGTGTACATATATACACATACATTTTTCTCAACCTTCTTTCTTTTTCCTCTCCCCTCCTTTATCCCAGTTGCTCCTTCCTGTTTGAGCAGTTTCTTTCCCCTTCACAATATCTATTGTACCCTTCAGATTTTATTTACTTTCAGGTTCTTATAGCAGTGAGGCAATACGATGTTTACACATGTGAGTCTGATTTATTTCACTTATGAGTATGGTCTCTAGTTGCATCCATTTACCTATAAAAGCCTCTAGTTTATCTTTCTTTATAGCTGAGTAATACTCCATTGTATAACAATACCACATCTTTTTTATCCATTCCTCAGCTGATGGACATTTGGGTTGTTTCCAAGATTTAGCTATTAGAAATTGTGCTGCTATAAACACAGGTGCACCTATATTGCTGTGGTATGATGTTTTCAGTTCTGGAGATTTGGAAAAATACCCAGGAGAGGAGTAGCTGGGTTGAATGGAACCTCTAATCCTAATTTACTGAGGAATCTCCAGACTGATTTCCGCAGTGGTTACACCAGTCTACACTCCCACCAATACTGGAGAAGAGCTCCCTTTTCCTCACAGCTCCTCCAGCATTGGTTATTGATTTCATGATGATAACCATTCTTTCTAGGGTGAGATGGAATCTCAGTCTTGTTTTAATTTGCATTTCTTGAATGACTAATGATGTTGAACATTTTCTCATGTATTTATTTGCCATTTGTATTTCTTTATCAGAGAGATGTGTATTCATCTCACATGCTCATTTTTGTATTGGATCTTTGAATTTGGGTGCCTGATTTTTAAAAATTCTTTTTATGTGCTAGACAGGAGTTCTTTGTCTGAGGACAGTTGGCTAAAATTTTTTCCCAATTCATGGGTTTTCTTTTCATCCTGTTGGGAGATTTCTTTTGATGTGCAAAAACTGTTCATAAGATGAGATCCCATTTGTTGACTCTTTGAAGTATTTCCTGTGCAGTTTCGTTTTTGTTCATGAACTCTCTGCCTACCTCTATGTCTTTAAGACTTCCACCTCCTTTCTCTTCCAGTAGACCTAGTGCTTCTGTTTCAGTATTTAGATCTTTAAGCCATTTTGACTTTATTTTGGTGCACGGTGATAGGCATGATCTAGTTTTAGTCTTTGCCATGTGGAAGCCAGTTTTTCCAGCAACATTTATTTAAAAAGCTATCTTTCTTCCAGTGAACATGTTTGGCCCCTCTGTCAAAGATAAGGTGGTTGAGTATCTTTGTGGTTGTGTCTGCATCACCTAGTCTGTTTCACTGATCTTTAGGTCTGTGTTTTTGCCAATACCATGCTGATTTTATCACAGTAGCTTTGTAGTATAATTTTAAATCAGGGATTGTGATACCTCCTGTCTTGCCTTTGTTGCACAGGACCTACGCTTTTCTTTGTTGGTAAGTTTTTAAATTACATTTTCAATTTTGTTGGCTGATATTGGGTTATTCAGGATTTTTATACCTTCTTGATTCAGCTTTGGTAATTCATATGTATCTAGGAATGTGTTCATTTCTTCTGTGTTTTCCATCCTATGAGAGTAAAGATTTTTGAAGTTGGTATTTATGATCTTCTGAATTTCTACAAGATCTGTAGTCATTTCACACTTTTCATTCCTTATTGCATGGATTTGAGTTTTTCTTTCCTTTTTTTGATAAGGTTGGCTAGGGGTTTATCAATTTTATTTATTTTTTCAAAGAACCAACTCTTTGATTCATTAACTCTGCATTGTTTTCTGAGTTTCAACTGCATTGATTTTTGCTCTGACCTTTATAATTTCCTCTCTTCTTCAGGCTTTGGGCTTGACTTGCTCTTTTTCTAGAAGTTTGAGGTGCAGCATAAGGTTGTTTATTTGTGTTCATTTGTTTTCCTGATGTGGGAATCCACTGCTATAAACTTCCCTCTGAGCACTGCTTTGTTTCCCCCAGGTTCTGATAGTTTGTATTTGCATTTTCATTTGACTGTAAATATTGTTTAATTTCTTCTGTGACCCATTGGCTGTTCAGGAGGATGTTATTTAATTTCCATGTGTTTATGTAATTTGTGCAATTTCTTTTATCATTAATTTCCAGTTTCATTGCACTATGGTCCAATAATAAGTATGGGACAATTTCCTTTGCATTTACTTAAGCATGTTCTAAGTGCTAGTATGTGGTCTATTTTATTTTATTTTATTTTTAAAATTTATTTTAAAAATAAAAGAAGGAAAACATATTAACAAACACATACATTTACAAAATAGCATAAGAACAATATAAACAATACTGAATTACAGACAAAGTGGCAGGAAATTAACAATGGTTGTTGTATTACATACTGATATCTTCAAAGTAGTTTCTCAGGAAAACAGACATGCAAAATTGATCAAATAATTAATCATTAACTGTTCCTTTCAGTAAAGAGATAGAAGTCATAGTACAATTATGTTAGCTATCCTGTATACACATACACACATAATTTCCCCTTCTTTCTTTTTTCTTTTCCAACATCCCAGTTGCTCTTTACTTTTGAGCAGTTTCCTTTCCTTTCACAATGTCTATCATACCTCCTAATTTTTATTCACTCTTTCAGGTTCTTACACTAGTGAGATAATATGTAGCTTACACATGGAGGTCTGGTTATGTGGTCTATTTTAGATAATGTCCCATGCACAGCTGAGAAGAAGATGTATTCTAATGTTGGGTGGAATATTCACTCTTTCGGATTCTTACACTAGTGAGATAATACCTAGCTTACACCTGGAGGTCTGGTTATGTGGTCTATTTTAGATAATGTCCCATGCACAGCTGAGAAGAAGATGTATTCTAATGTTGTTCAGTGGAACACTCTGTAAAGGTCTACGAAGTCCATCTGTTCACATGTTTGGATTAGTTCTGTTATTTCTTTACTGATTTTTTGTCTAGTTGATCTACCTCGTTGTGATGATGGGTTGTTAAAATTCCATTACAATTGTGTCAGTATTTATTTGATTTTTCACATCCGTTAAAATTTGCCTTATATAGTTGGGTGATCCTACATTTGGTGCATATATATTTGTGGCTGTTATCTCTTCCTCTTGCAGTTTCCTCCTAACAAGAACATAGTGGCCTTCTTTATCTCTTATGATCATTCTTGGTTTGAAGTTCACATTGTCTGCAAACAGAATAGTTACTCCTGCTTTTTTCTGGGTTCCTGTTACATGGAGTATTGTTTTCCATCCTTTGACTTTCAGTTTATGAGTTTCCTTTTGAGTTAAATGTGTTTCTTGTATAGAGCATACTGTTGGATTTTGTTTCTTGATCCATTCTGTCAGTTTGTTGATTGGTGAATTGAGGCCATTTACATTAATGGTTATTAATGATATGTGTTCACTTATCTTTGTCATGTTATTTTCCCAATAACATGGTTCTGTGCTTTCCCCCTCTGTTTAACTGCTTACCTTGCTTCGCAGTTCTATTGTTGGTCTTGAAATTGTGGTCATTTTTATCTCTTTGTAGACTATCTTTCAGTACTCTTTGTAGGATTGGTTTGGTGATCATAAATTTCTTCAGTTGATCTTTGTCATGGAGGTATCTTATTTCTCCATCAATTTTGAAAGATAGCTTTGCAGGATACAGTAATCTGGGCTGGAAGTTATTTTCTTTCAGGACCTGAAATACTTCACTCCAAGCTCTTCTTGACTTAATGGTTTGTGTTGAGAAGTCTGCCATGATTCTGATGAGTTTTCTTTTACAGGTGATCTGTTTCTTTTCTCTAATAGCTTTTAATATTCTGTTCTTTTGCTGAATGTCTGCAATTTTGATTATTATGTGTCTGGGTGTAGATTTATTTTGGTTATGGCTAATAGGAGTTCTATATGCCTCACTTATGTGTATGCCAGGTTCCTCTCCCCTGCTTGGGAAATTTTCTGCTATTACTTTTGCAAATAGTCTTTTTATGTCATTCATGTTGCCTCCTGCTCTTCTGTGGACACCTATGAGCCTTATTTTGTTTTCCTTTCCTCATCTTGCAGCTGCAAGAATTGTTGTTTGCTGTTCCCTTGTTACTTTTAAGAGATCTTTCCTTTCATGATCACTAGCTGTAATGCTGTCTTCAAAGTCTGAAAGTCTATCTTCCATTTCATTCAAGCGATTTTGCCAGCTTTCAATGGAATTTTTAATTTCCTGAATATCTCTTTGAATCTGTTTCATGCATTCTAAATCATTCCTATACTGTTCATTCAAAGTTTCCATCACTTTTCAGTGCTCCTCTATTTTTTTTAATCTATGTCTTCTTTTGATATGTTGAGTAATTCTTGCATTATGGTTGTCATTTCCTTTTTTACTTGAGCAATTATTTCTGATATAACTTCCTCTATAGCCTTCATTCTCATCTTAACAGTCTTTGACAGTTAATCAGTCCATGCTCGAAACATTGTTTTCACTTGGCTTTTTTTTTTGTACTGGGAATCGAACTCAGGACTTTGTGCTTGCCATGCAGATGCCATGTTGCTGAGCTGTATCCCTGGTCCTCACTTGGCTTTAAGATAACATACTTGCCTGTTTTCTTCCCAGTGTTTTTTCCTCGGTTTCTTTTGCTGGCTCCTCTTTCTCTCTTTATTCACTTAATTTTGCTACAACCCAGAGTTTGGACTTGTCCTTTTTTTCTTCTCTCCCTATGCTTACTGTTGGTATTCTCATCCATTTTAATGATTTTAATTTAAACATTATTTAGACACAGTACCAGCAAAGTCCAGATTTAATTATCTAGACCAAATTTCTCTCTCAAATTCCAGACTCATATATCTACATAATGTCTGTGCTTGTTTGCCTAACAGATAGTTCCAACTCAACCTTTCCTGCTCCACTGCTTTACCCACCCTGACCTGTTGTCCATAACAGCTGCAGGCAACTGTATCCTCTTAGCCTTTCTGGCAAAAAAAAAAAAAAAACCTAAACCCTTAGAGATACCACTGATTCCTCTAATCCTCTTATACCCCACATCTAATTTATTAAAAAAATTCTATTAGGTGCAATGTGAACACATACCTAAAATCCAACCACTTCTCACAACCTACTCTCCTGTGGTCTAAGCCAGAATCATAACTGCAATAGCTTCCTAACTGAATGACACATTTGCAGACCTGTCCTGCTATAAGACTACCACACTTAGCAACTGGGATAATCCTCCCAAAATGAGTCTGATCATGTCACTCTTCTATCAGAACTTGCTGATGGCTCCTCATTTTGTGCAGAGAAGCCACTGTCCTTTCAATGGTCTTCAATGTACTGTATGGCCTACACAGTCTTTCCATCTGATCCCCTCCATGTCTTTATTTCCTATCATTTTAACCCTCACTCATTCCACAGACCCACACTGGCCTCATTATCCCACATACCCACACAAAACCCCACCTGAGACCCTCTTCCCAGAAATCTCTTACTTAAGATTTCTACAAGGCTTACCCTCTCCCTTCCATCATGTCTCTACTCAAATGTCACCTTCTAGATGAAGCACTCCTGACCCCTTGATTTCAAAGTATAACCTATTCTTACCCTGATATTTCCTATCTCTCTTCCCTGCCATATTTGCCATCTTGCAGCTAATTACAATATAACATACTACATATATTTTACTTTTTTACCTGTTATTGTCTATTTTGCTCAATATTAGGTCCCAACAGCTAGGCAGAACAGTGCTTTGATAATAATAGATATTCAGTCAATATGTACGGAATGAGTGGTGGAAACTGCAAAATGATCATAATTGAGAATGACGGGGCTGGGGATTTAGCTCAGCGGCAAAAGCGCCTGCCTGGCAAGCGCAAGGTCGTGAGTTTGGTTCCCGGTACCGGAGAAAAACCAAAAAAAAAAAAAAAAGAGAATGTCAACAGTAAGGGACAGATTCAATTATTTTGTTCTTATTCAGAAAATATGAATATTTATTAATCACACTTAGTCAATCTTTTTATTCCAAGGTATCTTTTGCTAAACAAGAGGCATTTTAGTGTAGTAGAAAGAATACATATTTTAATTCTGCTTACAGTAATCTGAAACTAATAGTTCTACAGTTTTTAAATGTTAACAAGTACTTTGATGGGCATTAATTCATTATATTACCATGACAATCCTATAAATTAGATATGATAATTATCATTTTATAGATGAAAAAATTAAACTCAGAAAAGTTAATGATTAAGTGACTTGTCCAATATTACATTGCTAAGAATTGAACAGAACAATATACCATGACTTCAATATACGTATTTTCTCTACTACAACTAAAATGCCTCATATATTCAAAGAATTCATCAGTAAATTGCAGTACTGAATTTATCACAGGTCAGACTTTTTCCACTTCTGGAAAGAGAAAATATCTATAAATCTATAGGCCTTTTCTTATTAAATACAGATAATATGGCAGTAGGTTATAATTAACTTAGCTACTGGTTTTTTAATGTCAGGGATGTAATTTTTCTTGACTAAAACTTGTGCTAGTAAAAAAAAAAAAAAAAAAAAAAAAAAAACTTGTGCTAGTGATCGGTTATGGAATTTTCAAATATTCACTGTTAAATTATGAAAACACAGATTGTAAAAACCACATTTAAGTATAGAATAATAACACATGAATGTGTCTTTTTTACATTATTTCATTGTAAAACACAATTCTACTAAATTTATTCTTACTTTAGCCTCTGCTGTTTTTAAACGGCTTTTTAAAGTCTGTAGTGTTAGAATCAAATATCCAATACTGAGAAGATAATCTGCTTAACAGCAAAAGTTCAACACATTTGCTAAACTGCACTATTTAAAAAAAAACAAAAAACTGCCAGGTGTGGTGGTGCATGCTTGTAATATCAGCACTTGGGAGGCTGAGGCAGGAGGATCACTGTGAGTCCAAGGCCAGCTGGGCTAGAAAGTGAGTTCATGGGCAGCCTAAACTGCATAGTGAGATCCTGTCTCAAAAAAGACAAAAAACAAAACAAAACAAAACAAAACAAAACAAAACAGAACACCTATAGAAGGCATATCCTAGTCTACACAGATCTAGAAAAGTCTTCTTTTAGTCTAAGAATATCAAAGGATTTATCAAATTTTGTGGTTCAGAACAGCATATGCCAGTAAAAGCCTCAAATTGTATAGTGTTATTTAAAAGACATTTATAGTTTCTAACATAAACTTTATAATCCAGATTAGTAAAATATTATCTACAAATAACTATATGAATATCTGATGAATACCTCTAGAATACAGGCTCAAAAGGGTAAGGAATTAATTTTCATCATCATACTTTCAAAGCAGCAGTGGTGAGCCTATGGCACCCATGCCACAGCAAGCTGTTTGCTATCACTGGAAGCTCTAAAAGGTTCGCCATCATTGCTCTAGAGTCGAGTATAATACTGGGCATACAGAAGGTAGTTAATATGTATCTTGTGAATTATCAAATTAATGAATACACAGAGACAATTATTACATCATGAGCAGAAACAGCAAACATACATAAAAAGTAAATTCCTGAAGATAAAATATAAATACATTTCCCAGATCAAATGAACCCAGAATTTATACTGAAATTGATACATTCAAAGAGAAGCAGACTTGGGTAGTTGGTTAGTTCAGTTTTGGGAAAGATGAGTTTGAGGATCCTGTGAGGGGTCAGTGGATATACTACAGGAATATTTGGAGCTTCACCCCAGCAGAGAAATCAGGATTGGCCATATACATATTTGGGAATTAGCAGCATTTAAAGAGAGGGAGTATACAAGACTACTTAGGAATGAAGTGTGAGGAAGCTTTGGGTAGAGGAGGAACAGCCTGCCAAAGAGTGAGGGAGAGAAATCTGGGGCTTGTCAAGTCACGGAGCCAAGTTGAAAGGCAATCTACTTCAACATCAGTAGGCAGTCAAGCAAGATGAGGAATAAAAACTAAAATTGAGGTCAATAGCAATGTTAGGCACAGCAGTCAATTGGTAAGGGGATATGAGCCAAACTGGAATAGATTAAGGAGGGAGTGACATGTGTGCTAGTAGAGATCGTGTAGAAATATTGACACAGGAGAACCACAAGACAACAGAAGGGACTGTGAGATCCTGAGATGTTTTTCTGTCTCTATCAGTTAGTCCATTCATCTATCCACATCTCCATTTAAAATTTTAAGATAGGGAAGACCAGGCATACTAAAATGGTGAAAGAAAGGACAGTTAAAAAAGAGAGAAGGCACTTCTCTGCTTCAGCTTGAACCTCAATATTTTATTTTTGCACCCAAACAACTAAGTGCTTTAAGACTATGATATCTGATTGGAACCACCATTGTTCCCTTGAGGATGGCTCTTGACAAGACCAGCAGAAAACACAGAGCCTTCCCCTGTGAAGAGACCTGGCTGCTTTAGTCATAACATTTCTGAGTACTTTGCATGACTATATTAAGATGTAATAACTCTGATCAGCACTGTTTTATGTTTCTTTAGTTTTGGGTTTGCTTGGTTTATATCTTGATGTGCCCCTACATAGCCACATAGTGATTCATATCTAAATGTCCCACCCATGCAATCACAGCAGGAACCTCTGGAAAGTGACTGGATTATAGAGGCATCACAGTGGACTTGCTGTTAGGAGGTGGGGCTTGATTGGAAGAGGTGGGTCATGAGGGCATGATTCAGAAGGTTGTATCTCCACTCCTGGCTCCTCCCTTGACTCTGCTTCCTGTGTGCCATGCCATGAGCAGCAATCCCTGCCATCCACCTCTGCTGTACCATCCTGACCAGCCAACTATGGGCTGAAATGTGAGCCAAAATAAATCTCTTCTCCTTTTAGTTGTGGGTGTTGGGTACTGTGTCCCAGAAATGAGAACTATGACCATGATAAGAGTGCTACCATTTTGGTTTTCTCCAGGGCCAAGGTCTGTTTTTCTCTATCATTGAATAATCAGCCTATATATGTTCTTTAAGTGATTCTTTTATTGTTGTATTACTAGCCTAACATCCAGCACATAGAAGGCCTTCAACAAACAATACAGGGAATGAGCAAATGAATGAATGGTTCCACAGAAAGAGAAAAATATGACCACCGATTCTCTCTGTGTGAGCTCTATACTGTACATGCCAGGGAATCTGGCAATCTTTTTAAGCCTGTGTACTCCTCAGATGTTTTTTAAAATATACTAATATAGCAGAAACTAACTGTAATGTCCTTACAAAAATATGAAAAAATCATCACATCACCACAATCATGTTTCTGTGGCACAGACTGAGCCTGTCAAGTCACAGACTGCTCTGCAAGGAGATCTGTTTGGGCTGGTTTACTTTCAAAACCCAGAGCCGACAGCATCTACTGATGTTGGGCCCTGGTTTCTCAGACAGGAATCCTCTGCACTGTGAGGGGCATCACTGTGCTCAGAGCGAGGTGGAAGAAGGAGATCATGGAAGTTGTCCAGTTCTGTGTGTCATTTTTCACTTTCCTTGCTATTCTCCATCTGCTATCCTCATCCTCAGCTGTGCCCTTTGTCCCCGAACTCAGAGCCAAGAAGGCACAGCTTCCCAAGGGAATACAGAGGGGGCAGAGATGGCATCTGCACACTACCTCTTTCTCATGTAGACTTCCAACCAATCCTCTGGCCCTGAACTCCCTGTACTTGTATTTTAGGTAGTATCTGGTGCCCAGTTCCTGAACCTTTTTGGGGAGTCAGAAGTTGAAATGGTTTGTAGCTTTCTCACCTTACTGGTTTAGGATTCAGCTGTTTTAGAGATGTCAAATAGCTCACCACAATGCTCTCTGCTGCCCATCTACCAAAATGTGGTTGTTATACTCTTCTTTCCCTTTTCAGTGTATGCCTATTTTACCTTTTTATTTTTACGTTTGTGGAGTTTAGTGAGGGAGCAAAAGTAAACATGTAAATCTGTTACATTTTACTGAAGTCATCACTAAATTTTTTACAAAAGAGTAAAATTTTTAAAAACCAATCTTGGAATTGAATTCCTTAAAATTCACCTAATGACTTTTATAACTATAATTTTCTTTTCTTTTTTTGGGGACTAAGAAACTCAGGACCTTGTGCTTGCGAGGCAGGCACTGTGCCACTGAGCTATATCCTCGGCCCCTATAATTTTCTATCAAAGATAATCAATTTATTATTATAATGCCAGCTTCACAATGGTGGAGATCATTTCTATTTTATGTATATTGTACTATATAATACAGTACAGGTAGGTGATCAATAAATATTTACTGAATAAATATAGACACAATAAAAATTAGGTTCTTTAATTTTTATAATTTTACTACTAATTCCATTCACTTAGGATTGCTTTGGCAATATTCCCAAAGGCAACCAGAAGTACACTATACAGACTGATTGTCCCTTACCCAAAATGCTCAGGACCAGAAGTATTTAAGATTTCACTTTTTTCAGGTTTTGGAATATTTACACATGATGCAGTATCTTGAGGATGAGACCCAAGTCTAAACAGGCAATTCACTTACATTTTATACACACCGTATACACATGGCCTGAATGTAACCTTATACAGTGTTTCAAATAACTGTGCACATGATACCTAAATTTGTGTACAATGAAGCATCAGAAAGCAAAGCTGTCACTCAGCATTCACATGGACAATCTGTGGCTGTCTGGCATCACATCATTCCTACTAAAAATGTATATGCAACTGATAGACAATAATTTTCTTATACTTACTCACATATAATGTTTAACATTAAAAATATGACTCGACATCACTGCTGTGAAAGGGCCTGTGTTCATGGTAACCAAGCAGCACTGTGGTATCGGCAGAACCCGTGTCAGCTGCTAAACACCAGCAACAACGAACAGCACAGGTTCAGTCGCCATCTGCAATGCTGCATCTTGATTTAAAGGCTACTGAACACTGCATTTTATTTCTTGGTAAGAAGATACATCAGAAGCAGCTGAGGGGCCAGGGAACCGGTGGTCCTCCAGAACTGAGGGGCTAGGGATAAACTGGTCCTCCAGAATTACCTGTCTCCTTAACAATGGTCCTTGCCTTAGAAGTCTCTCATAAGGTGACATGACTTCTTGTTCTGTTGTGCATGCACAATGCTCAAGCCCATCAATAAGCCTATCATATATTTTCACCATGCTGCCTAAAGTCACATCTTCAGTTTAAGAATGACATCTTTATCATCATTATTATCATGGTCCCCTGATTCAGAACTTAATATTATTTCACCATTGGTCAATGGACAAGTAGAGCCTTATTATCAATGTTAAAAACTTCCTTGATATCTAGTTCTTCCCGTTTACAATCAGATTGTAAAGGTACATTTTTTGCTTATGTAAGCATGTCAGACATCCTTACACTTGACATACAGAATCCTCAAAGTCAGCACTTTGTTCATCATCATCACCCAATACAGCCATAGGTCAGAAGTTGTGCCAGGAGGCACACACCTACATCTTTAGTCCTAAGCGCAGGCAACCGCATATACAGCATTCATCATGCTAAACTCCTGTTGAAAACCTTCCACAAGCAGGCCTCTGTTCACTGCTGCGAGCATGCTGTTCAAGACAGTGTTTTTATGTTTATCTTCAGTGTTCTAAGTGTTCTGCAGTTACGTGGCTGAATTAACAGTTACACTTGGGGAAAGTATATGCATAAATATTATTCTTGATGAGAACTTCAGCTGGAGCATAAGCATAACAGCTACTGAGAAAAAACAAAACCTTGCAGGTTCTTCACCCAGTCCAGTTTTGATGCAGCAGCATGAGCTGCTGCTATAAAATATGGACTACTTTAGAAAGAGGTCCCTGGTGATCATGTCTTTTTGTTAACATAATAACAGACCGATAAGAAATCCGTTCCTTTAAAACACTGGGGACACAAGCTTTTGCCTATCACACCAAGTTTACAATGCATTAGCCTGTTGCAGTAGCACATCCCAGAATAACTATTCTGTCTTCAGCACCCTTAATTCCTGGAGGGGCTATCTCATCAGCTGCAGCCAGCATCTTTCTAGGCAACGATGCCCAATCAGTGACATTTCATCAGTGTCACAGACTTGTGCTGGTGTCATATTTTCTTCAGTGATGACCTTGGTAAACTTGCCAATGTACTTCTTTCCTGTTTCATTTTAGCAGATTTATCACCATAGATCTTTAAAAATGTAATGTGCCTTTTCTTAAATTTCTCCAACTAGCTTGTTGAATATTCAATTACCTTTCATTTTTAGTTCATCGCAATAGATCTTTTTTTTCACAATGGATCTTTGCTTCATAATTAGCATCCCATTAAATGGCATGTGTTCACGGCGATGCTGATAGATCTACTCTTTTGATACACAATTGAGATCTTCATTTTGACTTTATGCAGCATTTTTCTATCTTTTATTAACTTCTGTTCATCATTTTCAGCACAGAATTTCAACAGTTTACCCTTCTGTTTCTTCAGATCATCTATGATGGTCATTCCAAAGCCATTTTCTTCTGTAAGACATTTCACACTTACACTGGTGCTCAGTTTTTCCAACAGCTTGACTTTTTGTGCTAGAGATAATCGCAACTGCGTTTGCTTTTTCTCATCACTCTTACCCATGAGAGCACCTGCAACCCCTTTTAACATTTTCAAAAGTATCTTTACAGTACAGAGCAGAGAATAAGCAAAAATACATAATGAATAATGCTTATAGGCCTTGGCCCCATGCGGGTCATTTTGGAGGACCTGCCCTTGGCACTCGGCACCTGCGTACATGTCATTTTATTAACCTCTGTGGGTGGAGGGCGTCTGGTGGGAATCTGAGTGTGTGTGAAAAATATATATCCAGGTGAGCTAAGAAGGGCATTCTGTCTCCTGGGGGTACTAAATATATTTTATATTTTTGTCTCTTGGGGGTACTAACTATATTTTATATTTTTGTCTCTTGGGGGTACTAAATATATTTTGTGTTGCATGAGTGTGTTTTACTGTGGTCTATGAAATTTTCATCTGGGGAGTTATATCAATGCTCAAAATGTATTGGGTTTTGAATTTTCAGATTAGGGATGCTCAATCTGAACCTAATTTGGAACTCAAGAATGATGTGCTTTACACAACAAAGGCCTTCATCATACTAATTTTACTACGATTCTGTGTTTACACCAGAAATTTCCTAGATAAAAATCAAAACTGATACTCAAATTCACTTATTTTAGTTACAAAAATAAAACTTTTATTATGATTGTGACATGAATATTGAATTATAGCTAACAGATATACAACTTTACATGTAATTAAATGCATTTGTAATATTAATACATTATAATTAACACTGAAAATATAAAGCCTTCCATAGCTAAAATCTGCACATTAGCTACTATGTTTTAGTTCATTTTAAGTATAAAACTCAGAAAGATTATTGAAGAATTAGTAGATCCTTGTCATTCTTATGAAATGAATTCAAAGGGCTATCACAGCATGTCCCTTAAAACTATAGTGTAAATGATACGTGCCCTGATTCTTTACTGGTCCCCATTTAAGCCATACTTTATATATTTTCCAGAGTCAGTTGAGAACATATTTGTTTTGTTTCTAAACTGGAGAATTCTGACATATTCATGAAAGATTTACTGCAATTTTAACAGGATAGTTCCACGGTAGTATTAAGCTAGAAATCTTTACATTTACTCATGTTAAAATGTTCCTTTGAACAAATTTGCACAATAGTCCATAATTCATTTGGTACTGCCCTTTTAAATGTTTATTCTATGGCTAATTTTCACCCTTATTCACATTCTGCTATTACTAATTTCAAATTAAAATATAATACTCACTTCATCAGCCACAAACTCTTTACTCAGACCAAAATCTGTCAGCACCACATGACCGTTAGAATCAAGTAGAATATTCTCAAGCTTAATGTCACGGTATATAATTCCCAACTGTGAAAACAAACAAATAGGCATTTTAAAACAGTTTCCAAAAACAAATTTGGACAGTCTTTCTTATCTGCTTCTTCTCATTTTTTAAAGGTATTTCCCTCCTCATTCTATGGCTCTTAGTGACTGTTAGGGCAAATGCAAATTTCTCCATCTCAGGGCTTATTTGCTGGGTGGAGCTCTTCAATCATGCCTTCATTTTATTTGTAACAAGGGTCTACCTTTGTCAGACCAGTTCTTTAGGGCTTCCCTTTTGGCTAATGCTTTTCCTTACTTCTCTAGAGTAAGCGTGAAATAAGCTCACTCCAGATGATCTTCAGGTGTCTTCTTAGCCAATTCTTATCCATTACTTCCTAAGGGCTTCAGAAATCTTTGCTAACTAACCAGGTCCCATGCTGGTCCTTTCCTTGTTTTTCATCCTATAGCATCTATGCTTACATTGTACTTGCCTATAAGTGACTAATATTTTCTAAGTATTTCCTCT
Organism: Chinchilla lanigera; assembly: GCF_000276665.1. Lineage (NCBI taxonomy): Eukaryota > Metazoa > Chordata > Mammalia > Rodentia > Chinchillidae > Chinchilla > Chinchilla lanigera. The sequence continues at coordinate 13,279,458 of NW_004955438.1, forward strand.
TTGTCTTGATATACTCATGTGCTAATTCTATTTCTCACTTTTTAAACATTTATCCAGTATCTAGCACAATGCCATGTGTCAAACAGGCAATTAATAAAGGCTTGTTGAATAGCAGGCTCTTAAATATAAAGATTAAAGATCATAGATTAATTTTAGTTTACCTTTAGTTCTAAATAACCAAAGCAAATCAATTAAATAAAATGTATACAGTCATGTGATGCTTAATGACAGGGATATGTGGGGAGTATATGTTGTCAGGTTTTTCTGTGATCATGTAAACACAGAGTGTGCTTACACAAACCTACATGGTATAGCCTACAATACACCTAGGTTCTATGGGGTGTGTGTGTATACACCATATACAAGGTATATATAATATATAAAAGTATATATATATGTATAATAGGCTGTTGCTCCTAGGGCTATGATGAACAAAACAAGATAAATCAAGCACAAGAGAAAATGATTACACAGTAAATACAGATGCATGAAGCTACTGCTGGTGTTAACATGGCATTCTATGTTACAGTAAACCCACCTTTTAAAAATAAGTATAAGAATGTACTCCAAATAATAGTCAAAAGTATATTAAATACATAAACCAGAAACAGTCATTTACTGAAGTATTACTGTACTGTACATAACTGTGTGTGCTATACTTTGGCAATGCAGCAGGTATATTTATACCAGCATCACAATAAACACGTGAGTAATGTATTATGACAGCTTGACATCCCCAAGTGATAGGAAGTTTTTAGCTCCATTAAAATCTTACGCCACCACTGCTGTACATGTAGTCTGTCAAATGGTGGCGCATGACTGTGTATCTCTGCTTTGTCTTGCACGTAAGTTTTATAGGAAAACACTTCAACTATTCCTTCAATTAGATAAGTAAATCTATTTAAATTCTTTATGAGGTGCTTAATCTACACGAGTTTCCCACACCATGTTTATAGTTATTGTAGCCTGGATTAAAGGCTTTTAAACTTAGAAATATTGCTTTTCTCAACACTATATTAAATAGCAGATTCTTAATAACCTCTCAGAGTTGAAATAAAAATTACTCAAAGAAAAATACTCGCTAATTTTCTTCCACGATTTCAGTGTTTTATAAGAATAGGAACGAAAACATCTTGAGTGTATACTGAACAGATATTTGACTTAAAGCATCACACACATCTAACAACCAATAGCACTTTCACTTCTTAATGACCTCTTTAGAAAAGATTTGTAGGAACAAATAATTTAGTGTATGTTTTACCTCACTACTTCCAAGTAAACTCCTATTTTTGTCTCTTCCTGTGAAACCCAGTGTTAGTATCTACATTAAGGTTAATATTGCTGGTTTTGTATTATATGTCTTTTTTAGGGTTACTGAGAAAGTTAACTGAGATCTATTTGATTTGCTATGTCACTTTCAATTCATACCAATAACAGTTACATCTGGTATTCATTAGGTTCTCTATTTACTTGTTTCTTACTACTGTTTAATAATAAATATTCATGATTTTCATTTAATGAAAAGAATGAACAAAATTAAACACATAAGTTAAAAGTGAATTTTCTAGTTTTCCCATTGGGGCTTTGTGCTTTGTTTTTACTCTGGGATTTATGATGAATTCTACCATCATTTTAATATTATAGAACGTTAATCATAAATTTCAAAGGTCTTGACAGCCCATTTCTGGCTCCAGTTTGTTTCTTATATAAAGACATCCTAACTACTTTATATCCTGCAAAAACACTCCCAGGTATAAGCATAAAGCTCGTTACCACACTGAAAATTCTATCCAAGGAAGTCCCCATCTGCCTCATGACTTCAGTTCCACTAGTACGTTACGGCTCCTCTGCCCCTTTCTCGCCACAGCCTTGCAGCAGTGCGCCAGCTGTCGGCTCCCTTGTACCCTGTTCTCACACATTTTCATTCACTCTTCTTCAGATTCCTGTACTGAATCCTCTCTCCATCTAAGCAGTCCTGTTTCTGAGTTGTATCTTCCCAGAACCTTTCCTCACAGCCTTTTACATCTATGGCTTCTATCTTGATGTTGGGACCTCCCTGGCCCTTCAAAACCTTTCTCCCTCTTCTTACTTTTCCTCTCCAACTCCCTCCTCCTTTTTTGCACTCTATAATCAGCACTTTCAACTCTGTTTATCCTAAGCCAGGGTAGGATGCGACACGACAAAGAATGGCTTCATAAGGTACCGGTATTACTGTAACATACAGAAAGCAAGTCACGTGACTTCACATACCTTTGGTACAAAGTACTTTAGTACCTCCTGTCTCTAAGGAAAACATATAAGCTCAGGTTACATAATAACTCTGGTTCTATGATAATGCTTCTTCATTAAATTTTAAAAATGAAGTCATAATATCACTGATCAAGATTAAGAGCACCTGCAACAATATTTTAAAACCTCAAACTGATTTGTACAGAATTCAAGCGGGGCCACGAACATGAATTCCATTTAAAGGAATTGCTTCATTGCTCTAGGGAGAAAATGGAGGAGGAAGGCAGAGGTAGGAATAATAGAGTTTCAAGGACAAAATAAATGGAAAAGAAAGCCAGTGTGAGAGTGAAAAATAACTCTTATTCTCTAATATAATCGGGAAACACCGTGATGAAATACAGGCAGAGCCTGCAATGAAATGTCACAATTAAGTAAGTATGTATTATGACTTGTGGCTTCCTTGTATATGTTCCTTTAGGAATTAAAAGCTTTTACTCTAGTGATACTTTATACTACATGAAACACTAGGTCTTTTCATGCAGAAAGCCAAAAAAAAACTGCTCAGGTTCTACCATTTTGATCTGCATCACAGCAACTATAATAGGAAAGGAGATTTTTCAGTTTCAACTGAGAAAACTGGTAAGTACTCTGGAAGTGTGCTGTCACACCCCGCACCAAGACAATGACACGTGAAAGCTAAGCTCCATCAGCACCGCAGTTAAGGTCGCCTAAAGAGGAAACTCCGGAGACGAAGCGTCTTACCTTGTGCAGATGTTCGAGGGCAAGCACAATCTCTCCAACATAGATCTGCACCTCGTGCTCTGTGAAACGCTCTCTTTGAGAAAGATGAGTAAAAAGTTCTCCACCATTTATATAATCTAAAAATGAAATATATTTTTCTTTCTTTGACTTGTATTCATAAACAAAAGGAACTACTTCCTTTCAATTACTTTGTATTAACCACAGGCACTGATTTTAATAAATGTTTTGTATAACTTAGAATACAGTAGACAGTTTCATTTAGAATGTAGTACTAGATTCATGTAATATAATTTCATAAGATAATGGTTACCCTAAGCCAAACCAATCAATTTTCAAAGAGTATTGCCATTAAAACTACTATGAAAAATGCACATCTACTTAAATACATTTTCTCAAACACAGTACATATTGGAAACCTGTGCCATCACTGTACAATGGAAATGTAACTTACTGTGGCGCACCAAACATCAGCCACTACAACAACCAAAACAAAAAACAAATAAAACAAGCAAAATCCCAGCCCGTCATTTGTGAGAATTGCCAGTCAAGATCTATAAGCAGATTTCCTGTTTTCCAGAGTTGTCCATGTGCACTTCAAAAACATGTATTAGGTACTAGGTAGCCTTCTTATGCTCCATGTAGAGCCAAAGTAAAAGTAATAAATGTGGCCAAGTCAAAACAGCCAAACTAGAAGAATCCACTTTCCTCTCAATTTGTCATGTTTATTCCAAGGGGAATAATAAAAGTGAAAACAAAATGGATATAGTAAAACATAAATGCATGAGCTGGCAAAAAACCAAAAACAAAAATACTCAAAAAAATAAAAAAACAGTTGAGCACATGCCTGTAATCCCAACTATTTCGAGACTGAGGCAGAAGGCTCACAAGTTTGAGGCCAGCATGAGCAACTCAGAGAGACTCAAAATAAACAAAAAGGGCTGAGGATGTAGCTCAGTAATAGAGAACCCCTGAGTTCAATCCCCAGCACTGAGGGAAAAAAAAAGAGGAAAGAAACCAATTATATTGACAATTAGCTCTAATAAGACATTTATGGAAAAACTGACAACTGAACGCTCATTTTTTAGGGAGACAACTGTAGAAACAAATATTAGAAATTATTTAAAATCATACAGAATAATAAGCGTTTTGCAAAAAAAGTTTCAGAGACTAACCACTATTACATTACATACCTTTATGTGTGAGACATAATTCACATCTAGAAAAGTTACAACTATAGATTAAAATTTTTCTCCTGAAAAAATCTGAAATGTTATGATTTAATAGTTTAAATCTAAAATGTCCCCCAAAAGTCTCATGTGCTTGGAAGGTGACTGGATCACGGGGCGCTGGTAAGTGGTGGGCCTGGTCACAGGTGGGATCACTGGGATACGACCTGGAAGGGTGGATTCTTATCCTTGGCACCTCTCTTTCCTCTGTTTCCAGGATGGAGGGGCTGAGTACTTTTTCCTCCAAGATACCCTTCTGCCATCCTATTTCTGCCTTGGATCCAGCCCATCAAGGACGGAAACCATGAGCCAAAATAAACCTCTCCTGTAAGTTGCAGGTGTTTGGTATTTTGTTCCAGCAAAAGGAAAGTGACTCAAACAAACTAAGACAGAAAATGCAAGTATTCCAAACATTCACTCACCAAGTTTACTGCAATTTCATACAAGAACACAACGAACTCCATAAACTCACAAATTTATGTTTTACACTGGCCACTTAAATTTACATTCCAAAACCCTGATGAAACAGAATTAATGAACTCTAATAGCTACTTGTTTGCAGTGTAGTTTGAGAAACAGGATAGCAAAAAACATTTCCCTTCTAAGGCTTTGGTATTTTGTTAGGGAGTTTTAATTATATCTAAGCACAAAGCTAATTATTAAAAGGTGTAAAAGAACACAGCATTCCTGTAAGCTAACAATGACTTTTTCTACTTCTAAGTAGTTTACAGCTAATACTATTATTTATGAACAAGTGGTTGCAAAATATATAGCACTAATCTTTAAGAAAAAAACACTTTATGACTGTCAAGTTTAGACATTCACAGCACAGAAATAAGCACCCATCAACTGACAAACTCCTTCAAAGCCTTTCAATGTTCGATTGTCTCACCTTCCATGGCCCCTCCAGCCGAAATGATCACATCTTCATGTGCTTATCATTGTACTTATTAAAGACTTCCACCATTACAATTTTCTAGCTGTACTGCAAATGTTTATTTGCCTACTTGCCTTTTCTGCTCAAATGAATTTAAGTCAGGACCAACATTTCATTATAACACATCCAACATAGTGCCTACAGGCAGTAAGTACTAGTAATTACTGTTAACTAATAGTTTAATACAAATTAACTGTTATTATTTTTGGTTTTTGAGACAGGTTCTCACTTTATAGTCCAAGCTGATCTCAAACTCACAATCCTCCTGCCTCAGCCTCCTGAGTGCTGGGATTGTAGGCATATGCTATGATGCCTGGCTAATTAAAAACAAATTTTTTTTATGTTGCATGTTATAGAGGTTCTCTGAAAAAAAAAAATCACTGAAACTCAAAAGGACAGCCACTGTAAAAAACAATCAATATACTTCCATCCAGAGGTGACGTGATATAGTCAAAAGAACAGGGCTTTGTTCTTCAGCTAACAACTCCACTGACTTCAGCTAACTCCATAGACTTCAGCTAACTCCACAGACTTCAGCTAACAACTCCACTGCTGTCCTGCCTACAGCAAATGAAGTCTCTCTGATCTTCAATAACTATATGTGGAATATTGTTGCGTGGTACATAGAAAGTCGTTTATTTTCCATTTATGGAAAGACTGAGGAAAAGTAACTACAAATCTAAAGAGATAATCCTACAATAATATTGCAACCTGTTTGCTACTTTTGGAATAGACAGCCTGCCAGTCCAAGATCAAAACTTGACAGGCACAGTGTTTTTTTCTTAAAGATTAATGCTATATATTTTGCAAGATAAACAATGAGTGAAATCTAACAGTCATCCAAGATATAATATGGGTAAAAAGGTCATCAAGGTTGCCAACAAGATGTAACACCAGAGTATCATCATGAGGTACATGCTATAACCAATGGCAAAGTCATGAGAAGTTAACAGGAGGGACCCTCTATAAGGAAAGCACTTAGTACTATGCCTTCATAATTCTGTTGTTATGTTTGGCACGCAGTGTATCTCACTATGGTTTTATTTGCCACTTTCCTGAATAACAAGGATGTTTAGTATCTTTATACGACATCAAATATTTCTATATCTTCTGTTCTGAAGGGCCTATTAAAATGCTTTGTGTGGCTGTGTCTATTTTAGTTTTCTTTCCTTTTTACTTGAGATAATTCTCATACCGTGAAATTTACCCACTTGAAGTATAAAATTCAATGGTTCTTAGTTTGCTCAGAGTTGTGCAATCATCACCATAATCAACTGTATAACATTTTCATCACCTACCACACCTTAGACATTCCCATTTTTCTACCTTTTTGTTAGCTGCTTGTGCTTTTGGCATCATATCAAAGAATTCAATACTAAAACCAATGTCACAAAATTTTATTTCAATTTTTCTTCTAAGACTTTGACAGTTTCAGCTCTGACCCTTAAGTCTGATCCATTTTGAGTTAATTTTTGTTTATTGTGAAGTACTGTATTTTTGCACGTAACTATTCAGTTGTTCTAGCATCACTGGTTGAAAAGCCTGTTCTTTCTTCATTGTCCTTCTTGTAAAGAAAAATCAGTTCATGGTAGATGTGAGGATTTCTGGATTCTTAATTCTATCCCACTGATCCATGTTGATCTACAAGGTTATTCTTATATCAGTGTCACACTTCCTCATTACTATAGGTTTGCAGTAAATTTTGAAATCAGGAAGTGTGAATCTTTATTCTTCCTTTTCAAACCATTTTAGTTATTGTAGGCCTTTGATTTTCCATATGAAATTTAGGATCATCCTGTTACTTTATTCACAAATATAAGTTGAACTTTTGAGAAAGGTTGTATTTAAAGCTACAAATTAATTTAGGGATTACTGTCATCCTAAAAAATAATGTCTTTCAATTCATAAAGATAGGATGCCTTTCTGTCCATAAGGATAGAATGTCTTCCCATTTATTTAAATTGTTTCAATGTTGTTTTATACTTCTTTCATTTCATTCTTTTTGATTCTAAAGTAAATGGAATTGTTGTCTTAATTTCATTTTCAGATTGTTCACTGCAAGTGCAGAGAAATTTAGTTGATTCAGTATGTGGTCCTCATATCTTGCACCTTTGCTGAATTTGTTTATTGTGTCATCTTAGATTTTTTTCTTCTTCTTTTCCAATTAAAGGCTTTTTGGGACCTTTTCTGGCCTGCCATGTTGAACAGATAAAGGTAAGTATTCTTTCCCTCTTCCTAATTGTAGGGGGGAAGTAGTCAGTCTGTCACAATTAAGTTTTATGTTCACTGGTGTTTCACGGAAGCCTTTGTCAAGTAAAATTCCCTTCTACAATGTAGTTTTTTTAATCACAAAGGAATGCTAATTTTTTCAAGACAGGATTAAATAGGTTTTTGTCTTCTGCTGATACACTGTATTAAATTGATGCATTATCAGTTGTTAAACTAACCTTGCAAATCTGGGATAAATCTCTCTTGGCCATGGTGTACAATCTTATTTATTGCTGGATTCTGTTTTATATAATGTGTTGAGGATTTCTGTATTTATACTCCTGGGAGACACTGGTCCGTAGTTTTGATGTTTGTGTTTGGCTTTGATATTTGATATTGGCCTCATGCAGTAAGTTGGGAAGTATTTCTTCTTCTATTTTGGGGAAGAGTTTATAAAGAATTGCTATTAATTTTTAAATGTCTGGTAACATTTGCCTGTGAAGACAGTAGGCTTTGACTTTTCACATTTTTTAGTAAGTAGTAGTGGAAATAATGCAGACATTTCTCATTTAATGACCTGTTTAATGATTATTTGGATTTAGGACCTGCCATTTGGACTTACAACCCATCTTTTTCTGTATAGTTGTGTACATCTTGTTTATAGAGCCTCAATGTCTTTTTTTATACAATATACCTTCTTCTTTACACACTACTATAGTTTCTGCTGATTGTACTATGCAATACTATGCATTTATGTTCCATTATACATTATAGTACTACATGTAAAAGTTATGCAAATAAAAGCAAGTCATCGGGGCTGGGGATTTAGCTCAGCGGTACAGCGCCTGCCTGGCAAGCGCAAGGTCGTGAGTGTGATTCCTGGTACCAGAAAACAAACAAACAAAACAAAACAAAACAAAGCAAGTCATCAAGTTGGAGTTTCCTTTGACTCTTTCATTGTTTTGAGTAATGTACATACTATATACAATTCCTTATTCAGTGACCAATTCATTTAATGACCTAGTTGCAGGGACAGAACTCAAGTCGGTAAATGAGGACTAGCAGCAGTTCAATCTCTTGCTGTAGGTATATTCAGAAGTTGTATTGCTTCTTGAGTCAGTTCTAACAGCTCATGCCTTTCTAGGATTTTCCTTATATTATGTAAGTTGTCTAACATGAAGTAACATTATAACAACCACCTATGTTGTTATACAGTTCTTCATATCTTGTGAGCCTTTTTAATTCTACAAGGTCAGGAGGAAAGTCCTTTCTCTCATTACCAATTTGAGTCTTCTATTTTCTTGATCTAATTAAAGGTGTATCAATTTGCAGATCTCCTCAAAGAACCACATTTTGGTTTCATTGCTTTTCTCTACTGTTTTTATACTGTTTTATTAATTTTCCCCTAATCTTTATTATTTCTTTCCTTTCTGGTTGATTTGGGTTTAGTTTGCTCTTCTTTTTCCAATGTTTCAAAGTGAAAGACTGCTTCAAGATTTGGCATCTGTTTTTTTTTTTTTTTAATCTAGACAATTAACAGCTTTAAATTTCCCACAAAGCACTTCTCTAGCAGGATCCCCAAAATTTGAGTATGCAACATGGCTTCATTTTCTCTCATTAAATTTTTTTTTGGTTTCTCTTTTTATTTGATACACTATTTATTTAGGAGTATACTGTTTAATTTGCACGTAGTTGTGAATTTCCCAAATTTTCTTTTACTATTGATTTTTAATCTCATTCTGTTATGGTTGGAGAATATTTTTATGATTTTAATAGTCTTGGATTTATGGAGTTTTTTAATGATCTGGTATATGGTCTAAAGAATGTTCTATGTGCACTTAAGAAAAATATGTACTCTGCTGTTGTTTACAGTTCTATAAATGTCAGTTATATGTAGATGGTTTACAGTGATGCTCAACTTTTTTACTTCTTTGTTGGTTTTAATCTTAGTTGTACTTATATATTATTCAGGGTGGGATATTCCTGCTGAATTGTCTATTTTTCCATTTCAGTTTTTGTTTCATGAATTTTGGGTCTATGTTGTTACATGCATTCATGTTTATAATCATTTTGTCTTCCTGATAGGTTGGTCCTTTTATCATGAAGTGTTCCTTCTAGACTCTAATAGCATTTTTTAGTTTTTATCTCTATTTTGTCTGATGTCAGTATAACCATGTCACCTTCTTGTAGCTGCTGTTTACATGATTTATCCTTTTCCTTTTTAATCTATTTGTATATTCGGATCTATTGTGTAATCTCATATAAACAGTATATAGTTTGATCTTCTTCCAGTCTGACCTTCTCTGCCTTTCACTTAAAATATTCAGCCATTCGTATTTAATATTATTATTGATTATAGCCAGATTTGATGGCTATTTTACTTTTCTACGTATCTCATATTTTTTGTACCTCTATTCTTCCTTTACTCCTTTTCATTAGGTGAATATTTCTTTTAGCAAATTTTCATTTTACTTTCTTGAGTTAATTTTCTTAGTTGTTGCTCTAAAGCTTACTATAATATTAACTTAGAAATAGGACATGATTCATACTAACTTAAGTCCAATAATATGTAGAAAAATTACTCCTATATACTTCTGCCCCCACCTTTGTGCTATTAATGATAGAAACAGTACAATATATATAACTGACCCTCTGCAACTATGGATTCCACATCTATGAAATGAACCAAAAGCAGACTGAAAATATTCTGGAACAAAAAGTGCATCATATTGCACATGTAGAGACATTTTTTTCTTGGTATCATTCCTTAAACAATACTGTATAACAACTATTTACATTTTTTTTCTTGGTATCGTTCCTTAAACAACACTGTATAACAACTATATTGCATTAGGTATTATAAGTAATCTAGAGATGATTTAAAGTAAACAGTAGGATGTGGATAGGTTATATGCAAATACTATAACAGGGCAGCTCCTTTGGGAGATATTCCTGGAAAAATTACTTTAACCTCCCCCTCCTTTGCCCTTCTGCAAGGCTACTGCCTTCCCTAAATCTTTTGAAAGGATTATATACCCCTCCTCTCTGCCCCCAATTCTAAATTCCCATGTTAACTGTTAAAATTTTCTCTAGGTTTAAAGAATCCAGAAATCTGATAGTCTTTAAAATGTCACTCCTCAGCCTTTAGTTCAGTGCACAGACTAACATAAAGCACGTAAATTGCTCTAAGGTTTAATCTGAAGAAAAGTAATATGTAAAATACAGGAACTGTACCCAGCAGGTTAAGGTCAATTGAGAGGTACTGGCCACTGAAGATAAAAGGAAACATATAACCCAGATGTCACCCCCTGCATATAGGCTTTCTGACCACTGTTCACTGTACCCCTTTCCCTCCCTATAATAGCCTTTGTTCCCCCGAACTCTCCAAAATGGGGTTTTGAGGTTAAAAAGTGCCTCCATCTTTCATGATGCTTACTCTTGAAAAAACCTGATTATTTCCCATTCTCATTTCCCAGACAGTGGCCTTCAACAGCAAGCAGCCCAAAACCTTATTCCAAGAACAAAACTACACCACCATATACAGGGGATCTGAGCATGCATTCGTGTCGCTGCTCCATGCGGAGGTGAAGAGGTGCTAGAATAAACCTTCCACGGATATCAAGGGATGACTACGTGTTGCAAAACCTAACAACACTGTTTTATTACTTTATATAATTTTGTCTTTCAAAGACAATGATAGAGGAAAGGAAAGTCCATAGTTGTAACATTAGTCTACCTAGTAACCCCTGGAACTTCAGTTAGGATCTGATTTCTACCCCTTGGCCCCACTCCTGTGTTGTTTTTGTTACCCTTTCCTTATTTAATAACTCTGCTTGGCTATTTTAGTGAAGTCTATTTTATCTGCACTGTAAAGATTTCAATACTGTTCATCAGAAAGAAAAGCCTTGACTATTTGTGCAGTGATGTTAGCAGGGCTTTTTCACTCTCTTTCCCAGACTGGTAAGGCTATCTGCCTCTACTGGTATTACAAACAGCTGCTAGGTTCCACTAATTGCTGGCTGATTGCTCTATTCTTTCCAACTGGACTCTGGAGCCATAAATTATTCCACAGTCCCATCCAGTAAACTCAGGTCCCTTTGCAGTAGTTTGAGGCCAGCATTTGAAGTCTGTTCTGACACCAGAAAGACTCTTTGTACTTGTCTACATTTGACAATTTAACTTACTGCTCTAGTGAAGCTACCCGCTTCCTCTTAATTGCCTATCACCAAACTCTTTTCCCTGAAAAAGCACCTGCACAGGTCAGAACTTCTCCACATACTCTGTGCCACCAATAATCAGTTCTTTTGTTGACAGCTTCAGATATCTCTTATGAACCACATCTCCTCTTGGGGGAAAAAAAATCTGAGCCACTGCTCTAGAGCTGGAAGTGAAGACAGGGGTACACTTCTCGTGCAAAAATATTTTTGCTTTATCAGCAAGGTGCTAAATGAGGGCAGCAGTTTCTGGGCTTCGCAGCTTATGCCCACTAGCATGGAACCTACCCTACAAGCAGAGTGGAGTGGGAATGATCAGAGCTCCATATTCTCAGCATGCCAGGCAGTGGACAGAGCTTCTACCTTAAGAATGGAGGCTGAGTCGGGGAAGGAAGCCTCCAACCTTCTCAGCTCAGCTCACAGGAATTAGCCACTGTAACAGCGCTGGATGAAAAATTCTGGGCCTGTCTCTCCTGATGAGATCCTGCATCCCTCAATTAGGATTTGACAGAAGAGAAAAACCTATTTTCCTGGCCACATACACCTCGAACAGCGGTTCTGTGATGGATACTGTGGGGTGATCATGGCCCAAGGGCCACTACTCTATTCCCACTGAGATTTAAGAGTTTATTAGATTTTCTTGAGTATTGTTTCTTTGTTGGCTGTATGCTTGCCCTCAGAACTTCCAGAGACTTTTAATGATTGTTTCTGTAAGAGTAGCTTTCATTAGTTATGGCTGTTTTGCTACACAGTAGGTTCACAGAGCTCCTCACAATGATACTCCAGGGCTGGGGTCTCTGGTTTTCCTTCTTAATTATTAATTTGAAGTAATTTGTAATTTGGAACACAAGTCCTTTGTCCATATATGGCAAATATCATCTCTGATTTTGTGACATGAATTTTAATTTTCTTAAAGGTATCTCTTGATGAGCAGAAAATGTCTAATTTGGATTAAATCCAGTTTCCCTCCCCACATTAGTTAGTGCTTGAGGAATCACTGCCTCTCCTGAAGTCAAAGGTTTCTCATATTTCTTTGTTCTTTTTCTTTCCTTTTTTTTTTTTGAGGAGGGTGGTTCGGAGGATTGAATCTAGGATGTTGCCCGTGCTAGAGAAACACTCTACTACTGTACATTTTCAGTCCTTTTAAAATTTTGAGACAAGGTCTCACTGAATTGCCGAAGCTGGTCTGAACTTGTGATCCCCCTGCCTTAGCCTCCTGGGTAGCTAGGAATCACAGTCATGTGCTACCATGCCTGGCTCTCCTATTTCTTCTCAAAGCTTTACGCCTTTAGTTTTTACATCTAGTTCTGTTTTAAATTAGTATCTGTGGTGGACTGACAACTGATGGTCAACCTGTAACACTCAGCTAAACTTAACCAGCATGGTGCTGGGTGTAGGAGGCCCACCGGAGGATTGTTGCCAGCAGCATAAGAGGCAGAACTGGAGAAGAAGAAGGCTGTTGGGAACTGAGAGAGGCTGTTGGGAGCTGCTGAAGCTGTTGGGAGCCTATTGGTTCTCCTGGAGAAGACTGTTGCATTGGCTTTCCTGATGGGAACTCAACTGTCCTGATCATTGGAGGAGCTTGGGACCTCAATGTTGCTGAGGATGGTTGCAGTACTTTTTGGGGGAGCTCTTGTTCTTAGTTGGAGCACCGCTTCCTGACTCCAGTGTAGATCCCTCAGCCTGCTAGCACAGATCCTTCATCCAGCTGGCATAGACTTTCTAGATTCCACCACTGACCTCTGGGCCTTCCCATCATGAATCTCTAAAACAGGCCTGTGTGAGACATTGTTGTGGGCTCTAGGCCTCCAGTTGGATTTGTGAGAGGTATTATGAGCTCCAGATCTTTTTTTGTTTTCTTTTGTCTTTTTTTTCTTTTTGAGACAGGGTCTCACTATGCAGCAGTCCAGGCTGGCCTTGAGCTCACTTTGTAACCCAGGCTGGTCTTGAACTTGGAACGATCCTCCTGTCTCAGCCTCCCGAGTGCTGGGATTACAGGCATGCACCGCCACATCCAGCTGAGCTCTAGATCTTTTGCTGGACTCATGCAAGAAATTTCTGTGGGATCCAGGTCCTCGGCTAGATTCTTTAATCTTTAGTGTGTGGACAGATTTCCTGCACTCCTTTGTATCTGATTCTTTGGGTGACTATTATAAATAAATAATCTTATAAAATGTGTGTCCTGTATTTGTTCCCCTTGCAGAAACCCCTAACCACAACAGTATCTGTTTATAGAGTGAAGTATAGGCTCAGATTCACTTTTTTCCATATTATCTAGTTGTTTCCATACATATATAATTGTTTCAGGACAATTTGATGAGATCTGTTTCACCATTGAATTCCTTTGCCATATTTGTCAAAAATCAAAGACCACATTGTGTGGGTTGGCATCTGAAGTCGCTATTCTAATCCCTTGGTCTGTCATATTTTACTGTCATAATCTCTTAGTTATTTTAAGGATATAGCTAATTTTGATATCAGATAGTTTAAGTCTTCCATATTCCTTCTTTTTAAAGAGCTACATGAGGCTATCCAAGTTCCTCCATATTTACACAGGAATTACAGAGTCAGTCTTTAATATCTACCCAAAAAACCTGCTTAGATTTTTGATTGAGAGAAGTTTGTACCTATAGATCAATTTGGGGAGAACTGGGTTTGGCAGCTGCTTCCCATTACTGTAACAAATACCTCAGACAATCAACTTACAAGGAGGAAAGGTTTATTCTGACTCAACGTGTCAGTCCATGGTTTCTTGGCCTCAGTGCTTTTGGGCTTGTGGTGAGGAAGCACATCATGGCAGGGCACGCATGGTAGAGCAAGCTATTCACCTAAGGGTAACTAGGAAATGAAAGAGGGGAACAGGAAGGACCAGCGTCCAAATATCTCCTTCAAAGGCATGGCCTAATGACCTCCAATCTCCAGCCTCTCACTACCTTCCAGTGGCATTAAGCTGAGGACTAAGCCTTTGACATATGAAACTTTGGGGAACATTTAAGGTCTAAACCATAGCACTGGCATATTAGTAATGCTGAGTCTTCCAACCACAAATATGGTGTATCTTTCCAATAAGCAGGCTTTTTTCAGTTTCTCTCAGCAATTTCTAATCTATAGAGTAAATTTACTCCCAGGGATTTTATGTTTTTAAAAAAGATACTGTAAAAGATACATTAAAATTTCATGTTGCAGTTGTTTCATGTTGTACACAGAAACACCATTTTTTGGTTTTTATTTTGAAACAATATCATTATCAATCACCTCTCTGTAAACATGAAAAAGTTGTAAGTGTAGTACACAGAACTCTTCATGAAACATTTAAATAACACGCCAAATTGATCCCCATCATTCATGTCTGCTTTCATTTGTAATTTCACACAACATAAGCATCTGAAAATCAGAAATTAACATAAATATATTGTTACCATTTATTCCTCAGTCCTGTATTCATGTTTTTCAAGTTGTCTCTAAATATTTTTATAAGAGATCTACTTCAGAATCAAATGTTAGCTTTAGTTGACATAACTATTTTCTTTAATTTGTAACAATTCCTCAATCTTTCCTTAATTTCTATAACCTTAGTCTATCTCACAGTCTGAACTTTTCTTATGTAACTCCACCACTATGTTCACATGTACAGCTGTGGAAGAAAATTATGGAAGTGACACTTCTTGTGCCATCCTCTCAGGTGATGCATGATGTGAATTCATCCTTTTATCAATGATTTTTGATCTGATCATTTGGTTAAGGTGGTGTCTCCTTGGCTTCTTTACCTTTGTAATTAATAAGTAATTTTGGAGAGGTAGTTTAGAACCATGTACCAGTCCTAACCCTCATCAAACATTCAATTTATTTATTTATATCTGAATGAATTCATGGTTTCCTAATTTTACTCAGTTGGTTAAACTGTACTACCATCAACTATTTGAATTCTGAAGATGTAGTTCTTGTTGCTAAGGTATGGCACTTGTAGACTTTTGATGAAAATCTTATATTTACCAAGTCCATCTACCCTGGAAAGAATTTGACTCCAAACTCTTATCTTCCCTGAGGTGAGGAGCTGGCTAGGCTTCCAGCTATTGCTGTGTGTGGTATACTTAGATAGTCCTTCCATAATTCACAGATTCCCTTCATTCAGGATCCCCCTTTGCACAAGTTGCAGCCACTCTGTCAGCCTCTGTAAACAGAAGCCTTTGGAGCTATGCAGTGCTGAGGCCCACCATTTATTCTGAATGAGATGAATGCTTTGGGAAGGTTCCAGAGAGGAGGGTGATGTGACATGACTTTCATTAGAACAGGATCGAAGGCTGTGGCTGCTGTGCTGAGGAGAGAAAGGCTAAGTGGAAAGATCGCCTGCAATGAACAAGGAAAGAGATGATGATGGCCGGAGGAAAGGTTTATTCTCCTAAAAGAGCCGCCAGCGTCAGGGACGCAGGCAGATGCGGAGGGAGTCACCGGTGACACGGTCATGAGCAGCCCGGTTCTCACAGACATGGAGAGGGTGAGTCTTCTCGGCTTCATACTCAAGAAGTCTCCACCCCCCTCCACTTTCAGGCTCCTGCCCTGTTCCAATTAAGAATAAGTTGTATTTCTTCAAACAAAAGATGTATTAAAAAGCTTAGGCTGAATAAAGCACCTGAGTGAAAACTGCCTACTGCTGGAATTATTTAAGGTCCAATATGCCCACTGGGCTCTGGATCCATACCAACTCATCTACCTAAAGTAACTTTTGACAGAATTATGGACCCACTGGATTTCTGGAAATTCCTTCTCAAATTTCTGCCAATTTCTCTGTAAGTTGGAAGCCTAAGCATTTTTTTAAAAGCCAATGTTGCTTTTATTCTCGTTACTATAGGGAAACTGTCAAAAATGGCGTATGATTGCTCAGTTTTTAAATTTATGTTCCTTCAGCTTTTTGCCTCTGTGGATACTCAACAAAAAGGAACTGAGTGGTGCTGTCAATCTACAGTCCAGGCAACTGATGTCTGAACAGAAGCAGCATCTTGATAAAACTAGAGGGTCGAGGACAGTGGCAAGGACTCCTGAAAGAGAAGAATCCAGTGGTGTAGTACACAAGGGTTTGGGCTATTCTTTAAAATCTGAATCTAATATAGCCCACTACTTTTGAGAGTACACAAAAATAGTAACTATAAGCTACTGGACAATTGTCCTGTGCTTGTTCTGTGTAAGTATGATAAATTTGATCCTCAGAAACAATGTTATGAAGTAGAAGCTATTAAAATAATAATATAATCCCTAGAGAAAATATCAGAATTGCCGGAAGAAACTGAATCTTGAAGAGGTTAAATAAATTATCCAGGAGCGAACATTCTCATTAAGTGGAAGAACAGGGATGATGAACACGAACAACCTGACTCCAATGACAGTGATTCCGTGCGCCATCGGAGACTTTTCCTCCTTCACGGCTTTACTGTTGTTAGTATTCACAGCTCTCTCGGGTTGTTGGTTTTGCTAATTAGAGCCAAGAAAACTACTTTAAGGCAACTATTCTGTCCTTCTGTCATTTAAACGACATAAAGCCAATAATTCTATACATTTTGTCATACAATTTTACTATCATAGGGGATTTGCCCAATTAAATTTTGGAAGGCTCATCAGAATGTCATAGAAGTCAAAAGTGGACATTCTATGGGTATCATACTGAGTTGCTTCTGTTGTTTTTTGTTTAATGGCCACAGTAAACAATGAATTTAAGCCTTTTTTTTGGAATGCGCAAAGCCAAAATTATCATTGACAGATTTTATAGCATAGAACTTAAAACCAGCAATTAATGTCTTACAGTAATGGAATTGGGGATGTTTTCTTTAAAAGGGACTTGGCAGAAATATCTACAACCCTGCAAAAATCTCTTTAATCTTTCCTAAGAGACTGTTTTAACCTCCCTCTCTGTTAAAGCTGATGGACTTGAATTTGGCAACAGAGGAGACCTATAGTCATTGTTCTTGTCACAGATGAGGACTTCAAATGTCTGCAGACCAAATACCTCAAACGTTCAGTTATGAGAAATAATACATAGAAAGGACAAACAGTGGTCCACACATCTCTCTTAATATACTACTATGGTTTTGAACAAGGAAACAGAAAGCTACAAACTTGAATGTCACTGTTTTGGAGAAAGTACACCCTGTCATCTTGTTCCACAGGGCTCCAGTCGGAAGCCCGAAGAGTGGTATGAAACTGCTCACTGCCTTGAGTCTAGGAAGGCTGGCAAAAACTGTCTGAATGAAGCCCTATTGGAGAAGCTTCTCCTGACTTACTTTTTAAATGAAACTTACCCTGACACAATTTTAAACTTAGAAAAGCTCCCTACTCCTAAATACTTCAATGAGGCACTGCCTAAGATATTCTCTCATGTAACTACATACAATTATCAATATCAGAACCTTTAACTGTTCTAAAAATACTATTCTCTAACCTATATTCCCTATTCCAATTTTGTCATCTGCCTAATTATGCTCGTTGTAGCTACTTTTTTCCAGTCCAGGATCTAGTTCAAGATCACAAAGTACATTAGAAATCATTTGTACTTTTTCTGAAACTTTTTGTTCTTCTCGATCTGGGTATCTTTGAAGAGAATAGGCCTGCAATTATGTGGAGCAACCGTTCATACGTTTTCTCAGGATTAGATACACATTACAAATTCCTGGAACAAATATTAATGAAATCATCTTACCTTTCTTAAACCATATCAGAAACTATGGACATTCATTTTCCCAGCACTGGTAACTTGGATCACATCATTAACATAGAATCATTCAGGTAGTGTCTGCCATGTTTCTCTGCAGTAAAGTTACTAT
Organism: Chinchilla lanigera; assembly: GCF_000276665.1. Classification (NCBI taxonomy): domain Eukaryota; kingdom Metazoa; phylum Chordata; class Mammalia; order Rodentia; family Chinchillidae; genus Chinchilla; species Chinchilla lanigera. The sequence goes on from NW_004955438.1 coordinate 13,297,846, forward strand.
GTTTTCCTTCTTTAATAATCAACTGGCAAATTGTGGGAAGATAAATTGAGACTGTAAAAATATCTTGTTCTCATCAAACTATCACTTATTTTAGCATCAAGTGATTTTCTCAATCATTCCTTTGCTATGTTAGCATTCTTTCACAAGAAAGACCTTTCCCGTCACCCTCATTTATTGTACTTTCCTAATTTCTAGCACAAAATTTTCTGTCACTTTGTACTTTTTCAGGCTTTATTTTAATAAGGCCAATGCTGATGATTACTATCACTGTACTAATAAGCACTTTATATACGTGATTCCATTTAAGCCAGGTAAATGGGACAGCGAAGGGCCTGAAAAGTTAAGTGTAGGGTCTAGGGTCCTGTGGCTAGGAAATATTGGAATGCAGAGCTGAAGTCAAGTTAGTATTCTATGAGACTCGGGAAAGATAAACGCATAATTGTAGAGGAGTATACAGATTATTTAGGTTGGCTGGAGCACAACAGTAGGACAGTGGGAGGGAAACAACAGTAGGAGAGTGTTATGGCTGATAACAGATCGTTTTGAAAGCTCAACTATGGAGTTCAGACTATATCATCTTTTTTTTTTTTGGCTCTTTGAGACAGGATCTCACTATGCAGTTCAGGCTGGCCTTGAACTCACTTTGTAGCCCAGCCTGGCCTCCAACTCGCAGGGATCCTCCTGCCTCAGCCTCCCAAGTGCCAGGATTATAGGCGCACGCCACCACACCCAGCATATATCATCTGTAAGTAAGTGGAAGTCACTGGGAGACTTTATGCAGTGATACATCCCACTTATGGCTATGTGGTAGGATGTTTCATTAAACAGTAACATAAAGGACAAATTGGAAAGGATCAAGAGGCCAAAAGTAGACATTAAAACTGTTTTTTTAAAAGTAGACATTAAAACTCATTTTTTTGCTATTAAAAGTGAAGCTGATTTTCCTGACATACCAAAGAAATCAACACATGTGGGCTAAAATGTGTGTAGAAATAAAGTCATACGGTTCCTCCCATGCCAGCCACATGGTCTTAGGCACCTCTGTGACATAAGTAACAATCCATCCCTTAAAGGGTTGCTCACAAGGAATGAAAGTGATAATGTGTGGTAAATACTAAGAGTGGTCCCTGATACCAAAGTAAGTATGTCCTACAACATCTAAATATTATAGTAAGAAACATTTGCCACCTTAGCCTTTGTGGTCCTGGATACAGGAGTCTAGGATATTCTACTCTACACACAAGCTTCATTTGTATGGACATTCTCATTCTTACAATAACTAGAACAGTAACAATTTTTTTTATACACAGGTATTTCACTCAGGCAGGTACAGCATGGTAGATCTCATTCTTAAAATTAAATAGTCGAGTCAAAATGGAATTAGATATTCAATTTTAATAAATGCCACCAATTTTTGATAACTACTTTCTTTAAAAAGGCTGAAGCCATTTATATCCCACACCAACAATCAATGAATGATTTAGAAAACACTCTAACACTTGCTGTCAATATATCAAATTTTGTCAGTCTAATAGGCAGTCTCAAGATAGAGAGAATTTTAAGGTACAGGAGAGAGGGGAGGGGAAGAAAATTTGAGTTTGCCATAACTGGACCTGATATGTTTTCAGAGAAGCAGGACAAATCACCTCAGAGAGAGAAAGACAGTGATGGAGCTGTAGGTGTGAGAAGCAGTGGAGGTGGGAAAGCTCATAAGTAGTTCAACAGGATTGAAATGTTTCACCCTTCACAAAGTTCTGCTGAGAATGTCAGCAGGAATTTCGGTCAGACACGGGAGACACGTTTTGTTGGTGGACGAGGAAAGCGACTACAGTGTCAGGTGAGGAGGAAGGTAAGAGGGCGAGCAAGAGCCCTTGACATGGCAGATTAGTAAGGATGCACACGGAACCCAAGTGATATGGCAAAGAGCAACAGGAAAGGCTGGGTCCAGTGAAGATCAAAGAACCTCTCAGGGAGCATGCAAAAGGGGGAAACAAGATCACAGTCACAGAAATCTGAAGGTGAGGTCTTAGAGGTGCTACTGGTTGGACTGATAAGGCCCAGTATGCAGCTACACTTTGAATGGGTAATGTGAAGTAAAAGTCAACATGACAGAGGTCAAAGAGGTTTGGCTTGGTACTCAATTAGTTATCAGTATTGTACTAAAATTGTGGAAGATGACAGAAGGAAACCAGAGGAAATGGAAACCAATCCTGGTAAGTCACAGGAAAGGCAAACGTGTCCTAAGACTCAGTTAACTACAGGACTGAGGGGAGGTTACGTATAGAAAAGGTCATGCAAAAGCAAAACTCTGTTGAGAAATAATTTTTTAAAATGATGTTGAACCGTCATCACTTTGTTGAGTACAAGATGCAGAACATGAAGATGAATGGTCTTCTGTGAAAGGGGAGCAACCAGGGAAGGAACAGCCTCTGCAGACAGGGTTTGGCTTAAGAGGAAAGGACAAAGCACACTCGGTTACAACTGAGGGTGTTTGTGCACACAGGGCTACTCACACAGCACAAAAGAAAGTTAGCAGATGATGAGGGAGAGCAGGCTGTGTAAGTAGGCAGAGAACAGAGTAAAATTTCCAAAGGGATAAAATGTCTCAAAGCGCCTACATAGTAGATGCACAAAAGTGAAGCTTTATAGTGAGTACAACTTCACCTCCCTACCACCACCAAAATCTGAAGTTAAAAATAATCTCTCTCTTTTTTTTTTTTTTTTCCCTTTTTTTGAGACAGGGTCTTGCTACACAGTTCAGGCTGGCCTTGAGCTCACTGTGTAGCCCAGGCTGGACTCAAACTCGAAACCATCCTCCCGAGTGCTGGGATTACAGGTGTGCGCCACCATGCCTGGCTAAAAAAATAATCTCATGTTACTGAAGTCTGAATACAGTCCTCATATTACTTTTCAGTCCTCATATTACTTTTCGGCTGCTCTTTGCAAATTAAAGGAAAGAATATTTCTAGAAGAGCAAAGTGAGACTGGCATAAGACCCACCCCTGTTGAAAAGTACTGAGCCCCTCAGTATTAAGGCACTGGATTTGGGGGGCAGTTCATTAAACAGGAAAGGCTGATACCTTAATCACCTGTGGACTGTGCCTATCACTACTATGCAACTTGCTCAAGGTCAATCAGTAAGCCACAAAGCTGTAATTAAAATCCAAATCCATCTCACTACAGGATCTGAAGTCTCCTCCTGATCTGACCTTACCACTGGGCTGCTCTGCTTCACCCTTGCCTGTTTAGTAGTTCCAGAGTGCTCCACATGCCTTCCTGACTTCAGGATGTCACACACGCTGGGGGAATCCCTGTGCTCGAGTGTTCTTTCCTATTCCCTCTGTTTGCTCAGCTAAGGACTAATTTTGTTGGGAGTCATAGTTTAAATGTCACTTTTCCAAGAAGGTCTTCTCTGATAAGCACGATTAGATTTAGGTCTTTTTATTATACTTACGTTCTCGTTAGTACCCTTCATATTTCATACACTTATTTCAAGGGTAATTATTCAGTGGTGTACTACTTTAAATGTCTATTTCTCTTTTAAAATATAAGGCCTCAAGGACAAAAATCTGGCCTACATATCTTACTAGATCTAAGCATGACATGTAGTAAGCAGGTAAATATTTGTAGAGTGAATAAAAACTTAAATTGTCAATAACTTGTTATCTCTCATACCAATATTTCAAAGAATGCTCTAGGAAACCTACATGATAAACATACAGAAATTGAAGTCATATAATTTTCAGAGGATTCATCACTCAGTCCCCCCGCTGTTGATTTCTGGTAAGAGGCTCTTGTGTCTCTAACACAGGCTATTAGGCTAGGTACTGAGGAAAAGGGCTTCATTTACAAGTTTGTGTGAAGTGCGTATCTTACTACTTCTCAAGCAACAGACTTTTACCAATGAGCAGTTATTTCAGTATTGCGGTGCATCAATATGTTCTTTCAGAAAGTGTTTTAAAATCGTAAAGTTTCTGTGTCAGATTCTTTATTGTTCCTTACAGATTGTTTTCCTAATTTACCAGAACTATACTCTTTTATTTTAGGCCACACTTTTGTCATATTAGGGGCATAATTTTTATCTTATTTCAGTGATACCTAATTTTATGCAGGCATTTAACAACAACGAACAGATTTTATTGTACTGTTAAACTCAATCATACTTGGTGATAGATACAGAATAGCACACTATACATGTGTATATGTGTGTTCTTGTGTCTGTGTGGGGAAGATTAGAGGATAGAAGTATGTAGCTTTTAAATTAGTAAATTTGTTTTCTAGAACAGCGAATTACTCCTGAGATTTCAAATAGAAGGTGTCCACAAAATTTCCAAGATTTTAGCAATTCACTCAAACAAAAGCACTCACATAATACTAACAATGTTTTATGGGATTAACAGTAAAAAGGGCACCTGATTTGAACCAATATTACTACTTTTAAGCACAGACTATTTGCATTGGTTTATTTCAAAACAAAAGATCAGGTGCTTAAGATCACTTGTAGGTATTGACAAAAACTTTTTCTACTTGCATTATTAAAGTAAGTGGTGAGATGCCCTTGTTTTAAAGCAGCAAGAACCCAACAAATTCTCTTTGTCAAAGATGAACACACATTATTACTTCCAGATAGAAAAGGGTTTCGGCTCCTTACACTTCTGCACTTAATTTAACGTTAAAGCAGAAATTGCTCCACTTTCCTGTATTCTACCTGCTTCTGGAGGAACTGAAATCCACTGCCGACCCTGAGCACATTACTGCTGGAAACCGCAGAAACAGCCTCCAGCGCACTCCCTGAGGAAGAAGATGCACAAGGAGAACCATGGGGTGGGCAGTGAGCCTCCTCAGGGTCTTTGTCACGAACTCTTCTTGTGCCAGCCGTGTGAGGGAGAGAAAGCAGCAGAGCTGACAGGCAGAAATCCTACATCTCCTGCTTTCACGTAAGTGGCCCTGTTATGCTTTCAGTCTCCAAATACCTATAGCTCCTAGTACTAACTCTGACCTCTAGACAGCTAACTTTTCTCTCTGTCTCTGATTTAGAACATCCTCCTCTTGTGGTTCTTCTTTCAGTGGCACCTTCCTGCTCATTAAAATCATGGTGAAGCTCAGAAGCTATGTATGTACATATGTTTGTATCTGTCTGCCTGTCTGTCTGTCTTGTGAATTACTCAGATTTGCTTCAAAGCAAGGAAGTTCATGCAGTTACTACCTGTTCTGTCACACTATTGAGTGCACTGTAGTATGAACCATTCTGTTGCCATCTCAGTAAATAGCGTCACCTCTGCAATTTCTGACATGAAACTAATAATCAAAAGTGAAACTTAAATGCTTTAAATACCTTTTAATTTCTATTGAAATGGTGGCTCATGATGACAGAGCTGTCTAAGAGACTGGGTAGCATTCCCAGTTGAGAATGATCCTTGGCATCACCTTTATAAATACCTTTGTGATTTGCTTCTTTAATATCTTATGAATTCTACTGATTAATCTGACAGCTTATTACAGTCATAGATCAGCTGGTGTTTTGACAAAATCACCACTAATAAAGATTGTTGAAATAAACGAGTTCTGAAAAAGGGACACAGAGATAGAGAAGATGGGAAGATATTTTTATGTATCACCTGCAACAACATACAGGTACAGAAAAAAGTTACAAAAGGAGAAGTGGTCTCTATATTACAGGATTTAGAAATATGAAGAAAAAGTCCATCAAATCCATATAATGTGATGAGATATAAATTAAAACAGAACCTTAAAAGATTTTAATGCTGTAGAATTTTTTAAAGAACAAAAAACATGATTTATAACAAATGGGTGTAGAGCACAGTTCAACAAATTATAGTCTGGAGGCCAAATCTAGTCCATTCTTGTTTCTATGAATAACATTTTATTGGATGCCGCCAAACTTACTCTCACTGTTGTCCATGGTCAAAGAGACCTTAAGGCCTGTAAAGCCTAAAATATTTACCATGTGGCCCTTTACTGGTCAGAAAAAAGTCCTGCCCACTGATTGAGAGGATGGCAGAATATAAATGAACAGAAACACAAAGCATGTGGGAAAACAGAAATGCAAACTCAGTTCCGTAAGAAAGCCTAGAAATGCTAGTCTACTCTGTAACTAGCTACTAAAAACAAATGTCACGAGTAGGGATCTCACAAGATACTACTATCATAATTATCATTTGGAGAACCTGTGCCAATCAAGAATATTTTATCCCAGTGGAATAAACCCTGTCAGAAGTAGTCAATAGGGAACCATGAATGCCAAAAGAAGCTGATGCCAGCCTAGGCCTTACTCTTTATTACAGCTCCCACAACATCTTTAAAAAATGGCAAGGATAACTGCAGACCTCCATGACCTACTCCTTCAATAAAAGTAAAAGGCAAAAAACCAGCAAACACCCAAAACAACATGTCATGGAGCAGGCTAAGCAGGAATAGGGCAAAAAATCAGCACCGTGGGAAGGTAAGAAAATGCAGTAATATAGCAGTATGTAAAGTTAATGTACATAATTTAATAACTTTCAGCTGGAAGATACAGTTGAAGAGAATGACAAAATATATAAGATTAATTTAACAAGAGGTATGGGTAAGAGGAGAATGTTAAAAATCATTGGAGGTTTTAGAAGTAGATTTGAACAGGCAAAGACATACCATGTTCTTGAACAGGCTAATCAATGTCATAAAAATGGCAGTTCTCCCCCAAATTAATTTTTAGCTTAAAGCCATCCCAACAAAAACACTCAAGCCAGTTTTCTTTCTCCATGAAGTAGACAATTTGATTCAAAAGTTCAAGTTGAAAAAATAAATCAACAGGAAGAACCTTCCACAAAATAGCAATGAGTAACAAGTAAGTGGCCTTGCCAGATAATAAAAAATATTGTAGGACCTTGGCAAATTAAAACAATATGATCTTGATGCATGAGTCAACACACTAAACAGATAAGAAAATGAAACAATTAGAATCAACATGTATGAGAATTTCACAGATGAAAAAGGCACTACCTCAAGTCAGACTAAACAAAGACTTCTTGCTAAATAGTGCTGGGAAACTAGCCATTTGAAAATATTTAAATTGGATCCTTAGTTCATATCAACCAAAGAAAAATTCCACTTCAATCAAAGTTCCCAATACAAAAATAAAACTATGCAAGTAGTAAAGAGAAAAAAATTCAGTGAATTCGTTTGTGAACTTAGAGTAGGGGGGAGGTCTTGTAACTATGACTAAAATCTATAAGCTATAAAAATAATTTAAAAATGAATTCTACTATATGTAGACTTAAATTTTTACATGGTAAAGTATCAAAGTTTAAAAAAAGTGGAGCACAGGGATATATTTACAATGGATATCATGAATGGTTACTCTAAGAGCTTTTAGAAACTGAAAAGATCATAAACAGACAATTACCTAAATAGTACAAACAGCCCAAGCATACAAAAGATGTTCAGCCTAATAGGAAGAAAGAAAGAAAGAACGAACAAACGAAAGAAAGAACAAACGAAAGAAAGAAAGAAAGAAAAAGAAAGAAAGAAAAAAAGAAAGGGGAAGGGAAAAGAAGAAGGGAGGGAGAGGGGAGGGAGGGAGGGAGGAAGGGGGGAGGGGAGAAAGAAAGAAAGAGAAAGAAAGAAAGAAAAAGAAAGAAAAATAGATTAACTCAATAACATACTACTGGTCTAAGAGACAGGTAACTATCCAGAGCTCAGACAATACACTCGTCGGAGAAATGTACTCTCAGACAGCGGTGGCAGGAGAGTAAAATGGTACAACTCCTATGGGAGGATGCGTGGCAAAATTACAAGTGGTAAAAATACAGACCAAAAAAATTCCCTTCCAGGACTCAAACCCACAGGTTGTTTTTCTATGCAAGTGGAAAATGACAGACAGATGTTCTAGTTAGATACTGAAGCATCATCATAAGATGAAATCAGAAATCAGGCACAGTGGTGCGTGCCTGTAATCTCAGCAACTTGGGAGACCGAGGCAAGAGTATCACAACTTTGAGGCCAACCTGCACAACTTAAGATCCTATCTCAAAATAAAATTTTAGAAAAGGAGAGGTGAGAGGCAGTCTGGGGATGTGGTCTCAGGGGTAGAGTGCTTGTCGAGCATGTGCCAGGTCCTGGATTCAATCCCCAGTACTATGGGGGTGGGGGGAAGGAGAGATTAGAAACAACCACCCAAGGATCCAGTCATAGGGTAAGAGTTAAATACATAATGGAATGGAGCACTATGCAGGAATTAAAAAAACCAAGGAAGATCTTTATGAATTGATATGAAGTTCATAGGTTCTGTTAAATTATAACCATATGTAACATTATGTGAAAATCATAATGTGTTGAAAACCCATACAGAATACTTGTATTTCTCAGGGAAAAAAGTAATATAATAATAAAGGGATCAAGCTATCATCTATGTAACCTAGTCTTAGCACTATTAATTGGGAACAAGCAGATACTAGATTTCTTATAATTTTTTTAAAAGTAGGAAAATTTATTGGGAAAAGGAATGGGGAATAGGAATGGGAAATAGGAAAAGCTCCTGAGAGACAAGACGGGTCCCGAATGGGTTGTCAACAAGCCCACTTCTGAAAGGAAGTTTTACAGAGCAAAATCATGAGGTGGATACATCGTGGGTCAAAATTGTGATCAACCAGTAAGATTGTGAGTATAGGTTACTTAGGTAATATATTGATCCAATGGTAGCAAGGGCATATGGGTGACATCATTAACCTTGGTTAATAATCTATAGTCTTGGTCTTCTCTTTAGTTTTAGTTCTAGTTTTAGTCTTAGTGGTCTTAGTCTTAGTGGATGGGAGAGGATGGCCCACTCCTAATGAGATAATGGGAAATCTCCAAAGGGTGGTACCAATTATCCCAAGCCTGGGTTCATTCCTTAGGGAAGTGTGCAAATCTAACCATTAAGACTTTACTCTTCTTCAGATGCACCTCCAGCCACAGTTTTGATGTGTTCTCATCTCCTGTACTGACTCCCTTGAGGGCCCAGCCCTGTCTGCCTACTATATTCCTACCTAACTTAGCTGTCTATAATATTCCCTCCTCTGAAGGGGTATCCCTAACTGATACAGGAAAGGGGGTATAGTTTCCATCTAGCTGCTTCAAGCTGAGAAGGGTCAGTGGAAACCACAGTTAGGGCCCTTCTCCAGACAGCTAACCTAATGGGCCTTAGAAGTCATGTGGCAGTTTAGCAATTATAAACTCCCTTTACAAGGTCTATCTAGTAGATCCTGGATAAAGGAGTCTGGCACATTTGTCGCTGGTTCCACCTGCATGAACGCTTGGAGTTTGGTAGGCTCCAGGCAAGAATAAACAAATTTTCCAAGAAATTAAACATGTATAATCAAAATATGAGCACCAGAATGGAAAGGCAGGTTGGAGAAAGAGCCATGTCCAGACTGCTCTTAGATGGGATAGCAACTCTTGGCACTTAGAGCCCTCCACTAATGGAGGTTATCTGCAAGTCTGATACTTCTTGTCGTAAGTCCTTCTAGCTTCATCTGTAAGAAGACAGAGCATTTGGTGGTCTTGAAGGACAATTTTAGCTAAGGAATTTAAAGACTCTTGCTGAGCTTTTATAGATCCCACTGTAGTTTTTCTTTAATGTAGCACAGCAGTGGTCAGCTACTGCTATAGCTGGAAACCACCAGAAGGGGTCAGTGAATGGAGCCCCTTTTTATATCTAGCTTTTGTTACTACGGTTTTGTTTTCATACATCTTTTGGTTATAGTTTTCTGCTGAGTGTTTAAGGCCAAGTTAAAGTGAGACCTGTGTTGATCAAAATTAGGTTTCTTATAAGAAATACACAATTTCACCTATGGTATATTCCAGCCCCAAATGCTTAATTTCAATCTATCAAGTCTTCAAATCTATCTTCTCAATTATTAGAATTCAGCAGAGGTAAGAAAAAGCTAAAAGACTCTACAATGACACAACCAAGTAAGTATTCCTAGTTTGCATAAACCAGTTGGCCAGGCCTACTGCTGTATGCACCTGCAGTTCTCGTACTTAGGAAGCTTCGTACTTCGTGAGGCACGAAGATTGCTTGAATGCAGGAGTTTGTGAACAGTCTGGACAATGCAGTGTGTCCCCCAAAAATCCTCCAAGAAACAAAACATGAAAAAGAAAAATAAATTGTAAACGCTAATTATATGACCATTTGTGAAGTCTGAATATGGGTTTATGTGATAGATGGCCACAGTTTCTTGCAGTTCCCCTCAAAACATGAACACAGGTGGTCAGGTATTAGCAGGGAGGCTGTGACCTCAGGACTTGGTCTCAGGGGCCTTGCAGCCTCCACCTTTGCCCTCTTGACAATCTTAATAAGCTGCACTCAGACCACCAGGCTATGAAGAAGCTGATCTATGGTACTGGAGGATGAAAGGCCATGTGTAGAGAGTACAGAGATGGCCCAGCCAGCAGTCAGGTCTGAGAATAAAACCAGCTTGATCCTCTCACCCACCTAACTTGCTGCTTTAACACCATGTGGATAAGCCTGGGCTATGCCAGCAACCATGAGAAAATGAATTATTATTTTAACTACTAAATTTTAGTAGTTTGTTATACAACTACAATTTTTTTTTTTTTCAGAGACATTTCTTGCTTTGTGGTTCAGGCTGACCTTGAAATCACTATGTAGCCTAGGATGGCCTTGAACTCATAGCGATCTTCCTGCCTCAGCCTCCCAAGTGCTAGAATTACAGGAGTGTGCCACCATGCCCGGCTCTATTTAGCTATAAATTTTGTAGATGGGGATTAAATGAAATTAAAATTTACTAGCTGGGAAAGACAGATGTCATTAATTGAAAAAAACCTGATTACAAATAGTATGTACAAGACACTCTCATTTTGATAAACCATACAGGTACACAGTCATACAGAAAATATCTAGTAGGATAAATACTATTAACATACATATATATTCAGCTTATGACAATGTCATGTTCCAATAAGCCCATGGTAAGTTAAGAATATAAGTTGGAAATGCAATTAATATACCTAACATGACATCCTAGCACACAGTGCACTAACAGTCTCAGTGGTGATTGTGGAAATAACTGGGAGCTGCACCTCCTCTCACCACCCAGCATCAAGAAGACTGGACTTCATTTCACTAGTCTGAGAAAAGATCAAAATTCTAAATCTGAAGTACGACTTCTACTGAATGTGTTATTGCTCTCACACTATCTTAAAGGTGAAAAATGCTAAGTCAAACCAACTTCCATCATGGACTATTGTAATAAGGGAAACTCTGTGTAATGAAATTATGTTTTTATTTTCTACATCTTTATATACACATATGGTACTTTTGCAGTAATAGAGTATTTTTTATACTATGTCACTCATTTTAAAAACAAAGTATGGGGCCAGGGATATAGCTTAGCAGCACAGTGCCTGCCCGGCAAGCACGAGGTCCTTAAGTTCAAGCCCCAGTACCAATAAAATAAAATAAAATAAAAACAAAGTCTGTAAGTGCTACGGAGTATCTAGCAAAGTATTTGGAAAAATGGCTCACTCTGCATTAGAATGCTGCAAACAATAAGTGAAGCAGAAAAATAATTTATAATCAAGTCCTGTTCTAAATTTCTGAAAAGGTTTCTTCTTTTAAGTTGAAAACAACTGCCATGCACATGTACAAAGAGAAATTGTGTCAAGTAAGTCTATGTGGGCAGAAGGGCATGTTTTCTACAGCACTGCCACTTGTTACCAAATGAATATGCTGTCTGGGCCACAATGAATTCTTGAGCTGGCACAGATGGGTTTTCCTGTTTTGTTCTGTACTTGCTTATCTTATGGACCACTGATAAAGAGTGAAAAAAGTCAGTAACATACAGCAAATATATGCAAGAGGTAAAATGAAGGCCAAATGGTTCTATTCATTGAAACCAGGTATTAACATTAATAGGGACAGGACAGGAAAGATGTTTCCTATATATAGACATACAGATGGAACTAGGATTTCACAATGAGCCTGAAGTGTAACTCCACGGCTGGAAAAGAGAATGCAAATGCAGGTATCATTAAATGAAAATGTAACTTCCCAAATGAGATCATTTAATACAATTGGCAAATTTATATGAAAAATTTGTTTGTACTGCTACTAATAAAAGAATGGAGGGAGCAATATTTGGCCAATAAAAATCAGACTTTGGAATGAGTCAGACCCAAGTCTCAATCTTGATTTACAAGGTTATGCAAGATTTGTAACTTCAGGACGTGCAGCCTCCAGATGAGAGGGTCCTGCGGTACTACAAGGGTCACAGATCCTACGGTTAACTCAGCAGAAGGATGGGCATACTACAGGCACTCAAGAACAGTTCATGCTTCCAGAGCAGGATGTGAAACTCCAGCTTATCTGAGTCTCACTACAATATTAGGAGAGAATTATAATACAGACATACAAATTAACAAGGAACATGAAATATTCAACGATGGCAAAGCATAATACTAGAAGCACTGCCATTTACTTCGTGAAGGAACAGAAAATTGTGCAACTTCTCTACAAAACTGTCTGGCAACGTATGTTGAGGACTTTCCTAAAGATCACAAACAACAGTCCAACCAGGAAAGGAACAGATTGAGAAAGTGGCTATGTGGGAAAAGGGAGTTGACTGATCAGTGGCTGCTCCCTTTGTTTACGGGCTTTCCGACTGGAAGTGAAGTCATTGTGTTCCTTTCTATTTTTACCATTATTGGTTTCCATAACTGTCCCCTTGTCAGCCCAAACCTGTACATTCCTGAGAATTCCTAAAGTAGAAATCATGGCCCACTTCACCATTCAGCTCCTTGCAATGGAGTAATGATAACTGTTTCTTACGATTAACAATGGAGTGTGGAATAGAAGCACAGAGCTTCTCCATCTTGGACAGTCTCAAACCCAGACAATGTACAGTGTTCAAGGAAAGAGAAGAACAATAATTAAAACATTTCATTTCTTCTAAAGCTGAAGTATGTTGCCCTTTGAGAGAGTTACAACTCAAGACCCGAGAAAAAATGTTCTCATAAAAAGCATGACAACAACTGACACCTACCTAAGATGAGATGAAGTTTAGTTTCTGTCTGGAAGGCGTAGTGCAATGTCACCAAAAATGGCGACTGCCTAATGTGCTCCAGGACTTGTCGCTCTGTCCTCGTATGCTCTGTGGTTTTGGCCTTTTGAACAATTGTTGCCTTTTTCAAAACTTTCATGGCATACAACTTTCCAGCATCATGACCACTTATTTTACGAACTAGAAACACCTTTCCATAAGCTGAAAATGAAAAGAAAAAAATAAAATGGATTAAAACACTATCTAGGCAGAGTAGTAATCTATGGAAGTAAAAATTCATATAATGTACAAGAAATACTCAAAAGAAAACATATCCTTCAGACTGTTTCATATGGTTCTTTCATAAAGTTCTTCAACTTCACACCACATGTATTTCTAAGTCTAGCACTCAGTATTGACATATGTAGCAATATTATGCTTTTACTCTTTAAATTTTATTCTCTCCTCAATATTTTTAGCTGTAGAAAACTAGCTGTTATTATGGTCAGCTAGCCACAATCTAATTCTGGAACAACTAGGACATTTTAGACATCAGATAAAACTCCCCCACCCCCCCTCTATATATATGTATATATATCCTATTAATGCAAAAAATGAAGACAGTTATTAATAAGAATCTCATACACATGTATAAGTCAAGTACCTCAACTATTTCTCCATACTTACCAAAAAAAAGGAAAAAAGCCTAAAGCAACATAAGCTAACATTATATAAAGGAAATCTTTGGTCTTAATAAACATTAAAAGATCCTAAATTGCAAGCAATATACAGAAGCTCCTTTATGTCTCTGGGCAGCAATTCATGGCTGACTGGGTGAAGCTCAGCACACTTTTCATAAGTGAGGGCTCTGTTGGGCACATTCCTGTACGTGGTGCCAATCCCCCAGGTGGAAGGATTAGAGCCTTGCGGGCACCACGCCTCACTGGGCAGAGCAGGTTTCTGTATTTATTTTCCCTGAGGAAAGGGGCAGGGCAGGAAGATGTGGAAGGAAAAGGGAGGAGGAAGGGCAGGCTCACCATACTAAATACTGTGGGAGGGAAGAGATAAGTCCCTAATTTATATCCACAAGGTATAAATTCTCTAGTTAATCCTTTGAAAAATGCCTCTTAAAATGGCTAAGCAAACTTCCACTTTGGAAATGAGCTGCTTTAAGGTCTTGGGGGAGCTCATTGGTAGAACACTTGCTTGGTATGCATGAGGCCCTGAGTTCAATTCCAACACCAAAAAAAAAAAAAAAAAAAGTTGAATGTTTTAATCAGACCAGTCTTGAGTGTTCTGTTTTGAGCCAGACCACTCCATCCACAGCCTGTATTCATACCTCTACAGTATTCGGCATGTAATTCTATTATAATGCACCCATCAGAGTAAGAGCTTTATGGGAAGGGCTCTTATACTCTGTATGTTATTCAGTTCAGTACTGTGGGAACTGAACTGTACCAACGCATGATAGGCCACAGATCAGTGCTAGCTTGTACTAAGCCCAAGGAGGAGAGCCCGCACTTGTTAAGGACTTGCCTCTGCCAGACTCTTTACACATACCGATTCACTTACTCTCACCACAGTCAGCAAAGTTAGCAGGTTTAGCAATTCTAATTCACAGATGAGGGAACAGGTTCAGAATTGAGAAGGAATTGGCGAAAAGATTGGGGCAAAAGGCAGAACTGATGTGAAAACAAGAAGTGTGACTCCAGGGACCACACTGCTAACCACAGTAAAATTAATTAAATAAAAAGGACTGCAGTAAATATACTGAACATGTTCTGGAACAGAGAAAAAGTTCACAAGTGTTTGTATCTTAGCTCACTGTAAATATGTATAATAATTGTAGTGAGACCTCAGAAAGTCATGCAGCAGTGAACAGAAAAGGAAACAATAACTTTCAGAACCTAATACATCAATTTAAAATATAACAACAAAAACAATGTATCTGTCTACAACAAGGAAATGAAGCTAGACAATATTCCAATAAGGCATATGTATCTTCCACCAAAGAAAGCTCCTCTAGAAATGGGGGAGAAAGGAAAGTCCTCTACAGTCAGCCTTGAGCATTTGTGTTCCTTACACATGCAAGGGACCGACTCTAAACTTCTCTTCTGCCAGATTCCAATTTCCAGAATGTGGTGGTACTTAGAAGAATGGAATCTATCCATCCTTTCAAATGTAGAAATTCTTGCTATGACGTCATTGAAACATGGCTGTTCAGCTTCCTCCCAGCACTGCCCTTTTTTATGTTTCTGCACAAGTGCTGGCCATGTGACAGACCTCTGGATGTTAGCACCTAACAGTGCAATACTCCTCAGGTATTTCAGAAATACATTAACTCATTCAGTTCTTGAAACACCCTTATGAGGAATGGGACAATCATCTCCATTTTACAAATGAAAATACGGAAGTGCGGAAAGGTTAGCTTGCTGCCCAAGATCCTATCTGCCTTTCAGCTGAACCCTGGGCACATACTCTTAGCTGTGCCCCTGCTGCCTCCCTTAAGTGAATGACCTACCAGTAAAGAAAGAAGAAGCTGGGCACAAAGAGAAGTCACCGAACAAATGAGGTGTTCGGCAGTGAAAGGACCCACTGCCACAACTTCTAAGTCAAAGGTTTTGCAAAATAATCCATTTGATTGGTGAGGGTCTCTGAAATGATAGAAAATGTTCCTTATATTGAGTGGAAACATCTGTTTGAAATCTTTACCATTGGTCCTTCTATACTCTCGGGACTTAATACTACTCTTCTATAAGATCATTTTAAAAAAATATTTAAAAAATGAACACACGCCTTTCAGTTCTTACTCCTTAAGCCAATCTTAAACTAATGTGATTTAGAGACCTCTGACCATGAGCAGGCTTGCTGATGTGCTCTGTGTGCTAGTAAAATTTTTCTTTGATTTCTTCCCTGTTTCTTTGAAAAATGTTTTATTTTACTTCAAATAATCATAAGGCAGGACTAGATATTAATGTGCATCAGTCAAATAATACAAAAGCATTCTTACTGCTGTGTAACACTCTACAAGGTCAGATAATAGACACTCATTCTCCTTGCCACATGATGACGTCTAGAAGTTCGTCGATAATGTAAATTAATAATCATATATGCTGCCAATACAATTATATTCATCTATCTGAAAATGTCAGGGGAAAAACTGACGAAGCTTACAACTCTTCAGTTTTTGCTTTTATACTTGCCATGACTAACACTAAAGCCGACAGTACTTCTGTCACATTTTAACTGTGAGTAAATGTGTATGTCAATAAAATTCAAGAAGTATCTTGCAACATTCCAAACAACAAATATTTCAGACAAGGATCTTACTTAAGGGTAGGCTGCATAACTAAACACAATTGCCTCCAAACAGCCTTATTTTTGAAGCACTCACAAGGCTGCTTATCAGACTGCCCAGGCAGAGAGAAACACATTCATTATTGGCCAGACCTTGAAGAAAAGATCTCACCTAGTTAAGCTGGTTTACAGCTTGAAGGTGGTTTACATGGAAAAAGTGAAGTAGTTCCGTTAAAGAGAGCCATCCACTCAGAACTGCCTACCTGATTTTTACTTTTAAGAAAGGCCACCGAAACTGGAATTGATGGTGCTATTATTTTCTTTCCATATGCATCTAGATGACTGCTTCAAAATGCAAACAACTCCTGACTTTTGCTCTTTATGTGAGTGCTGATGTTAAAGTCATTCTACTTTGAAAATATCTTTTGGAAATTGCAAAGCTACTGATGGTGAAAATTCCTTTGGTTAAAAAAAAAAAAAAAGGTAACAGGACTTCCTGCTTGAATGGAACCCCTAAGACAGATGCTTGGCAGCACATCTGGAATTGCGGCTTAGGTGAAGAGGTCAGCTTCATGCCTTAGCATGAGTCTTATTTTTGTACCAACATGCCATGGCATCAAATGCTCTCCTAGTAACCTTCACAGAAGTCTTGTCTTGCTGTGAATCTTATTAATTTCATCAGAGCCCAGGCCTTTTTAAGATAACCTGTCCAGATTAAAAGAAGACATGAAGTTCACTAGTTTTCTCAGGATTAGTCTTGCAGAGCTTGACTGACCTTGAGGTAGGAGTATTCCTTACTTTGAGATTGAAGGAAAGTACATTTTAAGAACAAATGATAGGAAGAATTACTTCCTTACTTAGCTTAGTAGACATCTGTGACCAAATAAATGAGATGTATCTTTCAACTCAAGGCCCTACAGACAAGATACCATGTTGCATACTGCCAAAAGCCCGTATGCTCTTTTAGCCAAGCAGCTATTTCAGAAGAGATAATTATTTAAGAAAACTATATAAATTTCCCCAAACACTGCAGATATCTTACGGTTACTCCTGTTCAAACTGAAGTGTGGTTTTATAATTCTATTAAACCTGATGCAGACAGCACACTGTTGATAAATCATGTTAATAATGACTTCAGTGGCTTGGTATGAACCGAAGTGTCATGAAAACATGTTTGGTTTCTTAGAATAGGTCACTTCTCAACTTCTCAGCTTGCTTTTCCAAATGTGGGATTCTTACTCTACTTGCCACTATTATCATTAACAAAGTTTTAGTGGTTGTTGCCATAAAAAGGAAAAGTTAAAATTTACGTTTTAAACGAGACACGTTGCCACATCATCAAAAAACACTGCACAATTTAAACTTCTTTTTAATGCCAAGCAAAAACTGCCTTGCGTTGTAATTTACTTGGGGCATAACTAAACTTATTTTTTCATTTTATTTGTAAAATTTAAATTTATTAAATTGTCAGGAACTAGCCTTTAATTCTTTCATTAAAGTGGTAATGAGGTCACCAGGCATTGTGGCGCACGCCTGTAATCCCAGCACTCCGGAGGCTGAGGCAGGAGGATCCTTGTGAGTTCGAGACCAGCCCAGGCTACAAAGTGAGCTCAAGGCCAGCCTGAACTGCATAGCAACAACCTGTCTCAAAAAGACAAAAAATAAATAAATAAATAAATAAAATGGTAATGAGGTCAAATTGTTTAAAAAAAGTGCACATTATCTGTAAAAGCAACAAATTTAGAATGCAATAGAATTAAATTCACATAAAACTTTGTAAGTATATATGTTTACATGCATTATTCTGGAGTAAGAAGTCATAAACCACCAAATTAAGAAGCGCTGTTCAGAAGGCCTCTGATTTACATACTTCCTCAGATGCGGTGTGCTCACTGGGATCTGAATAGCACAATCACCTTGGGACTACTGTGTGCTGTCACTCGAACTCTTATTAATGCTACTTAAAAGTACACACATCATTTTTATTGCTTGCTAGCCATGACACACTCTGGATTCTCATCAAACTGATGACATAAATTACTGTTCTTAAGCTGCTGCTTTTAAGAAAAAAACAGCAGAAATTCTCCTAAGTGACTTCTACTTAGCCAGCTCCGAAGACCAATACTCCCCTTTCCCTCCGTAAACACCTCAGCGGCACCCTGACCCCCTGTGAGTAGTTCCCTCTCAGGTCTGTACCAGTCTCTGTTACCTTGCCAGGTCTATGCTTCTTGTGTAAGTTATTCTCATTATATAATTAAGCCATTGAAATGCGAAAGAAATGAGAAAATGGGGCTGAATGCTTTGAAAGGATTAGATAAAAGCAAGACATTTAAAATAAAAGGAACTGCTGAAAAATTAGGTATGGGTGAAATAACTATAAAAAGTTAGGGAAAAAATTATGAGAATCTAAAAGGATTTTGTACTCAGATGATTTCACATGTGTCTAGTTCTCACTCTTTAAAGAATCTGAAACTGTTCATTTTAGTGGGTGTATTACACGTGTGGTTTATGCAAAATAAAAATGCTTATGAACCTATTAGCAAAGTCATGTCTATATCTGAGGATTAGAACGAATAAGTATTTGTACATGTTAAATGAAAAAAGTTCTAAAATATGTATCTATCCATTTGTAATGATTCTGACTTGAATCAACATCCTTTAATTAACTACAAGTACCAACTGTGTCATATAAGTTTCTACTAACTCAAGAATCATATCATCATTGCTGATGTTCAACCTCTTACCCTTCTAGGTCATTACTACTGCATCTTGTTAAAGAGTGCTGCGCTATCAATCTTTCTGGTTATGCCTCCCTGCTTCCTTTCACTCCAAGTCTGATAACCATGTCTTTTGTGATCATCTAATTTGATAAAAATATAACCCTTCTGCTTGAAAACACTTGAACATTGCTCTTATTGATAAAGAGCATCCTTAACCTAACTTCAAGTTTCTAAAATATCTGACTCCTATTTGTCTCTCTGTTTTCCCAAGGTCTCATTACTAACTCCTTCAGATCTCAGTTCAAGCATTCTTTTCTGACTTCCCACACTAAGCCAGTCTTCCTATTTCAGGCTCTCATATCCCTATGCATTTCTCTATCATAGAAATGATCAGAAATGTAATTTCATATTTTTTGTGTTATTGCTTCATTGTCTAACTTCTCTACTACAAACTTCACACAGACTACGTCTGATTTTACTCACTTTGGATCATTAGCAAGTAACTCTAGAGGTGGTACATTGTAGAAATTCAAATAATGTTGAATGCATGAAAAAAATGAATAAACAAGCAAATAAACAAGAGAAAAGAGCTACAAGTAGAGTGCTGCCAAATACCCTCCTCTCAGTTCCTAATGTTGACCTGTTAGAGCTGGGACTTTAAGAAAAGGATCTAGCATTTCAGACGCATAATATAGAGGCTCTTTCCCTGTTAAGAAGGAGCAATGGATTGTATGAAGTAACCTCTTTTAACATTAAGTCTGAGTCCTGGCTACACTGTCTTGTGAAAGTGAACTTAGGAAACTTAACTGCTACCATTTTAGAACAGAAAAACATCTTAACATAGTGACAACTATAAATGGTCACTATTTTGTAATCTGCCACAACTATGAAAGAACTAATTACAAAGTCTGGCCACATCCTTTTCTCATTAATTTAACTTAAGGAAAGATGTCCACCTTCCCACACATGATATGTCCTGGGCACTGACTCCCAACTCTGACAATCAATCCACCTGCTCACGCCCACACTCTTCCCCTGAAGAACCTCATTCATCCTAGGAATGGAACTGAAATGGTTGTCAGAAACAGAACTCAACAAAAATATACTCTTGAAACTCTAAATTTCACTTGTTATGCCCTTAGAAATTGGCAGCCTCATTGAGTGGCTTCATGCCAGCAACCATGGCTTGGTAAGAAACACTAGTGTAACACATATATCAATGTCCCAATAAAACCACCATCATTGAAAAGGATTCTTAAAGAAGTAGCTTCATTTCAGTGTTACTGCAGCACAATCTGCACATACACACACAAAAAATTCAGAGTGCAATGGTAAAACTGACCCATAATTTTGTGGTTCTAAAGATTCATGTGAAACATCTGATTAAATCTCATGTTAAAAAGATTCCTTATTGTCTATCCCGGTAAACTCTTTAAAATCTATGCTAAGATAGGTCAACAAAGCACCTCATTTGGACCACAGCAGTTAATTAGGTTGTACATAGAAAGACTTCAGTAAATTGAGACTTAATCTTCTTGAGTATCACTTTTTAGAGACTACATAAAAAGTGTATATTTTCAAGAATATCTGTTTCTGTTGTCAAAGGTGCTATTTTCATGTTATTATTTAATTCTCATGATATAGGAGTCTTTTGATAATAACTTCAGTGCTTGTTAAAAGTCTCTGTATATTAGTGTTTTTTCCACTGTGGGCTACAACCTATTAGCAGATGATGATTTCAACTTAGTTGGCCCCATAAGCATTTTAAAAACTAAAATAGAATCAAATATAGTAAAAGTATTTCATAAAATTTGTTTTATCTTTCTATACATATGCAGATATGTGTACATATAGAAGCTCACTTAAAAAAAAGCCCTTGAGCACTCTAATACAAGACTGCATGAATTTGAATCTTAGAGATGCTATTTACTATGAGACCTTGGACAAAATATTTAAAATATCTGTGTTTCAATTTCTTTATTGGGGATAATAATAATATCTACATCATAAGGATTGGGGATTAAATAGGCTAATATAGGCATCTAGAATAGGGCCTACCACACAACAAATATTATACAAATATTAATGAAAAAATATACAGGCATATTTATATCCATACACATAATGTATACACATATATTAAATTACAATACAAAAACATACCTATTTCTTGCTATGGGTAATAGTAAAAAATGCTTGAAAGTCACAATTCTAAATGAATTTATGTAGCCTCCTTCATTAAAAAAAAAAAGCAATAACAATTACATAGGCCAAAGAATTTTCTTTTGCCTAATGTCTTAATAATCTCATAGTCACTCACCTCTGATGTCTGTAAGACCTATTTCAGTTTCCTTTAATCTAGCTTTTGCTCTGTTTTCCTTTATTTATTTATTTATTCTTTTCTTTATGTCTCTTTTTGTTTCTAATTTTTTGCTATCTTTGAAAACTTTCTAAATCTCCTTTTCAAAATATGGTAACTTCAAAACACATTAAAATAAGTAGTTCCTCAACTATTTTTATTTTCAACCTTCTTACAAGGTAAGTGTTTTCTAGGGGCTATTACTACCCATGAGAAAATGTACTGATTTGTATTTCTGATTCTACCAGATAGCTGTTGTTGACTATTAAAATGGGTAAGCAAGTGAGTCAAACGGTCATGGTTAATTTAAAAACTAAAACTGAATTAAATCTAGAACAATGGCACTGTGGGGGGGGGGTTTAACCCAGGGCCTTCCACATTCTAAGAACTCTCCCAAAGAGCTACATTCCCAACCTTTTTTATTTTTAATTTTACTTTGTGACAGGATCTTACTAAGTTGCCCAGGGTTAACCTCAAACTTGTGATCTTCCTGCCTCATCTTCCCAAGTAGCTGAGATTTACAGACATGTGCCACTATACTGGCAGTAACAGCATTTTATATAAATGTCCATACCTAAAACAAATGGACTACCTCAGCCCCTTTCAGAAAAAATTAGTTTGAAAGTTCGTATTTTTATTGTATTTCTTTTCTTTACCTTTAGTGTCAGTTTATTTAGCCAAATATGATGTGGGTTCACAATTTTCCCTTCATATTAGAAGACTAATCTATTTTTAGTCCATCTAACTTCTGTTTTACTTATTCAAATACATATTTTTTTGTATTTGAGTATACAATTGTATAAAATATAGTCATGCTTTTATTTCTATGTAGTGTAGTGAATCATTCCAGGTTGGCATATGTGTGTGTGTGTATATATATGTATATATTTCCTGCCATATATATATATTATGCTTATTTATAAGTTATATAAATATATACATATTTATATATAATAAGGTTTTTCCTTCTGAGGAGGGTATAGGCTCAGCCTACTATTGATGATCAAAGAAAAAGCTCCAAAGCTCATAGGGGTGATTCAGTTTTACTTATTTAGCAATACAGGGGATCCAACCCAGGCGTGTTCTACCATTCAGCTATATCCCCAACTCTTTTTATTTCTGTGAGACAGGATTTCACTAAATTGCCTATGCTGGTCTTTTTTTTTTTTTACAGTTCCCATGCTGGTCTTGAACTTGTGATGATCCTGTTTCAGCCTCCCAGAGTGCTGGGATTACAGGTATGTGACACCATGCCAGCTCTAGTCTCATTTTTTGAAACACAGACAATTTGGTTTTTATAATTTTTAAGTCCTTACAATAATGACTAATTTTTTGTGTTTTTGTTTGTTTGTTTGTTTTTCTTCCAGTACTAGGAATCGAACTCACAACCTTGCACTTGCTAGGCAGGTGCTGTGCTGCTGAGCTAAATCCGCAGCCCCAATAATGACTAATTTTAGAAAGTTACAATTAAGTAGTGTAAAATTCATTTTTATTTTAAATGTGTTGAAATTTTGCTATAATATCTTGTTTCATAAATATGAACTTTATAGTATTTGAAATTTAAGGTGCAGTTAAGGTATCTGTTACTATCAAGAATCAATTAAAACTCACTGCTTCTATTTGATAAACATGTAATTCATAGGCTGTTCCTTATCCCTGGTCCTAAATGACCTGAAAATCAAATAGAACTAACTGAAAAGGAGAAAAGTTGCAACGAAACCATGTCCTACTGTGAGGTCTAAAACTGTAGATAACTATCCATGGATTTAATAACCAGGTCTTACTATCAGAAAAATACAGGAAAAACAAGCAATAAGGAAAGACTACAAAGCATACTTATAAACCATTTTCTGTTTATATCTTAACCATCAAGCTATTTGGCTAGCTAAATAGTTATGTCTTAACTGCGGTGGTTAATGATCCTCTGTAGGGGACACTGATGGTGCTCTGCCAGCTCCCCTATGCATATTCTAGCTGCTATGTGTGCTAATGGCCCGTAACTGCCTCGTCTCTGGAGACCGGCCTCAGGTTCTGTCTTTCTTGGGAGGTTATATGCCACCATTCTCTACCTTGCCTCCACTCAAGCAGCCTCCAAGCCAATGACTAACACAGGTGCAAAAAGCCTGCTTCCTTACTCTTGACCAACAATGCCCATGAGTTCCGGCTAAAGGTCAACCCCAGCTTATACTCTATGCTTGCCTAGGGTCTTCTATCTGTCACACCTCCTTCACTCTTGTTCTCTTGCAGAGGTCCTACAATATTTCACATGCACCCAAATCCCCGCCCTGGGCTCTCTTCTAGCTAACACGATATCAATAATAAATACTGTATTTATACTAGGAAGACAATGACAATCAACACCATCATATAAAATCATCTTTTATGACATAAAACACCACAAACATTTAATCTCTAGGATTTACATAAACATTGTAGATATTTACATACTGAAGCATAAGGCATAGTGGGTATACACAGATGCAAAATTACAATTTTTTTTAATAACAAATTTTTGAATGACAAGTTTGACAATTTAATGAGCATATGCTTTTTTTGTTTGTTTTGTTTTTCTTCTGGTACCAGGAATCGAACTCATGACCTTTCGCTTGCCAGGCAGGCACTGCGCTGCTGAGCTGTCCCCAGCCCCAAGCATATGCTTTTATAAGCACTATTTTAATAGGGATACTTTCCAAACACTTAAAAGAATAAAAAGACAAATGATGACTAAGTCACACTATTTAAAACAGTCTTTTACATGACTCAATCTAAGTTTCTTTGCCCTTCTATCATGTCACCAAAAAGTAGCGGTGGCTTTAGATTACCTAGTGCAATTTCTAGCACCCTCTAGTGGCAAATTACCCGAGAGAAAGACAAGTGTATCTTTTTTAATAAATGAAATGTGTTTCTGAAAAGTGTAGTGTGAGAAAGAATTAAAAAGGGGTGGAGGTTGGAGTGTGGCTCAGTGGGATAGCACCTGCCTAACATGCATGAGACTGTGGGTTCAATCTCCAGCACAACAGCAACAACATCAAACTATCCTGACAGGGAGATTTCTCAGAGTCGGGGAAGAATAAGTGAAAAAATATCACAGACTACATGACAAGGATGGCACTTAAGGCTGGAGTAAATAGCCCAAAGGCAGACTATTGGATAAAGCAGAATTTCTACAGAAAAACTTAAAAAACCTGTTGCTGATTAGCTAAAAAAAGAAATCTACATTATATATATATATATAAAAAAGGGACTTCTTAAGAAGCCAAGAGAGGAAGAGATGATCACTGCTTATTAGATACCACCACATGCAAAGTACTCTGGATATTTACAGTTTGCCAGGCACTCAATCCAAAGTCTTACAAACCCAGAAATAATTCTAATTAAATGAAGCAGATCTGGTTTTAATTGCATGTTTATACACAAGATATCTGTTTTAGAAAAAGATATTCACTACTCTACCCTCAGTACCCAGAACACTGCCTACCTCTTAATCAATACATGGGAACAAGTGAATACCAGACGCAATGGGAATGGACTGAAAAGTTTTAAAAAGAAAAGCAACTGATCAAATTTACACTTTAGAAAGATCACTCTGGAGCAGCATGGATAAAAGATTAGAAAGGACCAGCCTGAAACCAGAAAGACCTCTGATGGTTGCAGTTCCTGACTGCTGTATCCGTTTTAGGCTTGCTGTGTTTTCACTCTGGAATGTCCCGCCAAAGCCTCAGGTGCTCAGAGGAGGGGCTTTGGAAAAGTGACTGGCTCATGCAGGTGCTGTGCTAACCTGTGGACTGATCCATTGGCGAGCTCCCGGCTGAGTGCATTGTTAGAAGGCAGAGCCTGGTCAAAGGACAAGGGTCATGGGGCGGGGTGACCTGGAAGGGTGCATCTCCCTTCCTAGCCCCGCCCCCAGATTCCTGGCTGCCTTGGGATGCGCAACCATTCTCCACCCAGGCCCTTCCACCATGCTGTTTCTGCCTTGGAGCCAGTAGACCACGGGCTGAAAATGTGAGCCACAACACACCGTCGTGGTTATTGGGTATAGTGTCTCAGTGATGAGGAAAGTGACTAAGATATGCTTTACAGCCAGTGTTAGTGAAGACATGATACTTAATTCTGCATCAAGCTAATCTGAGAGCTTACTAACTAATGCACTATATTAGCTTTGTAGAAGTTGGACTCTTTTCCATTCAGTTTCCAAAATAATGGCTAAACATTTAATATTTACTAGGTAACAGGCAAGCTAAACATTAGTCCTTTCACATGTATTTTAGTAAGACTTCATCTGTTCAGAACATAAATGGTTAAATAGTTAAGAAAGAATAAGAAAATGTCTTTTCATTTGCCCTATTACTTTTAGGTTAACATACAAATGAATTTCTTATAATCCTACTAAAATTTCAATTATCAATATTTCATTTACAAGATTTTTCACAAGTTTTTATTAGAAGTATCACTTCCATTGAAATTATACCCAAAGATGCTAATAAAGTGACTATACGAAATAACTAATAACTTCTCCTAAAGAGTAAACTCTAAATAATTTTGTTTATCCAATCTAAGTTACAAATTTACTATGGAGCTACCTGTTCAATAAATAACTACAACAGATGGTTATCTAGCAATTAAGATTTTTTGTCTATTACCTCACTAATCTTAGAAAAACATTGAGAAATAGGCATTACCAAATTATACCGAAAGACCCAGACTCACAGAATTCATGTGATTTTCTCGAAGAACTCAAATGGATAGTGACACTATCAGGATTTAAACCTGGGTCTTCTAACTCATCCTCCATTCCCATGTACTCCACAACTAAGAGGGCACCAAAATTGGAAGAGTAAACCAGCTCAGGTGCACCTTCCTCAGGTATATGGCACTTTTTTTTTTAATAGTAAGACAAGATCGTATCAGCTCACCAACATACATGATCATATATGATGAATAAATAAAATTCAGAGAATCATAATCTTTTAGGTGAGATCTGCAAGCTCCATTTCATTACCAGAATTACTAGTAGTGCACACAACAGATAGGTATAAAAACTTTCTTCTCTTAAAAGTCACAAGCTACATAATAATGTGTTAGTCAATGATGGACCACATATATGACAGTGGTCCTGTGAAATGATAAAGAAGCTTAAAATTTTGTATTTAACTAGTGTATTTTTACAGTGCCTTTTCTATGTATAGACAACCCAAATAGCACTGTATTATAATGGTCTACACTGTTTAGCACAGCAATATGCTGTGTAGGTTTGTAGCCTTGGAGCAGTGGTCTACACCATATAGCAGCCCAGGAGTGGAGTACTCTACTCCACTCTTTTACACACCATCCAGGTGTGTATAAATGCATCCTGGTATTTACACAATATCAGAATTGCCTAATGACACATTTCTTAGAATATAACCCTGCTTTTAAGCAACATGACTGCACCTGGATAGATATCTCAAAGAAAGCAAAATAGTTACAAGGAAGGCAACAGAAAAGATAAAAAAAGAAATAAAATGGGTTCATTATTCCCACAAATAATCCAAAATTTAATCATAAAAGAAAACAACTCCAAATGATAAATCAAAGACATTTCCTGGACTTTGGAGTTATCAATCTGAAAAACAATATTAGGTACAAGAACAAAAATTATGTATTTGTTAGATTATTATACCACTTCCTGTGCTGGTCACTTGTCTGGTAAGGCAACAGGGCTGGAAGAACATTCAGGGATGATCTTAAAAGCTTACACTCCACAAGAATCTATTGCATGGGAAGGAAAATTCAGAAAACAACTCGGGGCTCAGTTCTCCATGAAGGGCTCTCAGTGCAACAATTAAGAAAATAAAGCAATCTGGGCAGAATTCGGACGGCTGGAAAATAGGAGGAACAGTCCAGATGGGGGAATAAGATAAGCAAGGCAGCAGAGGGGAGAAGTACACATAATTGTAAGGGAGTAAGAGAAAATAAATTGGACCAGAAAGAAGGTGGCTCTCAGGGGAGCTGAGGACAAAAAGACAAGGGAAACTAACAGGCAGGCAAGAACTTGGACTTTGGGCTAGGGATATAGCTCAGTGGCACAGTGCCTGCCTGGCAAGTACAAGGTCATGAGTTCAATTCCTGGTACCAAAAAAAAAGAAAGAATTTGGACCTGGAAAAGAGGGACCATAAATTCTTAAATGTGAGAATTATATAATAATGTTATACTTTATTCTAACAAGACTGTATGTTATTTATAATATTATAGTATAAAATGAAACAGAGCGGCAAAGAGCAGACTAGGTAAGAAACCCCTTACAACAACCCATACCTTACACAGAATGAGTGATGTCACTGGGAAAAGAATAGCAAAGATAAATCCAAATGGATTTTAATGGAAAAATTAAAGGATTTCTTAGGATAAAAATTTACTTCCAAGTTTCCAGCCGAGGAAAGTGATCAATAGATTGATGATAAATTAATAGAAACAAGACAATTGAAAGAAAAACCAAATGGTTACTCTGAATAAAAAATTTTTATTATAGGTATTTAATTATGAACTACAAAAGATCTTTTACATTCAAATATTTCACAAAGTCTTCAAGATATCTGATGAGCAGTTTTTCTGCTTCAGAATATATAAGAATTAACTCATCAAAAGAGTTTTAATTTCACTTCCAAAGAGAACCTTGCATGACACATAAAGATATCTTATAAATAAGGCCCTTTTATTATTCCAAGTATTGCTGAAAAAATATCTTAAAAAGGTAATGAAACGGAAAGATTAGTGGTTAAATTTTTGAATAAAAATTGAGATATTATTTCATAATAAAAGTTCCCACCTACTCCATTTAGTCATCAAAACTGCGATTTTAAATTCAGAAATATCTACAATGACATTTCTTAGTTATTTCAACTCATAATAAGAGCCGTACACTGTTAACTGACAAGAAGGAAAAGCAGCATCCAAGGCTAACAATAGACCCATTATAGCACAGTGAATGAGCAGAAATGGAGATGCAGAAGTAAAACATTACAGCTGAACCGTTTCCTCCTTTAGAAGAACTGTCCTAGAGGCCTGCGATCAGAAAACCCAGAGGAAAGAGAGAATTGGTCAAAGTTTTACATATGTCAAAAGAAAACACACACACGTTTGATTTTTTTTTTAAGATCTGATATTAGAAATCTGATATATGTGAAAATGCATCTAATTTTCCTTCCTCTTACCACCCTCACGTTTTTGGAATCAAGCTCATAGTAGCCTTGTAAAACAAGTTAGAGGAAATAAACTTTTTTCTTGTCTCTGAGCTTTTGGAAGAACAGAATTATAACTGCCTTGATGTTTGCAGAACTCATTCTCGAAACTGAACTGCGTGGTTTCCTAGTGCAAAGACCTACTGACCAATTTCTTGAACAGCTGTAGTACCATGCAGGTTTTCCATTTCTTCTTCTATAACTTTGGTAATTTACACATATCAAGTTTCACACGCATGTTAAAATTTATACCTCAGAACATTAATTCCCATCACCTTCCAAATTACATGCTATTTTGTCCCGTTTTAGTTTTGTTAACTCCACAAATTAGAGATTATGACTATGGTTTCATATAGTACTGCTTACATTTTGTTTATTCATCAACCCTTTTTGTATGTCAAAAACAATCCTGGAACCATTTTTCTTCTCCCTAAAAGTACATCATTTAGAAAAGTTTTCTAGTGAGGAGCTACTGATGAAAAATATACTCAGCTCCCATAGGTCTAAAAATGTCTATTTTTCTTTCACTTCTATAAACTAATTTTGCTGGGTATATAATTCTACAATGAAAAATATTTTCTCTGGACATTTTGCAGATATTATTCCACTATCCTACAGTTTCCACAGTTGCTGCTGAAAAGTGAAAAGTTGTAATTGTTGTTAATCTAACCATTGTCCCTTTATAAATAAATATTATCTTTCTAGCTGTTCTTTGCATATTTTTGTCTTTTGTGTTCATCAGTTTTTCTCTGCTGTATCTACATAAGAATTTCTTTTTATTTATCTGCTTGAGATTTGCTGTAGTTACTGAGAATTCATGTTTAATCTTAATAAAGGTTCAGCTATTATCTCTTTGGATAGTGTCTCTTCTTTTCATTAGCACCTTCTAGAACTCAGATTAGACACATCTGTATCTTCTCTATTATCTATGTCTTATATTTTCCTCAAATCTACCTTCTAATTCACTAATTTCCTCTTCATCTGCTAGGGAACCATCCATTGTGTGTATAATTTGAATTATTTTTTCACATATAGTTAGTAATGGTTCTTTAAGTGGTATTATGGTGATCTAGGTAGTAAGTATATCCTTTTTTTTTTAATGTGCCTTACTGCTGCTTTTTAGCATGTTTTTTTCTTAAGGCTCATTGAAGGATATAAAGTTTCAGTGAGATTGGATGAATAAATTTTAAGTCTACTGTACTGCACTGTACTTCAAGACTTTTTCAAAAACAGATTTTTAACATCCTCACCAAAAAAAGTTAAGTCAGTGAGACAATGAGTATGTTAACTGGGTGGAGTGAATCTTTACACAGTTAGCATACAATGCAAAACATTACATTATAGCTGAAAAATATACACAATTGTTCATCAATTAAAAATAAGTTAATTAAAAAATGGCAAGTTAATAACCGGGGATGTAGTTCAGTGGCAGAGTGCTTATCTAGTGTGGGTAAGGTCCCAGCACCACAAAAAATTAATAAAAATAAGTAAATATATAAGCATTTGTATCATATTTCACATCCAGTAAGTCCAATAGTCTCTTTGGATCTAATTCAGCTTTGTTTCCATTTCACCCATAATGCCTTGATTCTTGGATTTTTAATTGTAAGGTCATACCTGTAAAACTCTTCGGTAGTTCTTTAAGACCTGGGTAAGAGTTTATTCCTTCAAAGAGAATTTATATTTACTTTTGCTACACACCTGAGAACATGCAGAATGAAATAAGCTAAATTCACACTTGTTTGGGTCTTTCTTTCTTTCTTTTTCTTTCCATATACAGGTACATTCAAATTCAAGCTTCAAACATGCATACATGATGCTTGGCTCATGGCTGTAATTGTTCAGCGAAGGCTTTCATTTCTGTTTCCTTCACCCGGAGTTGATGCTGAGCCACAGAAGTTTCCTTGTCATCTCCTTTGCAGACAAGATTTTTTTTCTTCATTTAGTCTTTAACGAATACTAACTGTCTTTACCTCTTAGGAGCCTTACGTGCTGTCTCTCACATCAAGAGGAAAGTGTCAAATCCAAAGAACTAGTTCAGGGGCTGGGGATTTAGCTCAGCGGCACAGTGCCTGCCTGGCAAGTGTTAAGTCGTGAGTTTGATTCCTGGTACAGGGGGAGGGAATAAAAAAAAGAACTACTTCACAACTAACTGCTGGATTTCTCAAGTATAATTTCTGCCTTCTACTTATTTACTTCTCTAGATTCCCACTCCCACTTTCTTTTTTTGACTCTAAGGATTTTTCCTTATTCTTGCCAGGTGACCTACACTGACCATCAGTATTCAGACTTTCAAAGCTTTAAAACATAACAGTATCTTCTAAAATCAAGAGTTTAATAAGGGAAGAGGTTTTTCCAACATATCTAAACTGTCCTCTAATCAGGAGAGGGGAAAACTACCTTTTTATTTCCAGTTCTGTATTAGAAAATACTGCCATACATAAAATTTAAAAAGTGAGGAACAGAATTAGTTTCATGATTTTGTTTTGTGCTAAAAAATTCAATGAAGCACCAGCAAAATGGCCAGGTAGGTATAAACCAGGCATGGCTGAGACAAAGTCTGCAAGGCATCTCTCAGTATAAACAAGTTTGCCGTGAGAAGGACTCCTTGGTCATAGTTTGGACAGCTAGGCATTAGGCTGTCCATCAGGAAATATACTGTTAAAGGCACCCTGTAAATACCCAAGTCCAACTTCCCTTCATTTCCTGTGGGAAAATTACTAGCTGCTTTGTACTGGAACTCAAATTTACCTGGAAGGCTCTCAAAACACCAAGACACTATAAACTCATCAGGCAGTACAGATTATAACTTAAATTTATGCATATAACATTTTTTATCACAGATTTCATACTGTATCACAAACTTTAAACCAAATCTATAGAAAAAAGAAAGATAAAAAGACCATTCTCATATCAAGGATTACTTAATACTGGAATAATTTGTTTTTTAAAAAAGAAAGACTCTATACAACCTTGCATTCAAAATATTTAAATGTATGCATGACTTCTTGTAAAACATCTGAAAATGGAAAACAAGTGAGCTAGCCTGAACAATTTAATCACTTAAGCAGGACAACAGGAAGCACTAAAGTATTTTATTCTTATAAATTAACCTTAGCCATTTTATATCCAGTAGTATGGCTATAATTAAAAAGTTAGACAAGTGTTGAGAAGAATGTGGTGAAATCACAATGCTTACATAATGCTGGTAGAACTGTAACATGGTACAACTACTCTGGAAACAGGCTGGCAGTTCCTCAACAAGGTAAACACCAGGCTACCATCTGCACCAGTCATTCACTTCTAGGGGATATATCCAAGAGAAAGGAAAGCATATAGCCATACAAAACACTGCACACGAATGTTTACAGCAGCATTTGTTCACAACAGCTAAAAAGTGGAAACAGCTCTGATGACAGATAAGCAAAACGTGGCATACTCATACCATAAGGTATTCAGCCATAAAAGCAATGACTTTTCTAAAAAATAAATAACTTTATACAACCTTACATTCAAAATATTTAAAAGTGCACATGACTTTTTGTAAAACACTTGAAAATGGAAAATGATGCACTCACACTTGCTACAATATGTATGAACCTAGGTAACACTATATGTTATGTGAAGAAGCCAGTCACCAAGAACATGTATTGTACGATGTAACACCAGAACAGGCAAAGATACAGATACAGAAAGTAGTTTAGTGTTTGAGTTAGGCTGAGGAGTGGTAAGCTTGGGAAGTGACAAGGAATGGGTTCAAAGATTTTCTTCTGAGGAAAAAAGAATTTTAAAAATGATTGTGATGATCACTGCACAACTCTTTGAATATACTAAAACCAATGAACTGCTTACTTTAAATGGGTGAGCAGTATGGTATGTAAATTATAATTCATATAATAGCTAATAATGTTACCAAAGAAAGCCATGCAAATAAAACATATTCTGTGGATACAATACAAATTGTCCTGAAACCTGTTGCTGTCTTAAACACTATTTTCAAGAGAACTGAGTCACCACAGGTCTGTAGTCCTCTTGCCCCTTGGAGAAAATAGTATCTTCAAAACAGGAGACAAAAGTAGGGATAAAGGACTAGTTTTTTCAGTTTGAAAGCATTTTTTTCTTAGAGGCAAGGAAACGTAGCATTAATTTTGCTTTTTTAAAAATATTATCCTTAAAATCAAAGCCAGGGCTGGTGGCATATGCCTATAATTCCAGCATCCTGGGAGCCTGAGGCAGGATGAACACAAGTTTAAGATGGACCTGGACAATTTGGTGAGACCTTGTTCCAAAATTAAAAGGGGCTGGGGTGTGGCTCAATGTTATGGCCCTGGGTTCAAACCCTAGTACTGCAAACAAAACAAGATCCAAAGGTGTAAAACAGACACTAAACTTTCAGACAATAAAACAATAGTTGAGCAATTATAGGGCTTACTCACTGGTAGCTTTCACGTTGGCTCCATACAATACTAAACTACTCAGGGAGGTCTATACAGACCTAGTACAGCAAGGTCCTAGGTATGAAAACTCATTCTAAAGGATCTAAAGACAATGTATACACGTGTACTTAAATACACGCACATGAGGCTAAGGCAGTGGCTGGGATTGCTGGTAGAAGCCCAAGAGAAAGGATTTTTCTCCTGCTGGAAGCTTTGGCATTTTAGAAGGTACGGGCAGACACCTTTCAAAGGACAGCTATAATCCACTGTTAGAGCTTAGGAAATTTAGAAAGTATGGACATCCTTGAGGGTGTGAAACAAAACTTTAGTGGGGAATAAAGGGTCTGTACTCTAAGCCCTCCCTCCCCTTCTGGGGAAAAAGCCCCAGCTGGCTGAGGATGGAAGAAGAGTTAAGAGCCTCCTCTCCCATTCATCTGAAGGAGTGGGAAGAGCCAGCTCTTACAGCGGCGGTGCTTGCAGAGCCATGCATTCCAGGGGCAGAGCTGAAGGGAAAGGCACATTCCTGACCAGACCAGCCACATTACTGGCAAAATGAAAACATACAGGGCCTCGATCATGAATTAAGAATTCCAGAACAGTGACAGCAGAGCACTGTACCACATACAGAGCTCTTTTAAGTGTGGGGATCTCTACAACTGTACAGGTCAGATGCCCACGAGGCCAGTTCTGACTTCTGAGCAGAGGAGCAGAGGCGGACAGTTTCTGGAAGACACAGGCAAGTGTGTAGCAGAAAATGAAGATCACCTAAAACCCCACCACCCAGAGACCGATACTGTTACCACCTGGTATATATTCCAGGGATTTTTCCACATACATAATACATGTACACGTTTATTCGTATAATTGTCCATATCATGAAAATGGTATTTTGTACATTCTCTTTCATGGTCTTTTTGAAAGTCTTATTATAACTTTTCAGAGACCCTTCCAAAGTATTAAAAAAATATAGATAATTTCAACCCTATTATATAGATGATTGAACTTACAGATCCATATTCCATTGAACCAAACCCCTAGTGTTGGGTTTCTGAACAGCTCTGAGCTTTTCATTATTAAAAATGATGGACATTCAATATCAATAATATTGAGTGAGGACTGAATAAATCAATCAATATAAAGCACTTCACAGAGTACTTGATATATAATAAACTTGGTATATAACAAACTCTACAAATGTTAGTAATTTTTAAAAATATTGTATCCTATATAAATGTTGATCTAATTTACATTCCCAAGATAAGAAAGATTATTTATTTATTCTATTTTTATATTCTTTGACAGTCTCTATTGAATTCCTCATGCTTCTAAGATTTTTCAATGCCTTCTGTACTGGGGATATCAATTCTTTGTCACAGGAAATACTTTTTTCTTCTTACAAAAAAAAAAAAAAAAGAAAGAAAGAAAGAAAGAAAAGAAAATTTAAAACTCACCTCCAGTTCCTAGAACCTTCAAGAGCTCAAAATTTTCAATTCCCACCTTCTCTGTATGTCCTGTTAAATTAGCTAAAAAAAAAGAAAAAAAAAATAAAGAAGAGAGAAATAATTTAGTGGCTCAGCAGTAGGAGGGGGCCCATAGAGATTTCTGAGATACCAGCAAAGTTCTATTTCTTAAACCTGGAATCCCTTTATAATAACTTATCAAGCAGTATAGCTATGTTTTGTGCAATTCTATGTTTTAAATAACCATGAAACTTTTTAAAGAATTTAGTAACTAGAATCATCTGTACCAAAGGTTAACAAAGTATTAACAGAATGTCTATTACAATACAACCTAAAAATAAAAATTATAATACATGGACAATAAAACTGGGCAGATTTAGGAGATGTATTTATTTACTCAGCAAATATTTACTGAGTGTCTAAATGACACCTCTGGGTTCTAGGTTAGGTTGTTCTAGTTCCATTTCTGCCACTAAAGCCACGGGCAGTTGGTATGTGTTAGTTAACTGCATGCTCTGTATCTTTCCAGAACGAAAGCCCTGGCCTCACTGAATTCTAAGATCCTACTAGCTGTAAACATCTAGGACTATATTTAAAAATACAAACTGGAAAATGTATTCTGACCTAAATTCAATCAAAATATCTTGAGCATTTCCCACAGTATATACCACTGAATTCTGTTCCTATCTTAAGAGATGTTCGTTAATACTTGTTATGGCTTGGGGAAAGTCTGGGTAGTAGAGTGCGCTGGGCAAATAAATTTGACAATGGTTGGCTTTTTTTTTATTTTAAAGAGAAAAGAAAAAAAAATAACAAAATAACAACAAATGAAGACACAAACAAAATAATAAAAAAATACAGGATTTGAAAACAGGATGATAGGAATTAACAGTGGTTGTTATATTACATATTGCTATCTTCAACTAAGTTGCTCAGATTACCAGATGTAAGAATGCAAGATAGATCAAACAAAGACAATAACAAGTAATAAAAAAAATTTGAAATGATACACAGCTTCATTAAACAAGATACCAGGAAAAAAATGGTTGGCTTTTAAACACTCTACTGCTGAACCTCACAGATTTATGGGTCTTCAAGACTGAGATACTGTGCTCAACTTATTTCACCACAAAATTACTTTTTACTGAAATACAAATATTATGTGAAATAGTATTCTGTAGAAGTGGTGAAGAAAATCTTGATCCAGATCCTAGTTCTAGCACTTAAAGCTGTGTGACCTTGAACAAATTATGTCTCTCAGTTCCCAATAATGTACAATGGGAATCAAAAAAGCCTAACCCAAAGCACATTAATGCCTATAATTTACTTTGAAAAACATTACAGAATAGAAAAAATAAATTGATGGGTGAATAGAAGTATGAGCAGATGTCATAAACAAATATAACAAAATGTTAATTGCGGAGTACAGATAGTGAGTATAAGGGTGTTCAACATTCAGTTCTTTCAAATTCTTTGTATATTCACAAATGTCTGTAATAAAATGACAGAAATAGAAGATCTACCTCATACCTCATCTACCTTAAGAAAGTTATACAGTGTTTGCTGTGTGCAATAAGCAGTAATATATCTTTATAAATACATTAATACTTGGACACTACAACTTTAAGAAAATTAGACTGAACCAAGAACTTCCAGAATTAATTTTCAGGAAGGAAGTAATTTCAGAGTCTTTTCAAAGCTTAGTTAAATTCTACAAATTTAGAATTTGTAATTTAACATTTTACAAACTTAAACTAAATAAAAATTTTAGTTAAAAATTAAAAATTAAAAATATAATTATTTTAATTAAAATTTAAAATTGCAATAAAATATATAATTACCCTTTTAACTACTGTTAAGTGCACAGAAGGGTTAACTACGCACACACTATTGTGCAACAGGACTATTTTATCTTGCAAAACAAACTATATCCACTGAACAGAAACCCCCTTTTTGCCCCTTCCCATAGTCCTCGAGACCACCACTCTGCCTTTGAAGAGTTTAACCAGTAATGCATAATTTCATAGGGGTAGCAAATCAATGTATAATGGCCAGCAGAGTTCACATTGATAGAAGTATGGATCTAAAATGAATACCAAAAACATAGGTGGTATTTTAAGCACACAACAGCATATCTTCCTCTAGTATGTTGAGCAGAATGCAGTGTATTAAAAGCCCAAAAGAGACAAAGATTTTTTTTGGTACTGGGAATCAAACTCAGGACCTTGTGGAGACAAACATTTTTAAAATAATGATTGGACTTTCTTATAATTGAGTGTTAAAGGCTGTTATTATTTTTAAAATCTTAAGACATAATTGAGGCAAATGCTACAAATAACTAGTTCTCCCCATCAAGACTCATCTTTTATTTACTAAGGAATGTAAAGGCTCAGATTTCCAAAGCTTTATACATACACTGTATCTCCCCCATATCTCTACTCGCTGCTAGACTGGAAAGATAAGGAACTACCTTCGTTATACAGCCTATGTTCACTAACCACAGAATTTCTTTCACAGGAAATTAAAAGAGATTACAAATTAATTAACTTTTTTCTACAAAATATACCACCTGGAAAACCCTGGTTATTCACAAAGATCTTTTGGATGATCTGTGAAGGGCTGTTTTTGTTCAGAATCTACTACCTCTATTATTTTGTTTCTGATATGAACTAAGACTTTGCCTGCTATGGGAGCCCAAGGCTTCTGCAACCTCCTATCCCACAAAAAAGAACTGACGGACTCCAGATGAAGGGCACTGATTCTTTCTGTACTGGTGTATTAGCTAAAGAAAGGAAGGTGGCTCTCGTATCTTCAAGGTTTATTCTCTTTAACGTCTTGTCTCACTGCCTTAATAGCTGAGAATGTCATTTATCATTATTTTTTCCTTTCTTTTTTTGAGACAGGCTCTCATTCTGTAGCCCAGCTTCAATCCTCCTGCCTCAGCTTCTCTAGTCCTGCCATGCTCCATGCTCGTCTCATTTACTTTTGTATTGATTTTCAATCAAAACTGTCCTCAGGTGGCTAGTGAGGTAAGGCAGAGCCTGACGTTAGTTCTTCCCTCTCCCCGACCTCAGGTCCCAGGTCCTAGGACAACTAAAAAAGGTCAGACTTCAAAGAAGATTACCCCTGAGCTTATTTTTTAAAAAACAAACTCTTTTCTACCTTAAGATTATCCTTAGTTTATCTTTCCTGGCCTTTTCTTGCCTAAGAGGAGGGAAATTCCACTGAACAAGCTTACATGGTATCTGCTTAGGGCAAAGGGACCTTTGCTCATAACAAGCAGGTCCCCCAGGTCCAGCCCAGTGCACTGAGAACAGGGATTCGGTTGGGGGTACAAGATCAAAGATTATGCTTGTCCTAATGTACTCTCTTATCTTTTTTCTTCACTGTCTTAATCTCATTTTGGGACCAGGTAGTTGTGACTCAGGGTGAGATACAGAGACCTTAATTCTAGCAACAGTCCTCAAAACTGTTATCTGGGATTGTCAGATAACCTTCCTTTGGTTAATGTATTTTTATCCTTAAAATATGAAAGACATTAACTTTTTTATTTAGTAAAATTATTATTTGACTGGTAATGTTATAAAAGTATTATTATTCTCTATTTAACCCTGACCCTATTTTACTTTTACTTTTGCTTTGGAATTGCTAAGAAATAGAAGCAAAGAGTTTATAGATCAATTATTTTGCTTAAAGGGAAAGTTAACTAAGACATATGAGCATCAAAAATCTACAGCTGAGCTGGGCACGGTGGCACAAGTCTGTAGTCCCAGCACTTGGGAGGCTGAGGTAGGAGGATCATTGCTAGTTCCAGACGAGGCTGGGCTACAAAATGAGCTCAAGGACAGCCTGAACTGCATAACGAGACCCTGTCTCAAAAAGACCAAAAAAAAATATATAGCTAATCTAGTTCCATATTTTACTGAGATATAATTTGCATATAATAAAATTCATTCATTTGAAAAGTTTGACGCATTTTAGTACTGTAATTATGTATCATCATGAAACCTCTTTCATAATCAAGATTTAAAACAGTTTCATCACTCTAAAAAATTTCTTGGGGCTGGGGGTTTAGCTCAGTGGCACAGCGCCTGCCTGGCACGCACAAGGTTGTGAGTTCAATTCCCGGTACTAGAAAAAAAAAAAAAAAAAAAACTTAAAAATTTCTGGATGTCTTTTTAAAAGCAAAATATTTAAAATTTTGATGGTTCATTTTATAAAATTTTTGGATCCTGTCTAAGAAATCCATGCCATGCCTATGTCACAAAGATATCTTATTTTTCCTTTGGAAGTTTCATAGTTGTAGCTTCTACATTTAAGCCTATGATCTATTATGAGTTAACTTTCTTGCACAATGTGAGGTGTCAAGATTCATTTTTTTCTCAGATTGCCAGTTGTTCCAGTAACACTTATAGAAGAAAAAAAACCTATATCTTTTCATCATTAAACAATGTTGGCCCCTTTGTCAAAAATTAACTAGCCATTTAAGTGTGGTCTATTTCAGGACTCTGCTCTAACCAGGTTTTCAACTGCTAACCAAAGGGATGGGTGCTGCCAGGATTTTCACTGTAGTGTTTTATCAGTTAATATTTATTTAAATGCTAGGAGATCTGTCTGGGTTACATAGCAAGTTTGACTACCTGAGCTACACAGTGAGACCTTTCCCCAAGAAAAACAAAAAGGGGAAAGGGAAGAGGAGGGGGAAGAAGAGGAGGAGAGTGGGGGGTTGACTTCTGCATTGCCCACATATTTTCCATATTTGATTATCTTTCCTTTCTAGGGATCCGAAGTTTCAACTGTTATCACTTCCTCTAATGTTGAAGAACATCCTTTGACACTCCTTGTACAGGTGATAAATTGAGTTTTATCTGGAAAAAAAACTTTTATTTTTAGCTTCATTAAAGATTTTCAATTGAGATACAACTCATATAAAATTCACCCTTGTAAAGTATAGAATTCAGTGTTTTTTAGTATATTCTCAAGGTTGTGCTATCATCACCTCTACTCCTATAACGACCTTTGTTATTATAGGACATTTTTCTCTGATAGAGAACTGTGGATTGACTGTTTGTTTTTTTTTTTTTCCTTTTCTTCTAGCATTTAAAATGTTATTCAACTCTCTTTTGGCCTCCACGGGTTCTAGGTATGTCAGTTATTAAATGGATTCTTGTAAAATATATTTGTTCTTCCTCTGATTCAACATTTGCTCTTTATCTTTGGTTTTGAAAAGTTTTTCCACAATGTGTCTTAATGTATACTTTTTTGGTTAATTCTGTTGTTTATCAACTGAGTATCTTTTATCTATAGATTTCTTTTTTTCATTAAATTTGGAATTATTTTTTCAGTACTATGCTTTGAACCCAGGGGAACTTTGCCACTGATATACATCCCTAGCCCAGCCCTTTCATTTTTTATTTTGAGAAGGGGTTTCACTAAGTTGCCCAGGATGGCCTTAAACTTTCGATTTCCTGTGTCAGCCTCCCAAGTAGCTGAGATTACAGGTTTTTGCCAATGCCAGGAGCTAAATTTAGGCCTTAAGTTCTCAAATACCTTTTCTATCCCATTCTCTTCCTTCTCTCTCTGAGACTCCAATTACACATATGTTGGACAGTCTGACATTACCTAGGAAATCCCTGAGGCTCTGTTCATTTTTTTCTAATGTTTCCTTTCTGGTTTTGACACTAGCTCACTTTTACTGCTTTATCTTTACATTCATTTACTTTTCCTTATGACATTTTTGTTCAACTGTTAAATTCATCTGTGCTATTTTAAGTATTATGCTTTTCATTCCTAAAATTTCTATTTGGGGGAGAGGAAGAAGAGTTGGTGGGAATACAGAGGAAAGGGACAAAAAAAGAATTAAAATGTGTTATGCACATGTATAAGCTTCCTATAATGAATGTGATCATTATGTACTGGAAACATGTACTAATAAAAAAATAAAACTTCCATCTGGTTTTCTCATTGTTTTTATGTACTGGGTAAGTTTTTCTATTTTTTTCCTATTTTGAAAGCATGTTATTTAATTTTATTGAAGGTATTATAATAGAATCTTTAAAATTCTTCTCTGGTATTTCCAGTATCTCATCCCCCTTAAGGTAGGTCTCATTTTATTTTTCTTTACTCCTGGTATATGTTCCATTTTCTTGGTTCTTCATATGTAGGATAATTTTGAATTATGTCCTGAACATCATAAATGTTACTTTGTGCAAAGCCTAGATTATTTTTTCTCTAATGATTGTTATTTCTTCTGTTTAGTAGACAAATATCTTGGCTTGCCTTGACTTGAATTGTAAATTCTTGGGAAACAGCTCCAGTGCCAGTTCAGATTTTTCATCTTTAGGTACTGAGCTATTTGGAGTCTGTTTTATTTATGCACAGTTGAGAGGCTGGAGATAGGGGGACACAAAATTTGAGAACCTCTCCATCTCCAGCTCTTCCTCTGGGATTCTCTCTCAGTCTCAGTGATCAAGGTTTGTTGGTGTCAGTTTTCTAGTTTCCCTGGTGAGAAAGTCTACTGTCTTTCCACCAGAGTTCCCTCAGTGTAGACTATACTTAGCCTAAAAATAAAACCAGTGAAAAATCAAAGTTACTTCTATAAAACAGCTCTAAAGTAGCTTTTCTTTAATGCTCCCTTCCTTTCCTCTTCCAACTGTGTACTCCCCACCACAGCCTGTTTACTCTTAGATGCCTCCAGATGGTAGCTTTTTGATTTAAGTCCAGGTTTTGCAGTTGTTTTCTCAAAAGAATCCTCTAGTAGTGTGTTATTCTGACATTATAAGAAGCAAAAGTCTTACGGTACTTGGCATTATAATAACAGTTTCCACTTCAACCACTGCCTGCACAAGTTAACCTAAAAAAGTGAAGCAAAATAAAAATGGTAATATGATACAGGGTAATCGCAAAAATCTTTAACTTAATATCCACATGATTCTTTTTTTAAGTATGTTAGGTAAAGTAAGTGATCACATATTGGGAAGCAAATCAGTAAGTCCAACACTCTGGGAGGCTGAGGCAGGAGAATATTAAGTTTGAGCCTAGTCCAGGAAATTTAGTAACTTAGCAAGACCCTATCTCAAAATTTAAAATTAAAAATAGGGCTGGGGATATGGCTCGGCGTGAAGGTCCTGACTTCAATCCCTAGAACTCAATACCACAAAGCAAAATCAGTAAGAAGCTCAATCATATTTAGGAATGGGGTGGTATTTGTTAATTATAAAGTTTTTTTTATTACGTTACTGACAAAACCACATCAGCAAAGGTAGCACCAGGTAGTATAGCTCAGGGGTAGAACATGTGCTTAGCATGCACAAAGAAAGCCTGAGGTTTGATCACCAGTACCCGAAACAAACAAAGCAAACAAGTAGGTATCTTACATGGAATCCTAAACAATGAAAAACATATTCAAGCATGTGAGTCTAGGTGTCTAAACAGTTCTCATTTCTATGCTATTATTTTGTCATTATGATTAAAGCCTTTGAACATTAAGTTCTAAAAATAAATGGTATGTCTCTTAATTAAATTGTTAACCAAAGAACAAGAGCTCAAACTTCCCTATAACAATACTAATATTCATTAGCATAAGACTTAAAATATTTACACATTTTATTCCACCCTAAAGGTGACATAAACATCACTAACTGCTGAACATTCTTGGTGTTTGGGAGTCACTCATAAGCCTCAGTAAAGTCCAAAACAGGCTGCTCAGAAGTGGAGATATCTTCATGCCTGCAGCCAGAATGCACCAGAAACAGGCATGTATTATTGACAGCTAAAATCACTATCTTTCTTCACACCCAAAGTAGATGGCATTTTATTGTGGTTCTAGAAGAAAAATAACTTTTGCTCTTTTTCCTACCCCATGTCTATTCCCAACCCCTTTTCTATTTGTCCTCAAAGGTACAAGAAGTAAAACTCTGAGTGGGCAGTTAATGGTAGGTAGAGTCATTGTATTGAAAGCTCAGTCTCCACAGAAGGTCTTTATTTATTTTTTAACTGTTTTGGCCTCAAATGCCCAGGATGGTTCACCTGCCTGGGGCAACCAGCCATTCTTTGAACTTCTCACCTCAATGTATACACTAGTTGGCTAAATGGATTCAAGAAGCCTGGGACCTGGTGCTGTGGTCTCAATGTTTGTATCCTTCCAAATTCGTATCTTGAAACCCTAATCTCTAATGTAATGGTTTGGGAAATGGGGCCTTTGGGAGGTAATTAATTCATGAGCATGGATACAGTCCTCATGATGGACTAACGTCCTACAAAGAGACTGGAGAGAACATGGTTCCTTCCTCTCTCTCTGCTTCTGCCTGGAGAGGACACGAGAAGACAGCCATCTGCAAACCAGGAAGCTGACCCCAGCCAGAGACTGGAGCTGTAGGTACTATGACTTTTGATTTCCCAGCTTCAGAGCTGAGGAATAAATGTCTGTTGTTTACGCCATCCAGTTTATAGTATCTATTATGGAAGCCCAAACTATGACACCTGGTGTTCACTTGCTAGTTCTCCCTTCCACCATTTTAAGCTGCACACCTGAACATACTGATCCCCAGATGCTGTCAGATGGGGCTGGGAGGGAAGTAGGAGGCCTCACTTAGGCCTTGAACCTAACCTACTTGTACCAATTCACTTTCATGGAACTCTACACTGCTGTGTCAAAAGCGTGCATGGCTCTTACCAAATGGTAACCTGATTCCTACTACCAGTAGCTACTATTTCTTATAGACAGACCTCTTGTGGCTCCTAAGGAGAAGGAGAAGATGATTTCACACAATTTCTGGATTTTTAGCTATAACAGCATAATGGCACCAACTTCACCATCAGCCTCTAAATCTTAACCCAAACAACTCTTTCCTATAAAAACAATGCTTTCTGAAAACCTTTCACAAATAAATAAAGAATATCAATGAACTTTAGAAACTTAAACTGGAGCTATTCAGATGGTATACAGTTGTATGACCATATAAACTGTTTTCAGCTGGCATCTATTCAGAAGCCCATATCATATGAATCATTAAATACCAGCAAACTTGGGCTAAAACAACACTTACGATCCTTTAAAGGTCTACTTTAAGCCTATCTCTACTGTTAGCTTAGTCTCTTGTCAAAAGCAC
This sequence comes from Chinchilla lanigera, assembly GCF_000276665.1. Classification (NCBI taxonomy): domain Eukaryota; kingdom Metazoa; phylum Chordata; class Mammalia; order Rodentia; family Chinchillidae; genus Chinchilla; species Chinchilla lanigera. Next base: position 13,341,486 of record NW_004955438.1, read on the forward strand.
TTCTCATGTTTTTATGTTAATTCATTATGGAGTTTAACCATTTAGAAAAGTATAAACCATTTTAATGCTTTGACAAAGGTTTCGTTTGTTTGTTTGTTTGGTGGTGGTACTGGGTATTAAACTCAGAGCCTTCACACTGACCATGTTCCCATACATCCCCAGTCCTTTTTAAAATGTTAAGACAGGTTCTTGGCAAGTTGTCCAGGCTGAAACTTGCAATCTTCCTGCCTTGGCCTCCTAGAATACTAGGAAAACAAGTGTGCATTACCATGCTCAGCTTACAAAACAATTTTAATCAGTATTTTTCTTATTAAAATATTGGGAAATATCCCATTGAATATTCTTTATTTGTTGATTAGTATTATTTTCCTATTATACACATTTCCTGGTTAGGTTACCATTTTTAAAACTGAACTTTAAAATCCCTTCATAAGAAATCAACTGATTTTTTAAAATGTCAAAACTCAAATGAATTTCAGTATGAAAATGATTCACTTTTAGAAAGTCTGAATTACTGATGGTTCTTAAAGGAACATCTTATATAACAGATATGAAATAAGAATAACTGGTTTCTTACATTATGACTGGATTCCCTCAGCCCCTCTTATGTATTTAATAAATAAATACTAATATGGCTACATGCAGTATAGAAAAAATGATAGATGTAATTTTTCATTTTTATTTATTGATATAATTTAACATCTTAGTAATTTTAACGGTACCTTTCATTGCTATTAAATGTATTCATAAGGTTGCCCAAACATCCCCACCATTAATCTTAACTCTTTTCATCTTGTAAAACTGAAACTATAACTATTAAAAAATAACCGCATATTCCCTCATGCCCCTAACCCCTAGCAAATAACATTCTGCTTTCTCTATGAATTTGACTACTCCAAGTATCTCACATAAGTGGAATCATACGGTATTGTGACTGGCTTATTTCACTTAGCATAATGTTCTTAAGTTAAAGCATTTGTCAGAATTATCTTCCTTTTCAAAGCTGAATAATACTCCATTATTTGTACATAGCACTTTTGCTTACCCATTTATCTGTCAATAGACACTTGGGTGTTTCCACATTTTAGCTATCATAACTAATTCTGTTATGAACGTAGGTGTACAGACAAATATTTCACTGAGACCTTGTTTTCAATTCTTATGGCAATTAAAACATTACTGAAAATGGAACTGCTAAATCAAAGTGTGATTCTATTTTTAATGTTTTTTAGACTTTCCATCCTATTTTTCATAGAGGCTATATCTACTATTTCACCAGTGGTGCAGAGGAGTTCTAATTTCTCCCAGTGCTTGCTTACACTTGTTATTCTCTAATTTCTTAACAGTAGCTATCCCAATGTGTGTGAGGTAGTGAATGGTAATTTTTAAAAGAGTAAATTTAAGCTAAAAGATTTACACCACCCTGATTTAAATAAACCTTGTTTGTTTTATTATAAAATAATCCAGGATCACTTTTTAACAACAAGATACTACAGGCATAAAGTAAACCCTGAAAATCTCCTATAATTCCAGTACTCAACAATATTAACAATTGTTAATATTTAGCATAATCTTCTGGACATATTTCAGCCATGAACATATGATTGATGAATGGTTTCTTAATCCAACTGTCTAGATAATTCTATTACCAAATGTAATTTGTAATGCATATTATTTATGATCTTTTTTTAAAGTTATGAGATGTTTAACTTGGAACTTCCCACTCTTATGAAGGAAAACAATCAGCAAAAACACATTTTTCATTCTGTTGCCATAGTTTCTGCTAAGCTGCACAAATGCAATTGCATAGAGCATGTGCTGAAATCATTTGATTAGATCCAATGATTCACTTGTCTTAAAGCTAAGAAAAGGTTTAATTTGAAAGGCACTTTTATAACTGAACTAGAAATGAACAGAATAATAATGCCATTTCAATGTGAATTTGAAGCCATTTCAAATGTGTTTCTTATTATATGATTAACACACTGATGTGCCAAATTTTATTTAATTTATTAAACTTTCAGGAATAGGTGACAAATTTAATAAACAGACTTACGGAGCCCGTGGACATAAAGGAAAATACCATTATTGTGTCAAGCTAGTCAAAAAATCTTATTGAGAATATAGATCTTCATCCATTCCTGTAACAAACATTCACAAATGTCTAACAAAGGCTAGGCTCTAGGCTAGGTGCTAGGTGTTTAAGAACACAGACTCTGTACTGGCAAAAACGAGGGAATAGCTGGGGAATTCTGGGCTAGAAAATAGCTGAAGCAAAGGTATAGATAGGAATATTTTCCTAGTAAAGAATAAGAGGATGGTTCTAATTAGCTATATGGGGCGGGGGAGTAAAAACATAACATAAAATAGGTACATGGAACTAGCTGATGCAAAACCTGAAATGCCAGACTAATTAGTCTTAATGGAATCTGTGAATCTGTAAATAATGATGGCTCTCAACATGATGAAGGTAATGTTTTAGGAAAATTACTCTGGCAGTAGTGTGCTGTATGGACAGAAGCAAGAAAAAACTAATATCAAAAGATAATGAGGTTATTGCAATAAGATATGTGTTAATGAGACTGGTTGAGTAAAAACTAGAACGAACCCAAGAACCACTGTAATGTTCAATTTCCAAAATGTCCACTGAATAATTACCTTGGGTGCTAAGACTACAAAAATGAAGCAGGGTAAGATCTCCACTTTCAAAGACAAATTAATTGAAATTCTGTTCCAATTTTCACCTGTTAGCCTCGGCTATGGTCTGAATGTCCGTGTCCCTTCCAAATTAAGGTTGAAAGCTCACCCTTATTGTGTTGGTACTAAGAGATGGGGTCTTTGAGAGGTAATTAGGTAATGAGGAGAAAGCTTTCATAAAGGAGATTAGAGTCCTTACAGAAGAGCTTGAGAGAGTCTGCTGACCTCTTTCACCATATGAGAATGCCTATAGAAAGGGCTGTCTATGAAGCAAACAGCCTTCAGCAGATGCCAAATCTGTGGGGGCCCTCATCTTGGACTTCTCAGCCTTCAGAACTAAAAAACTAAGCTTATGTTGTTTATAAGTTACCCAGCCTATGGAATTTTGTAATACACCTACCCAAACAGACTAAGGCAGCCCCATATCTAAAACAAGCAATGTTGGTGTGGTGAATGGTAGTGTTACGGACAGAATAGGGAAGTCAAAGTGGGAAGTTTGGGGGTTGCAACACTGAAGTGATGGCAGAATATTCCCAAAGGGCTGCTGTGCAGGCAGCTCTAGGTAAGGAACTAAAGTTCTACAGTGACCTCATCACAAAATTACTAGGCAAGGGGAAATGGTTAAAGCTTTAAGAAGAAAGCCCTTCAAGAGAGCACATAAAAATAAAACAAGTCTTGATCACTACCAACAGATATGAAGTAGAAAGAAAAACAACCAGACAGCCCTCCTTGCAACTGGTGCAGACAGGAGATCCTCACTCAGAAGGCCCACAAACTGCTCTCACCGGGGTTCATGTGTGGGCCCTCCCTGCACATGCCCAGAGCCCAGTGAGGTACGGAAGCGGGTGCTCCACGAGCTGCTGGAACCAAGGTTCGGGTTAGGGCTTTGCTTGTGCCTTGACCTCTGGGAGGTCACAGACACAGGCAGTCAGTGATTGCTGTCAGTGCACTCCATGTTTAGCTCCTGTGCGCTTCCTGAACTGCCTGGAGATACAGAATCAGGTGTTCCGCAAACTTCTGACCCTGCAGTTCGTGTCTGGATTCGCCTGTACCTTGAACTGCCTGGGGACACAGGCCCACTGGTTGGGGATTGCAACACCAGTGCAACCTGATTCTGGGTAATACATGTGCCCTGAACTGTGAGGGGATAGGGGATCAGATGCACGGCCATCAGCTGACATCACGGTCTGCATCTGAGACCGGGGAGAACTAGATATACTTCACCATCTGCTGGAAAAACCCAGAATAAGCAGTGCATCTCAGCAGACACTGAGGGGCAAGCCTGACACCAGGAAAATTAGGGACACTAGTGGTATTTGCTGAGTTGTCAGGGAAGAGGGAGACTGAGCTTTCTGCATCTGGGATCAAACATGACAAGATGAAGGACTAAAACACAATCTCAGAACTCCACCCAACTCAGAACAAGTCCAGGAGACATTGACATAGGAGAATTTGGTAAACACATACCTGAAAGGGCTGAAATGACTGCAATGGAAGTAAAGAAACAGTTTCATCAGGCCATAGAAGAGATCAGGTCAGAAATAATCTCTCAGGCAAAACATGAAATGACAATAATAATCAAAGCACTGCTCAGCACATCTGAAGAAGAAACATATAACAAAATAGAAGAACATAGGCAATGGATGGAAATGTTAAATGAAAAATACAGAAATGACTTAGAACATATGAACCAGATTCAAAGAGACATCCAGGAAATCAAAGCTTCCACTGAAAGCTGCCAAAACAGCTTGAATGAAGCCGAAGATAGAATTTCAGATTTTGAAGACAGCATGGCAGCTAGCAACCATGAAAGAAAGGATCTCCTAAAATCAACAAGGAACCAGGAAAAATCAATTCAACAGCTGCAAGATGAGGCAAAGAGGAATAATGTATCACTAATAGGAGTCAATGAAACAGCATGAGGCAATACAAATGACATAAAAAGAATATTTGCAGAAATAATAGCAGAAAATTTCCCAAGTATGGACAGAACCTGACATACAGGTAAATGAGGCATATAGAACTCCAAGTAACCATAACCAAAACAAAACTGCACTCAGACATATAATAGTCAAGTTTCTAGATATTCAGCAAAAGAACACAATATTAAAAGCTGCTAGAGAAGCAAAAGATTGGAATATTAAAAGCTGGTAGAGAAAAGAAACATTATCTGTAAAGGAAAGCCTATCAGAATCATGGCAGACTTCTCAAAATAAACCATCCAATCGAGAACAGCTCAGAGCAAAGCATTACAGATCCTAAGACAAAACAGCTTCCAACCAAGACTGATGTACCTTGCCAAACTATCCTTCAAATTCAATGGAGAAATAAAATATTTCCATGACAAAGAACAACTGAAGAACTTCATGAGTGCCAAACCATCATTGCAAAGAGTACTAAAAGATATTCTACACAAAGAAAAACAACTGCAATTTCAAGAACAACAATAGAAAGGAACCATCAAGAAGAGCAAGCAATTAAACAGGTAGGAACAGCAGGAAAACAACAGCAATACCATGACAATGATAAGTCAATACATATCGGTTATAATCATAAATGTAAATAGCCTCAATTCACCAGTCAAAAGAAACAGACTGGCAGAGTGGATTAAGAAACAAAATCCAACGATATGCTCTACACAAGAAACACATTTTACTCAAAAGGAAATCCACAGACTGAAAGTCAAAGGATGGAAAACAATCTTCCATGCAACTGGAACCCAGAAAGAAGCCGCTGTAGCTATTATGCTTGCAGACAATGTAAACTTCAAACTGACAACAATCAAAAGAGATAAAAAAGGTCACTACATACTTGTTAGGGGAAAACTGCAAGAGCATGAGGTAAAAACCATAAACATGTATGCACCAAATATTGGAGCACCAAACTATATAAGACAAATCATAACAGACATGAAAACCCATATAATTAATAACACGATTGTAAAAGGGGACCTCAACACCCCTTTCACATAAAGAGATAGGTCAACTGGACAAAAACTCTGCAAAGAAATAACAGATCTGAACCAAATCTGCCCACAAATGGACTTAGTAGATATAGACAGACTGTTCTACCCTACAACATCAAAATACACATTTTTCTCAGCTGCACAAGAGACTTTCTCTAAAATAGACCACATTCTAACCCATAGAGCATACCTACCTAAAGGGCAAAGCCCTGAAATTATCCCATGCATATTATCTGACCACAGTGCACTGAAACTGGAAATTAATGACAAAAGGAACTCCAAAAACTCCATAAACACTTGGAAATTAAA
>NW_004955438.1:13349807-13391461 GCF_000276665.1 Chinchilla lanigera
AAATACAAATGGCAAATAAATACATGAGAAAATGTTTAACATCATCAGTCATTCGAGAAATGCAAATTAAAACACTGAGATTTCATCTCACCTCAGCAAGAATGGTTAGCATTAAGAAATCAACCAACAACAAATGCTGGAGAGGCTGTAGAGAAGTAGGAACTCTTCTCCACTGCTGGTGGGAATGCAGACTGGTGAAGCCACTGTGGAAATCAGTTTAGAGATGCCTCAGCAAACTAGGTCTAGAGGTCCCATTCAAACCAGCTATTCCCCTTCTGGGTACTTTCCCAGAAGATCTGAAAGCATCATACCACAGCCATATATGTGCATCCATGTTCATAGCAGCGCAATTTCTAATTGCTAAACTGTGGAAGCAACCCAAATGTCCATCCACTGAGGATTGGATAAAAAAATTGTGGTACTTTTATATAATGGATTATTACTCAGCTATAAAGAAAGATAAACTCGAGGCTTTCATAGGTAAATGGTCACTAGAGACCATACTCATAAGTGAAATAAATCAGACCTGCATGTGTAAGCATCATATTGTCTTACTAGTCATGAAATAAATCAGACCTCCATGTGTAAGCATCGTTCTGTCTCACCTGAAAGCGTGAATAAAAACTAGGAGGTACGATAGACATTGGAAATGAAATGAAAATGCTAAAAAGTGAAGGGCAACTGGGGTGTGGGAAAAGAGAAGGGAAACAAGGGGAAATAATGTAAGCATGTATATACAGGAGAGCTAACACAGTTGTACTATTGTCTTCTATCGCTCTACAGAAAGGAACAGGTGGGCTAGGGATGTAGCTCAGCAGCACGAGCGCCTCTCTGGCAAACATAACGTCCTGAGTTCGATTCCCGGTACAAAATATATAAATAAATAAAATAAAAAATGCAAAGTCTTTTAAAAAAAAAGGAACAGTTAACCATTATTTGATCAGTCTTGTATGTCTCTATTTGTTTCCCTGAGAAACCACTTTAAAGATATCAATAAGTAATACAACAACCATGGTTAATTTCCTACAACTTTGTTTGTAACTCTGTTTTGTTTGTATTGTTCTTATCCTATTTTGTAAATGGATGTCTGTTTGTTAATATTTTCCCTTCTTTTATTAAAAACAAAAGAAAAACAACCAGAGAAATGGTTAGTAAACTAATCATGCACTGAATCTAAGCAAAATAAAATGTTAACAAAAACAGAAGTACTCACTCATGAGGCTGAGACAGGAGGATTGTTGGGAGTTCGAGACCAGCCTGGGCTACAAAGTGAGCTCAAGGCCAGCCTGAACTGCATAGTGAGACCCTGTCTCAAAAAAGAAAAAACAAAGAGAGAGAAGTACTGATAAGGTCAAATGCAGCAATAAGATGGACTCAGTGACTTTTTTTTAAAAAGAGCTATCAATAGCAGAAAGATGAAGCATAAGTTCTAAGAATGTTGAGAGAAGCCAGACTCCTCTACATTTTCATACTTTAAAAGGTGGAAAGGTTATTTAAAATATAAAACAAATGATCAAAACAGAAAAGAGTGAGTTATTTGTATGATAACCTATCCTTAAACATGTAATGGTCTGACTGCTACATAGAATAGTGACCGCAAGAATGACCTTCTCCACCCCACTCCTTTTTAAACTCTAAAATCGAAGTGCATTGGTTGGACTCCAGACATTCATGGCCATAACATGGGAGCTAGAAGAAACTGTTCCAGGATCAAAGCTACGAAGTATCTGAAAGAACCACTGTATATTCCAGAAGACTTTATGGAGACATAGTATCCTTGATCATCAAACTGTTCAATAAACCAGTTGCAACCCCAAATCATATCCAGCCTTTTAAAGATAGTTTGAAACCCATCAGCATCAATGCCGGGAACCTAAAACAAAGCTTGAGCCTCGAGACTACACAAGAAGGTGAAGCTGTGAAGGTTAGCTGTGGAAAAACCAAACAATACCCTTAAATGAATATACACAATACTATTCCAAGAAGGGGGATGTAAAAGAAACAGAGGTAGAAAGTGGGAAGAATCATATGAAATGTTTTTCTAACATGTAAGGCAGATGGGAAAGAAGACCCATGGGCAAAGGGAACATGAGGAAGGCTGGGAAAAATAGACGAAATGAGTGATTCCTAAGGGAACAGCTCCTTTTAGCAGTAGTAAATAACAGAAACCAGGGCAGGAGCGGGTTTGTGAGGACAGTTAAATGACAGAGAAACAGATAAGGCTATGTGAAGATGTCAGAGATGGGGGAGAATAAGATTATCTATAGCCTTTGTAAAGGACAGAAATGATCTCTGAAGGAAGAAGCGGAGAAGTAGCATATTGAAGTAACAGTAGAATGCTTCAGCAATCAGCTTAGCCCTAATATACCACAGAAGATGAAATGAGTTTATACAAAGTCACCTTAACAGGTAAAAATTACCATAAGCAGAAAAGAAGAAATAAAAACTATCTTAATCAAAAGAACTAAAAAGTCTAAAGAATGGATGACAAAAGATAGAATGAGAGAATGGTAAAAATGCAAACACAGAATCCCAAACTGAGCAATGTGTTTCTAATACTGCCCAGGGAATAATCTAAGCAGTTGATTCAAGCACAGATCTAGGAAGGAATGCCCCTGTAATGGAACAGGCTGTATCATGCTCTCAAGCCTCAATGTCTGTAGCTATCTGAACATAAAGCAATTTCCTTTTTTTTCTAACTCCATGTATCATTTGACTACACCAGTCTTTCAATTATAATTATAGCTGTATGCATGAAATCAGAGCAGGAAAAGAAAACACAAACAGCATAATGACCCAATAGGGAATGAATCCTATTTACCACTATTAAGGAACATTTAATTAACAACAATATACAAACGACACTGCAGTAAGTATACTACAACCATGTCAGTGAATTTAATTCTTTTCATTTTAGAAAAAAAAAGAACAATTATAAAAGGCAGTATTATCAAATTTAGTTGGGCATATGAAAGGAAGTAGAGACTTGCAGCTTCTTGCAGCTACACTGAAGTAAATCACTGTAATTTATTATAAATCTATGATCTAAAGAACACCATCAGCTTATTAGAACAAAGTTTGTCCACTTAAAAACTTGTCCAATTTTCAGGTCCTGTACATTTTTGTCTTTGAGACATCAGTTTGTCAATAAAAACAAAAGGAAAGCTTAACACGCTAATAAAAAGTTCCTGTTTTGGTACAGAAAGGAGTTTCAGTCTTGGCCCTTAGTTCCCATTCCTCAATAATCAGTTTCATCTTCCTCTTTCTAGCACCTTTAATGTCAAAGAAATCTCAGTATTGGCCTCTAATTTCCAAGATCTGGCATGAGTATGATCACAACACTATGGATTGTCTCATCTTCCAATGGTTCAATCTAGAATTTTGACTTTATGATGGTGTGAAAATGACATTCAGTGGAAACTGTACTTAAAACTTTGAGTTTTGATCTTTTTCCAGGCTAGTGATACATGATATGATACTCTCTCCAAATGCAGGCCAGTGGCAGGAAGCCACAGCACCCAGTCAGCCCACAATCATGAGGGGAGAACTACCAGTCTACCATGTGCCACGTTATTAAACTATGAAGTTTCGTAGGTTGAGTATACTAAATGAACTTTTAAGTTTACAGGATTCTCAACTTAAAATGGATTTATAAAGCCATAACTCCATAAAAAGTCTACAAACGTCTGTATGAGGGTTCTCCAGGGAAAGAGTAAGACGTAATACCAAAATGTATCCCCCTATACAGATACAGACATAAAGAAGTGTATTATAAGCGTATTATCGCTTCATGTGATTACGGAGACTAAAGACAGGAATTTTACAGGTGGGATGGCAGGCTGGAGACTCAGGATGACTCCAATGCTGCAGTTCCAGTCTGAAGGCTGGCAGGCTAAAGACCCAGAAAGGTGACACTCCAGTCTGAGTCTGAAACAGGACTTGCTGTAGAAACAGGAAGACCCAATACTACAAATGAAGTCTGAAGACAGTGTTGGAGAATTCTTTCTCGTTTGAGAAGGCAGTCTTCTTCTTCCACTCAGGCTATCAAATGGATTGGATAAGGCCCACCTGCATATGGATGATAATGTACCTTACTGTGAAGTCCACCAATTTAAATGTTAACCTCATCCAAAAACAACTTCACAGAAACATCCAGAACCCCACTGGACCAGCCATGATGATACATAAAATTATCACAAGCTCACCCCTTGTAAATCTGGCACCCACATACATTTCCTTCAAGTCATACTTAATCTGCTCATTTCTCCTTCTGAGCAAAGTAAACAACCAAAATTCTGTCTCTGCAGAACCACTGTAAACCAGGCTTGTATTTTATCTTCCTCTGTCAGCTTATCATAAGAAACTCCCCATGAGAGAGACCACACTTGCAGGCTGAGAGAGAGAAAAGCCAGTGTACTGTAGCAGGACTAAGGACCACTGACATTTGGGGCACTTTGTGCAACTTTGCTTGCAGAGCCTGCTTGCCTAATCTCCTGTATACCGCTCCTATTTGAGGACAGAATGCAAATAGTGTTTCATCAAATATCTGGGCACCCCACGTGCAAAAAAGCAATATAGTAATACATGAATGAGTATGTATGTCTGAGTGTATAAATAAAAGAAAAAACAAATGTGATGGAATGTTAGAAATTAGGGATTATGAATAAAGGGTTCTTTAGATTATGAATTAAAAAGTTTAGGAATATGAGAGATGTATTAGAATAATATGTCTATTATTTTTCAACTTTTTATTTTTGAAACATCATTTTGAGATAAAATATTTGAAAATTAATCAACCAATGTGTTTGTAGTTCTGTTCAGAGCCACAACATATCTCAGAAGCATTAACTGTTTAACTTGGCTTCACGGTTGTGAAATACACACTTCACACCCAAAATGAGGTCGGAAGAAGGGGATAGTAGGGTTACACACTCTCTGGTGCCTTTAAGTCCCTCTGGAACACTCCTTTGGCTTTTTTCTTCTAAATCACAGAATAGGGGCGAAGAATGGCTGTGGCTGAGGAAACATGTTAAAACTGGAGTAGGAGAGGAAGTGTGGGACAAGCAAGGATGAAACTCGTTTCTTTGGTCCTCAGTTTTCACAGCACTAGATTACATAACTCACCAACTTAAAATTAACATTTTTTAAAGGTAGAATTATCCTTTAAAATTGAGTTGGCAGTAGCCCTGTGAAAGTTTAGAGCTGTATGTACAAATCATTACAAATTGATATGCAATTCAAGGCTGCCACATTTAAGCGCCAATAGAAACCAAATTGGCACTATTAGCAGCATGCAGTCTGGAAAATAGAAAAAGGGAAGAGTGTTGATAAAGTGCTCTCTCACAAAAGAATTAAGTGCAGAGGTGTCAACAGAATTGCAGGGGGGAAATGAGGCTATGACTTAGCAGGAACAAAGAGCTGCTATATTTTGTTACATCAAACTGAAATCTGATCCTTGAGACCATTACTTTCGACTACTAAAAACTGTTCTGTATCTTACATGAAAAGTGTTAATTCAAAATATATCAACAAACAAAAATAATTTGGCAGAACTTTGGAAGGCAGTAGATACGGCTTGCTACATGGCTTAATTTTTTATCATTCACAAGTTATCTAATTTTACTTGCCAAAAAAACCTGAAGCATGGATTCTATTGGAAATGCAGTATAACTGAAGGAGTGCTGTACTGAGGGTCAACAGGCAGCTTTATCTAGTTAGACCCAGGTTCTCAGCATGATTGCCTTTAACTTACATATCAGATAGTTATTTATAAACATTAAGGGACCTTGCTTTTGAAAAGTCTTTTTAAAACTTCTTCCACATTATCCTTTTGATTTGCTATCTTGCTCCCTAAATTATCTTTTTCTTCACATTTTTATGAATATGAGTTTAGTCATGTGACATAGCCAGGATATGAAGTACCTGAGTAGACCGTTCTCTTAAATGAAACTGTATGTTTTATGATACTTGCAAATTTTCAAATATTTCAGTACAGTAAAATTGTTTATTTTTTCCCTGGCCATCTTCACTTAGATATCCTATACATGTTTCAAATACTTTGGGTAGGAGCAGCCTTAGGGTTTGAACCCAGGGCCTTCACACTAAGCTACATCCCCAGCCCTTTTTATTTTTTACTTTGAGACAGAGTCTTCCTAAATTACTAAACTGCCCAGGTTGGGCTTGAACTTGTGATCCTCCTATCTCAGCCTCCCAGAATGCTGGGATTACAGACATGTGCCACCATGCCCAGCTGATGTACCTTTTTTTAATTAATAAAATTTATGCTCATCAAATCTACACACATATAATCACAAAGCTGCATACAACACTAATATGCTGTTAAATCACATGCCATTAAAGTAAAGCCATAAAACTGGCAACATTTGAGAATAATGCATTAATAATGTGTTGGCATAGAAATAAAGAACAAGTTGTTTTTTAGATGATAGGTATGATATATCAAAAATCTGTGTATTTTTAGGTGTTCATAATAGAAAAGTCTTAGAAACTTTATATTGGATTTAAAATATGTGATTTTTTTCTAATAAGTAAGCATTATCTTTGACAACTATATACGTACATAACTATAACTAAACATTTAAATTCTTGTTGAATCTGAAAATTTCTTCTTATAATACTCATGTTTTCAAAATACTTTTATGTTTTCTACTTTATTAGCCCTAAGAGTTTCTATATACAGTAAAATTTACTCTGTGGGACACAGTTCTATGAGATATGACACATGCATACAGTTCACACATAACACTTCAAAAGTTGACCTTATCTGCAGAACTTTACAATTTCATAGTCACATAAGGATCATCATGTAAACTCTAATGATTGTACTACAGCTAATCAAATTTCATAATTTTAGTAATTCCCAAGGTTTTCTCTTTGAGTTCAGTATAAACAGTGAATACCACCTTAAAGAATTTACTTTTTTCTTTTTTCCTACTTTCAGGTCCTTGGTCTAGCCTTTATTATTTCTAGCTTTGACTGCTGTACCAACCTGTGCATGGCTCTGGCGACTTCTGTCTCAATTCCTTTCTAGTTTATCTTCCACACTCTTACAGCTGGTCTTTCTATGGTACAGAACTAGTTATCTTAATCCTCTACTTAAAATCTTTCATGGACTCCCTATCTCCTTTAGAAGTAATACGTACTTTTTCAAGTAAACACAAGCTCTTTCCTGAGTTGCTTCCTGCCTGATGTCTTGCTGTGTCTCCTTTCCCTCCCTTCCCACGGTCTGGGGCAGGGAGTAAGTACACACTTCCAGACATGCCACCTTTTTTGTCATCTTGGTGCTTCTGTACCTTCCTTCTGACTTGCAAGCTTTTTTTCTACCCTGCCTTCTGTCAGCTGCCTGACTTCCTCAAACCTTCATATGCTCTTTTGTGCTCTTTCAGTACTGTTTAGCTTAGTCCTGTTTAGTAGTGCTTGAACCTGAGACTAGGTCACCTGCCCAGGAGTCTCCTCTGCATCTTACAGTGTTTGGAATCAGGGAATGTGTCTGCTCCATTCCTACCAGTGTTTGGAACAAATAAACATTTTACGGGGCTGGGGATGTAGCTCAGTGGTAGAATGCTTTCCTAGCATGCAGGAAGCCCTGGGTTTGATCCCCAGCACTACTGACTGTGGAGAGGTCAAGATGTTAGCTCATTTTAACAAACTGCATAGTTACATGTATAGTATAATGATTACTATATGGAACCCATGAAACTGGTAGAGAAGAAAACATATCACAGCAACCAGAATTCCTCCTATGGAGGGGACTGCACTACCTCTACACCAGGCTCTCTCCCTGTAAGAATGGATATCAACTGGGATGCATGGAGAGGTCAGAAGCAGAGGAGGTCACTGTTTTGATTCCAACAGTAAAAGGGGAAAGAAGGAGAAAAGAAAAGGGATGTGAGACCAGAGGAGAGGTGAGGTAAAGATCCCCTTCCCCTCAGGCTACAGGATACCAATACCAAGACAAACTAGGAGCACTCCTTCCTGGCCCTCTGAAGGAGCAGTAGTGCCGCCTGTTGTGCCACTCCTCTGCCTCTTCAGAAACCTCCACTGAAGTCTAGAATGCATTCTGCATGTGCTTTTGTCTTTCACAGAGGTCAAACAAGGAGCTGTGCAGTGCCTATACTGATGTGGTGCGAACAGATCAGTGGTGTGGCAGTTCTCAGGGTTCGGAGAGGCCAGCCCTCCTAGAAACCAGGGAAACCTCAATGGAAGGGAGGCTTTGTTTTCACTGTTGTTGTTGTTTTTGGTACCGACAACTGAACTCAGGACCTTGCACTTGACAGAAAGGTGCTGTGCTGCTGAGCTATATCCTCGGCCTCGGAAGGGTAGGCTTTGGACTTGCACTGGCCACGCACTTTAGGATTTGAGTCTACTCAGTTCACATTATAAGGGGCTGGTGAGTATTACCTAACAGCTAGGATATACTCAACAAGAAGACCAAAAAGATACAAAAGTGAGACTACCTAGCATTACGAAGGTGAGGTTACTGCTATTGTTTACATGGAGACTTTCTCCATTGTAGTTCATATTACAAGAAAGATTTTTTAAAAGAAAATATCTACACTATATAGAGGCTCCTCAACTTACAATGGGGCTATATCTGGATAAACTCATTATAAATTGAAAAGTACCATAAATAAAAAAAATATATTAAGTTAGATGTGGTAGTGTTTGTCTGTACCAACTACTTGGGAGACTGACAGGACTGTCTCTTGAACCCAGGAATTTAACGCCAGCCCAGGCAACACAGCGAGACCACATCTCAACAAAATGCATTTAAAACACCTACCCCACTAAACATTCTAACCTAGCATCACAGCACCCTGTGTGTTAGTGTTTTCCCCTTGTAAATACAGGGATCATGTTCTCAGCCGCTGTCCAGAAACACTAGCCTGGGAGAAGCTCAAAATTTAAAATTCAACGTAAGGTTGCTTACCACTTTCACAACATCATAGAGTCAGAAAAATTAAAATCAAAACATGCAGTCAGGAATCATTTTGCATAATGTTTATGGCACTTTTTCCTTGAGTACAAAATCACAAATTACATTTATTTTGTCATTTCTCTTTAGTCTCATTTCATCTGGAACAGTTTTCTCAATTTTTGTCTGTATGACTGACTTTTTTGAAGAAGAGAAGCAATTGTTTTTGTTTGTTTAAATACAATTTTCTGACTGAATGACATTTTCTCATGATTCAGGTTATACATGTCTAGTACTTAAGTGATGTGTGCTTCTCAGGGCATTAAACCAGAAGTGTAAATATTATTCTGTCCTACATTGATGCCGGTAGCTTTGATCACTCAGTTCAGGTGATGCCCAGGGTCTCTACGGTCTCTACTACATAAGTACTAACTTTCTCCTTGCAGTAAGCAACCTGAGATCCTGTTTCTTATCAAAATCTCCCAACTAGATTTAGAATTCACTGATGACTCTTAGCTGAACCAATCTTTTTATAACAGTTACAAAAGTAATTTTCCAACTCTTCTACTCTTTCCAACATCAGTCAGCACTGTACTATGGAGAAAAGCCCTCCCTATTCCCAGCTATCTACCCACATATAGATCTATTTATCCATCTATCTATCTACCTATCTATTATCTGACTATTCATGGATCATTTTTTCAGTGAGCTAAAATTTATTCCTGTCCTTAAGTTATTTTAACATACAAATACTTCCAGTTTTGGTCAGTGAAAGAAAGCACCTTCAAGCTGGCTTCTGGGTCCTGATATGTCCCCTTCTTATCTTTTCCTGAGCACTTATTTTCCTTCTCTTATAAACAGCCTTAATTCCTTTTACTGGGAAATGGTGTTAGAAACTAAAACCTGAATACTAGGTATGCTCACTGTTACTGAGGTATTTTCTTATGAGCACAGCAAGAAAAGGTACATTCAGATTATACATATATGTATTTAAATCTGCTGTACACATATTTATATTTTACATAGACTTATGTTTTATACATGTGTTTCAAAATATTTCAAGGGTCAGGAATGGGGAATGTGCCTGTAATTCTAGCACTCTAGGAATCTAAGGCAGTAGGATCACAAATTCAATCCCAGCCCAGGCAATTCAGCAAGCCCTGTCTCAAAAAGTAAAGCAAGTTAGGGATGTAGCTTGGTACAAAGGCCCTGCTAATCCCCAGTACCACGACCACCACTACCACAAAAAAGTAAGCCTCATTCAGTTGGCTATACTATTTGCTTACAATTTCTTCATGTAAGAAAACACTTGGATGTGAATATATTTGACGTCACATTTGTTTATTAGTTTAAGCCATCCCAAACAAATAAGTATCTGGCTAACTCACCTACAACCAATCAGAATGTGGTAAGTACAAGAGTAATGATCTAAGTGAATAATGAAACCCAAATATTAGAATATTGAGCTGATGAAATACGAAGTATATCAGTAATGACCCTGATTAAGGTATCTACCCTGTTGTGCTGTCACTGGGGCCACTTCTCATCAAACAACTTGTGTGTTCAGCTCCCGTGTCATTCCAAAACACACCAGAACGTCAACAACCAAGGACACCTGGTGGCTGTTAAGGCAGAAAAAGAAGCTGGGCAGTTGAGTATTTAAGTTTTATACCCTTTTCCTCCTAGTTTTTTATACTGGAAATGTTTAAATTTGAAAATGTTTTTGTGGCTAGCATGGTTTCTGAGTTCTGCTTGATACAACTCAAGGAACTAGATTTTTGCTGTAACCTCAAGTCAGACCGAAATTGAAAGCAAAACTGGGAACAAGCATTTACCCACTCTTATGGATATTAATTTAATATAAATTGTAAGTACTTGTATAACTGATAGAATTTAAGGTTTATATAATTCATAGAATTTAGGGCTTACATAGTGGTGTACTTTTTTAACTTTAGTAGATATTCCTCTTTGAATGGCTGTTCAGACTTACAACTCATCTTTTTTGGTATAGTTCTATACATTTTGTCGATAGAGCCTCATGGTTTTTTCTGGATAGTACATCTTGTTCAGACAATACTGTAACTTTTGGAATTTCCTTTAACTATTTCTTTGTTTTGAATGTTTTAATGTACATACTATATACAATTCCTCATTTAGCGACCAATTCACTTAATAACCTTGTTGCAGGAACAGAACTTGAGAATGCCTGCAACATTACTAAGCATTACAGTAATTCTAGTAATAATATTCCTAGGATATGTCTCAGAGTTGATCACTGTGCAAGCTGATCACTCTGTCATCATTACTATCAATTTTTCCTAGTACTCAATAAGTTAGTTCAATGTGTAGACTCAAGTCTCCTCTTATTCTTGCAATTGCATTTCTTTGACAGTTTATCTTTCTTGTTTAAGGACTCCTGTTGTACATGTTACATCTGCTTTACTTTTCTCCATTCCAGCCACTTGTTTTCTGCAAAATCTTTTTTTCCAAGCTTAATTTTGAAAATGTTATTTCCCTGATCTCTTTAAATGCTCTAAATTTTCATTTGAATCCATTCCTATCTATTTTTCCCTAGGGGTCTTGTACATATGTAGTCATCATTTCTGATGATTTTCTATTTTACTTATTTTTCCAGAATCCAATCCATTCTATTTTTTTGTTCATTTCTTTCTTAGTTTTTAATATCTCATTCAAGGTGTTCTCCTCAAGACAAAAACCATCCTCTAATGCTTTCCTGAAGATACTCAGCTTGAAATGTTGTGTTACAGTTATTCTTCTGAATAATGACTGCACTTGGGTAATGTTTCTGTTTGCATTCGTGTTTTATTTTTACAGTAGTTTTGTATTAATTTTTTTTGTTTCTAAGCATTTGGTACACAGAGTTCCAAGTATAAAAGATCCTTCCCTATAAAAGGCTCAGTGAGGTTTCTTTGGTTTATGGGATGATGGGGAAGGACTGGTGTGTAACTTTTCTTGTTTCTGCAAGACCTATAATTTTCTTCTTTTATTTTTTTCTCTTCACTGGCCACATCTCCAAGGTGCCCGCCTGCCCCTGTTTATCTACTTCTCCGCTAGAAGCAATGCTCTCTGAGGTCCTACTCATTTTTGAGCTATTCTCATTAGCTGAAGCTGTAAACTAAGCAAGTCCGAGGCCAGGGTTGTGTTTTGGTATATCCCATTAGTATTTTTTCTTTCTGAGAATGATTATTTTGCCTGAATCTTTTGTCTTGTTTTGTTTTGTCTAAATCTTTCGCGCACCTTTCCTCTTTTTCATGGTGTCTCTTAAGACTCTCCTTCTGCACTCTATACCCCAAGGACTGCTGTAGCCAGGGCCCAGTTGAATTTAGTGCTGCTCTTCTTTACCTACTTACAAGTAATCTATGGTATTCCTGCCAGCAATGCTAAGCTATGGGTAATGTGTGGGGTTTTTCTGAGTCTTGCTGGGGGAAAGGGAGGCAGATATTATGCTGATATTATGTTGGGGGGAAGGGAGGCAGAGTACATGGAGATTTGGAAGTAGGCAACTGTCATTATCCTCCAGAACTAAAACATCTACCCTTGCTCACTATTAAAGTGTCATTTCTAAGTTTCAAAAAAAATTTTTTTCAAAGAAATTGGAAGTATACAGGTTGGCCTAGAAGTTTCTCTCAGGCATTCCAAAGATTCCAGAATGTTTTCCCTTTTCTCTTAAAAAATGGCTCCACCATCTTAAAATGCTCTGAGAGGTTCACGTAAGACTTTCCTCGTGGGAGATTTTAGCACTCAGAATCATCATCTAATAATAACATATTACCCCAAAATTTCAGAGGTTTAAAGTAACAGTTTCTCTCTGTATGTCCATTGTAGCTTATCGAAGGACTCTGTTCCCTATCTTCCTCACAGGACCCAGAAACACAGAGCCAGCATCTAGAGTACTGCAGGGTGCTACAGCAATGGGATAAAAGCTTTTAACAGAGCCACAGTGACAAGCTGATACACCAGCCCTGAAGTCTTACATATAACCTCGGCTCCATTTAATTGGCCAGGACTAGTCACGTGACTCCACCCCAAAATAAATGAACTTATCTTATACCAAAAGGAGAACTAGGAATCCCTAACCATAGACATTATACCTTAAACCTAAACTATTCCTAAATATTTCTATTAATACCAATTCAGGAGTGTACAGCTTAGTATATGAAAGCTACATCAACTTAGTATTAAAATCAAAGAAACATTCTCTAATGAAATTCAAATAACATGCAGTAAAAACCTGTCAAATACATGTAATATTTTAGTTGGCCAAACGACAGAATCAAAAAATGCTTCAATTAAAGTTCCCAGAAAACAAAGTTAGCTATTGCCAAAGCAAGTTACTGCCAACTTTAAATTATATAAGATGACTGGAACCGTAACACTCTTAAGAGGAAAATTTGCATGCTTTTTAAAAAGGGAGCACTAATATAAATATACATACATTTGTATTTATATACAGAGGCATTTATCTGTATATGGGTTTAAATATTAATTACCTGTTTACTTAACACAAATACATAAGAAGTAATATCTAAAGCAGTACTAAATGCAAAGGAAGATATTTATTTAACTTTGTATGTATAATATTGTTAATTTGGACTATGTAACAGGAAAGGGAAAAGGCAAATTTTAAAATATTTGTAATAGCTGCATGATAGTACATTGATAATCATACACAATTTTTTAAAATGCAAGGATATTCATAGTGAAAAATGATGAATCAGAAAAAGTATGTCTGTAAGACAGAATTTTAAAGAAATACTAAAATAACTGAACACTGAACACCAATAGACTTCCTGGAAAATGATGTTAAATTTTTCATTTTGCATTCCCATTATTTGCTTTATTATTGCCTTCTATTTTCTACAACTTTTTAAATGTAGATGAAAATATACTAGCTTTTAAAATGTGATTTCCATTTTACTAAGCTGTCTCATTTATTATATTGAAAATGACTGAAGATGGTGGAGGTAAAGATATTAAAATTTCACATAGAAAAGGATAGCAAAGCCAGGTATGGTGGCACATGCCTGTAATCCCAGCTCTCGGGAGGCTGAGGCAGGAGAATTGTTGTGAGTTCAAGACCAACCTGGGCTACAAAGTGAGCTCAAGGCCAGCCTGAACTGCATAGTGAGACGCTGTTTCAAAAAGACAAAAAAAAAAAAGGATAGCAAGCAGGCAATAGCTAAGCAAAGAGTATATGTATAAAAATATCTTAATTAAATGGTTAAAATGCAGAGTATGCCTTAAAATACTCACTCTACAAGTATTTTACAAGTTCTAACTATACGTAGGCATGGCATAGAGCCCTGAAGAATATAGCAGTTGCTTCAAGTCACACTTCATTAAGATAGAATCTAGATTCATTTTACCAACAATGCATTCTCAGTTGAGTTATTTAACTTCTATATTTACATAGCACAATTATTTGTAAAATGAGACAATGATACAGGCCTTTTAGAATTTGTCGTGGGGACAAAGTCAAAATATTCAAAATTCTTAGGAAACTCAGTGTCTGACATAACCAGATGTATGAATTAAATAAAGTAATGAGTTTTTACCACTTCAAATGAAGTCCTATGTTTATTAAGTGCACAATATACACTAGCTGTTGCTAAAATTTATGGAAAGGTTGTCATTTTTTGGCTTCTAGCTTTAAGGTAGTAATGATTTTTTTCTATACTCTGAAACAAATAAGAAACAGAAACAAACACATTCAGTAACTCAGGCACACATACATAACCCTAAGCAGTAAGGCATGAGGGCAAACATTTCAAAGAATAGTAAAGGACTGAGCACAGAGGGCAACTGTCAAGCCAAAATGCCTGGAGAGGGAGCTGTTCTTGCAGCAAGCTGAACCACCACGCAGGGAACCCCAGCAAGGGTCAGGATACAGAGGACTGGGAGGAAAGAGGAGAAAAACAGAAACAGGAAATGCCTGACAACCTTTTAAGGAGCTTTATTTCCCAGGTTTCCCAGTACACAGGATTAATTTTAAGAGGAAAACAACCACATCTGGGGTCACTAGGCATGGACAAAGGCAAAGATGAGGTAGAGTGAAAACATAACCAAGTACAAATCTACACAATCCCTCTTGGCTCCAGAAAACAGAGCCAGGCTAATGTTTCCCAGCTGTAAGTTTGGAGGACCCTTCTCTGGAGAAACAGAACTGGTGTTTAAGGTAAAAGACTTCTTGACACTGACATGTGCTGTCTCCAGTGAAAAACATTACAGAGCAAGCCTCCAAGTAGCAAGGTGCACATCCCTCACAGAACTAACCAACCAGCGCTTTAGTGCCTCATCCCTATTATCAGCCCAGATTACTGACAACTGAGAGAAACCCCTAAGATGAAAGATAGCAAAATAAACAGGGGAAAAAAGGACTCAGAAAAGAATTCAGGGTTCAAGGAAAGTAAAACTTTGTGAAAAGCATAATTAATTAATATCCTTAAGGAGATACATTTCAACCATGAAACAAAACAATAAAAAGGAAATCAGGTAAGCAATATGCTGTTAGAAATTACTTAAATATGGAGTGGAAAATAAAGTCTATTAAAGGTCTGGATAATAGAATTAAAGAAACAAGCCAAAAGTAAAGTAAAAATGCAAAATGAACAAGATAGAAAAAGTAAGACAATTATTAAATAATTTTGTACATAGCAGAATTCTAAAAAAAGTAAACAAAAGAACCAAGAGGAGGAAATTATCAAATATGTGATTCAAAAAAATAGTCCCACAACTGACGTTTTAAAGAGGCACACTCAGTACTTAGCACAATTAATTTTAAAATTCCTACACCAAGTCATGTAAATGTGAAATTTCAAAATCCCAAACCAGGAATAAAAAATCCAAAAGCCTTCTTGTGATTTAAAAAATGTCAAATACAAAATATGCAGAATCAGAATAGCATTCAAATTTCTCATCCCAGTCACTAAAAGCTAGAAGACAAAGAAATGCCTTCAAAAGCCCAACAACTTTATGCCAAGCCAGTGTATCTTAAGTATGAGGACACAGTGCAGACATTCTAATATTTTTAAAATCTTTTTCCTTTTTTGGCACTGAGGATTGACCCCAGGACCCCACGCATGCTTAGGTAAAAGCTCAGCCACTGAGCTACACATCAATCCACCCTTTCTTTAAACCTTATTTTGAGATACGGTCTCGTAAAGTTGCCCAGTAGACAAGCTCTCCCTTGTCTAGAGATGTCAGCAAACACTCATTTTAAGATTGTCCATATGACATCACGTGGCCAAAAACTAAACATGCAGAAAAGCCTGCTAAAGAACATTTCAAATCCTAAATACAAAGGATATACCTTGCAAACACGAAGTGTCTTCCTCTCCCTCATATTCCTATCTGAATGTGAACAGTCAACAATAAGGACAAAGCAAAAAAGAAAAAGAGAGCCTAGATTCTTAGAGGCATGGGCTGCCTGACTTCTGACTTACTGCTACATGAGCATTTTTTAAATTCTATTTAAGTCATTATCATTGATTGAGTTTTCTATTACTGGAAGCAAAAAGCATGCAGTGACTATGATAAACACTGGGAGACAAAGATGAAGCACCAGCTCCTCCTCAAAAAGCTTATATAAAGTGAAGTACAGCAAATGTAACCAATGAACTATATAATATACCAAACCAAATGTGCTACTGTCAAAACGGTGCTATAAGAATTCAGAGGTAAAGATCGTATCTAGTTGCAGCATAGGTGAAGCCCTCAGTTGGCTGATTGATATGGCCCTGGAGAATTAAGTGAGTTTTAATAGAAACATACATTCCACACTAAAGAAAAAGCACAAGCAAATAGAGTACATCCAAGAAAACAAAAAAAACCAAGGGCTTCTGAGTTGATAAAAGATTACTATTCAGACTTTACAAAGAATTCCTATAGGAAGATAAATGATGCAACAGAAAAAAAGGCGAAAGACACAAATAAGCACTACAAGAAATCTAAAAGGGCAATAAACATAAAAAATTTAGCTGCATTAGTAATCAAGGAAATGTAATTTTAATAACCACAAGATCACAGTAACATTCACACCTACTAGATTGGCAATGATTTCTCTCTAATTTGACAATAAAAACTATTGGAAAGAAAGAAAAACTAGATTACTTATCCACTGCTGTTGCACAGTATAAATTTAAAAAACTATTTTGAAGAAAAAAATCATCAGTATTAGGCAGTACATGTGAGGATGTATATTCTCCCAAGCCCACTAGAGTATCTGACTTGTAAGTATGTATCTTAGAAAAATTCTTGTATGTATGCACAGAAAAGATATAACAAAAATACAGAAATATTGTTTTTAATAAGAAAAAGAAAACATCACAATGTCCATTGACAGTTGAATAAACAAACTATAGCTTTTATACATGTAATAGTATAAAATCATAATAAAAAATGGATAAAACAAGAACATAAGGCTCTGCTGCATACAAGATAAAGAATTTCTTTTAATCAAAGATAATTCAATAGAAAAGCTAATATTTAAGTGAGGGAAGAACTGTAAAAACAGTATATCTAAAATGTACCAATAAAATTAATTTTTTATAAACCAGACAATGCTACAAAAGATCAAGATCATTTAGTCAATAAGCATATCAAACCTATCAGTATTAAAGGAAATGCTAATTCAAAAAGGGAAACTACTTTGCTCCTATCAAATCATTAAAATTTTAAAAGCCTGATAACATTAAGAGCTAGCAAGTAAAATAAAAGGAACTCCCATGTCCTACTGGTGGAGACGAGCTCTTACATTTGGTTTGGAAAGCAATTTGGAAATACTGAAAAAAGCAGACATTAGAAAAATTTATTAGTTTCTTATATTCTGAAATTAAGGAAAAAGAAAAAGGATACAATGGATACTTGTTTGTCATGAAATATACATTCTTTTCAATCATTTTTAACTGGAAGATAATTTTCTTTAGTTCTACTCACTGTGTGATAATTTTAGAGTATAGAAAAAATTAAGATTTTTCTGAACAAACCTACGTACAGAGACAAATTTCTGTTCTAATCTATACCTCAGGTAAATAACTCCTATTTACTTCATAACAGTATCTCTCTATAGGGAATTCTGAAGAAAAGGAGTTTACAAAGTTCTATAAGTTGTATCACTTATAAAGATTTCCTTTTCAACCTTCTAAAAACTTCCTGATTTTTGCGTCCAATAATCATGGCCTACAATGCAAAATAAGAGCATTATAAATAACAAATAAGTGGATCCCTTGGTTTGAAAAGAAATAACTGTCACTTGAAGAAATGTAAATTGCAAACAGTGGTGCACACCTGTTATAATTCCATTTACTCAGGAGGCAGATGCAGGAGAATCATAAATTGAAGGCACAGGCAACTTATTGAGGTTTTGTCTCAATCAATCAATCAATCCATCAATCAATCAAAGGCTAGGGATGTAGCACAGCAGTAGAGAACTTCTTCAAGGCCCTGGGTTCAATTCCCAGTACCACCAATAAAACAACAAAACGAATGTGATATTTTAGGCACATGACCCACATTTTCCATAGCAAAAAAGTAAAAAATCACTTACGCATTAAGATGATTTATTAAAAACAGTAATACTACAGAAAACTTAAAGATACTCTTTCACAAGGAAAGAAAGCTACTTTAGATTTCAGTTTTAACTACTTAACAATATTAGAAGAAAATGTGTATGTAAAGATCATTTTAATTTTAAAAATTAAGTAGCATTATAAGTATTTAGGAGAAAGAGATAATCTTACCATCCCTAAACTTTAATGTTACTGTAATAAAAATGTGATCATTATGCAACTTTTCTACCTATTTAGACTTCTTTTAAAACTGTAGATCAATCTGATCCAAAAATATTCACATTACTCATGTCTGACTTAGGTGACATTCATCAACTGACTGCCTCTATTCTGCTTTAAGTCAGTTAATCCATTCAGTGGGTACCTACTATGTGAACCAAAAAAGAAAAACACATGTTTTGCTGGTTTAGAGACACTCACAGTTTGATGGGAGGAGGGGAATTTGTTACATTACAATGCCATGCAACATATATAATTAGAGAGGTAAAATATAACACAAAAAAGTTGCAAAAATCTGAGCATGAAAAATAGAAATTTATGAGGGAAGACCTCAAAGAAGATAGCACTTTGAGTTTTGAGCAGAGACTTCAAAGCACAGAGATATTCCTGGGTTTGGGGACAATGAAAGCAGCCAATTTTAAGTCTTCCCACTCACCCTTACAAAAAGAAAATAAACTATAAAAGCAACTAAGTAAGTAAATAACATACATGTGACCCACACCTTCAGCAGGATGAGACAAGAGGACATAACTTTCCAATTATCTGTCATTAAAGAAATAGACCAAAAAAATTTAAAAAAAAGACAAAACTCCAACAGAGGTTGAAGGTTTAGGAGACTATGAGACATTGAAAATGAGTAGAGGGCCATGGAAGGTTCGGACAAAGCAAGACACAATCATCTCCAGAAACAGACTGACAGTTAAAGCCAAAACACTAAAAACAGGTGGTCACCACGCAGGAAAGAGGATCAGCCTCGGAGGAGCACAGCTTCAGAGGGCAACCACATAGAAGAGTAGGCACCCTTGGAAACAGGGCAGTGAAGGGAAAGATGGAGGACCCAACAGAAACAAAAGAGAAGACACCAATACCAGCCCTGCCCCAACACTGCTCATAAAGGAAACTTGCATAGAGGAGCACGCTATGCAGTGCTCTAAGTAGGGAACGAACCCATAAACCAAAAAAGCAGACCCTACGCATAGGAAACTACTGTAAAAATGTGATTAGAAAAACATTAATCAAAGCTCCCTCTCAGAACCAAAATCAAAAAAAACCACAAAGCTTAACAGTAATAACACCCCAAACTGAATTTAAAATCTTCCAACAAGCATTTAAGGTATAAGAAAAATATCCTGAAGCAGAAGTAAACAAACAAAAAAGGAAGAAAGGAAACAAGAGCTGATTTAACTGAGGAAGAAACAAAAGTAAGCGATGGAGGATGCATTCCCCCCACAATGAAGCACAGGGAAAGAAACTCATTGGCAAAAGCAGGAGCACACGCACTCTAGTAGACCAGCTATCTTGGTTTTCTCTCACTGAGACAAAATGCCAGACACCTAAGTTAAAGACAGAAAAGTTTATTTAGCCCACAGTTTGTAGAGGTTTCAGTCCATAATTGGCAGGCTCCAAGGCAGAGGAAAAACAGCTTATGGCAGGCAAGAAGGTACCAGAGCAACAAGCAAAAAGGGCCTTAGCAGCTTCTTTCTGCCCCTTTTATATTCTATCTAGGCACTGGGATTAGAGTGGTGCCAGACCAATCAGTGGGCTGATTTAGTAACCACACAACTTTAATTCCGGAATCACACACTCAAGATTCAGCCACCTCTGAAGAAGCCCTATGACCACATGAGGTTTTACGGGGACATCTAGATACAAACCATAACATCAGTGAACAACAAATAACCACCCAAATAACCATGATAGGAAGGTAGGCAGGGCTGGATCACTGAGGACTTTGAAAGACAAGCCAAGGCCCACTGGTAGCATTTTCAAAGCTGGGACAAAAGAAATAAACAAAGAGGAAGAGAACACGTTTTCATTCAGTGAACTGCTTTAAAAACTCAAGATTTGGGGCTGGGGATTTAGCTCAGCAGCAAAGCGCCTACCTGGAAAGCGCAAGGTTGTGAGTTCAATTCCTAGTACCGGAAGAAAAAAACAAAAACAAACAGACAAAAACTCAAGATTTACCACTTACTAAGGTTGTGCTGATCAATTATTTTTATTACTCTAAGCCTTTATTGGTAAATCTATAATTGGATGGATGGATGGGTGGGAAAGGCGACAGACAGATTAGGTGGAAGACAGGTAGACAAACCAACATGCATATGCACAAATAACAGCTGTACTTGTCTGTCCCAGATTCTTCCCCCAAGTAGAGTATCAGAAAAGGATCTGTACAGAGGTAATTTAAATAGAAGTAAAGGACCAATGAGGGGGAAACTAGAAAGAGACATAAGCCAATCCAAGGGTACCTTATTGACACTGTCACTGTTATGGACAACTGGAGCTCCATCTTGCCTGTTCTCCAATGAACAACTAGAATGCCCTTAGAATTGCATGTGCACTTCTCCACTAGCTTTTGCATCATCTAGGTAAGGGCTGTCCCAGAGGAGACACTAACATCCCCACATTTCCAGGCTGCACATGTCTGCCTGCCCTCTTGCCTGGCAGGGAAGACTGGAGCAGGAAGGGAAAGATGAGACAGTGAGCATGCTTGAGATACTGTAAGGCAAAGCCTGCATAGAGGGGCTTGAAGATGGGGTGAGGTGGCGCATAAGAGAAAAGTAACAGAATAAAGCTCAAATCTCCTCCTGCCCTTAGTCACCAAGTGTTCTGGGAGTTAGAACTGCTACGATATTAGTAGTGATGGGGAGAAACTCATGTAGAACTCATAGGATGCTTCTTGTTACTTCCATGTCCCGTGAATGAAGAACAGGATTTGCAGCAGTCATAATTCAACCAGAGCAAGGTAACTAAAAGCTCATATCAATTAGAAATAAAAGTTTGAATCATACAAGTCAAGTAACATCTGGTTGGCTGTCCATCTTTCTTGCCACATGACCTATTACCATATGCCCCAGATCTCTTGGGTCAGGGCACCCCAAAAGCCAGTGTGGCCTAATATAGTAATTATACCCACTCACCTTACTCCTAATGATAAGTGCCACCATCTTTCCTTTGTCATTTCAGAATCACATTAGTTCTGCGATACTGGGGAACCCAGTTCCACAGAAGCATCTCCAATCCATGCCTCTCAACACTGCATTCTTTATTTGGTGAAAGAAGTGTTTTCCGTGCGTCCTCCAAGAAACATGGCCAGTTAATGTATTCTACCTCATGTAAGAAGTCCACTCTAATACTTACTCTTTTCTGAGATTTCTTGCTTACCCTGCCAAAGAACGCATACCTTTGCACATTCACCTAATATATTTTAGGTCCTATTGCTGTTCAAGCTTCAAGAAACCATCCAGACGTATATTACAACTAGGTTGCTATGATGTCTAATCCAGAGTTATGAATGGTGCTCCATGGTAGCAAAATATGCTTACTGTCAGTAATTCTCCCTTATTCACCTTTATTCTTTTTTCCCTTGCCACTCTTGCTCCGTCCAATAATTTTCAGATCCACTTTCCCAAATGTTCCTCCTGTTTCTATTGATATATATTGTATTAGCTGGATCCTGGAATTATCTGCCAGAATATTCTCTCCCAGAGTAAGTACAACATCCTGATTAAACTATGCTGAAATTCTGTCCAGTTATTTTTCTGGAAGCAATAAGGGAAAGGGATGGGGAATATCTTGAGGCCAAGCATCATCTTGTGAGACATTCACTTTGACAGGATCCTTGCATGGTCTCCAAACAAATGAGGGCTCTTTTTACCTAACAAGATGTTGACCCTGTCTGTCCAGAACATTCAGGGAAATACAGTGGTTCAAGATTCTCAGGTCCATCTACCTAGACATCACCTTCTGAGGTCTCAGGATCCTGCCTTTTCCGTATTAGGGCCCTGACATCCCTGAACACCTGTCAAGAGTATATTGGAGAAGCAGAACCACTGTGAATAACAGAAAGAACTTGTAAGGTTTGGCCTCCCACAGGTGTGGGAGTTGGTTAAATAGTCTACGTAAGACTGCCACTTTCACATCTGGGGCTGAGGCTAAAGCCACTGGGGCAGGGAGCTGGAAAGGAAAGTATCCTAGTCACTTTCTTATCACTGAGATGCAATACCTAACACTCACAACTTAAAAGATGAGAGATTTGTTTTGGCTCACATTTTTACGCCATAGTCTGCTGGCTCCAAGCTAGGACAGTATGGCCAGGGCACAGTGCAAGAAGAGCTGCTCCCCTCATGGCAGACAGTGGAGAGATGAAGGGAGGGGCTGGGAAGGGAGAAACACTCTTCTAGGTCATACCCTAGGGACCCACCTTCCCCACAGACCCCACCTCCTACCGCCATAATACTCCCATAATCCAATAACATTTCAAAAGCCCTGCCTACTGAGCATATGAGGCTTTTGGGGGGACATCCAGATACAAACCATAACAGAAAGTCAGACAGGAAATGAGAATGAAACAGGATAAATTAGAACCCCAAAGATAAGCTGGAACCCATGAGGACAAACAGAGCCCATATTTGTCTCTACTTGCAGGCCTCCAACCTCAATAATGCTGGAAACCTGCAGAAAAACTACACACACAGGCCCAGGATCCCAGAAGCTAATAGATGCAATCCAACAGGAGCTGGGGCACTGCAAGCCTGGCCACTGCTTCATGCCAACATTATGACACAGCAGATCAGCAACAATATGTGCTGCTGGAACAGAGCCTAGTATCATCACCAACCTTTAGACATACAAGATGCACAACTGCTACTTCACTTCTTCCCTCCAATCTCACTCAAAATTATTCTTGTGGCCACTACTAACCCAAAATCCAGAAGAGAGGTTCTGGGAACATAATTCCAGGCTAGTTCAGTGGACACATTACAATCCCATAACAGAAAGTACACAGCTCTGCTCTCGTTAAATCCCGGGCCTGATGTTTTAGTATTACTTGACTTATGGCCACTGAGACTGAAGATCTCTCCAAACGCTGTCATGAAAGTCTTTCTCCACAGCATGCATTGATAATTTGCTAACCTGTTGTATTCAAGGTTATCAAAAGATAAAAGAGGTTAGCCAGCTCAGAGCTCTACAGTCACCACTGTCTTCACATCACTTAAGTTCTAGAGTTATCACATAATCCAACTCTTCACTTTCCATTCAATTCTAGTTAGTCCAAACTGGAAGATAAAAGTCTTAGAGTACTTGTGCAATTTCACTGGTGAGTAATCCATTCCAATATCCCATCCAAGGGCATGCTTTCTAGAGTCACTCAAAGTACTAAACTGTTTTAGCTTGGATACAGGTAAAAGTAGTTTATTTGGCTGTTGACACCAGTGAGAAAGAATGAGGAAGAATTAAGTGAAATAGACAATAAGGAGAAACCAACACAAGGATACACTATCAGCTCAATCTAATCTAGAAACACACAGAATGCCTCTCAGAACTTTCCACTATAAAATCAATAAAGAAAAAGCTCTACTATCAGTTCTCATATGGTTGCTCTAGCAGAACATTCATAACTCTACCCTCCTGGAACATGCGTTTGTGCTTGATGGGCCAGCTCTGACTGGGGTCCTAAGCCTTAGAGCAGGAATCAAAGTCCTGGGGCAGAAAATGGAAAAGGTGCAGCATGTGTACTTGAAGGGATCTGACACCAACAAAGAACTGGCAAGGCTGCAGCTGGACTCCACAGGGGGGCGGATAGGGTAGAGGCTGTGCACCAGAGGTGTCAGATATAATACTAATCACACCGGTGTGTCATGAGGATTAAATAAGATATGCAAAATGCTTTGCAGAGATATGACAACAAAGCTCAATAAATTATAGCTGTTATCATTAGGTTAGACACACAGAACTAAGACTGCAGTTGTGGCAATGGTAAGCAATGAACAGAAAAAGGAGATATTTCAGAGTTACAACTGACACTACAAGGAGAGAAAATGGTAAGCCAGAACAGAAGACAGAGGAAGAGGTCAAGAATGTTTCTAGCTAGGGTTCCAGCAGGATGGAAAATGGTAATGTCACTAAATGCAACAGAAAGCTGGAGGAAGCATTATTTAACTTGACAAAGCTGCGGACCATCCAAATGTTTTGTGTTCAATGAGTAGTGGGAAATACCTGATGAGAAACTCAAGAAAGGGATTCCTTGAGCTCCAGGAAGAGTAAAAACAGTAACAGGAAGCAAGAAGCACCCAGTTTAATAAGGAGTGGAAACAGCTGCTATAAAGTGCTCCTTCAAAAACTGGTGGGAAGGAGAATAGTAATAACAGAGGCCACAGAAGTTTTATTTTGTTTTTTTCTGGTACCGGGAATCAAACTCAGGACCATGCGCTTGCCAGGCAGGTGCTTGTGCCACTGAGCTATATTCCCAGCCCTGTTTTTGTTTTTTAAGTAAGATTCAAATGTGTTTGAGGCAAGGAGAGCTTGAGAATCACAGAAAGGGGAGGAAAAACTGGAGTGAAGTCTGAGACGGGGAAGATTTTTAAAATAGGTACTAGAGAACAATCTGCCTCGATCCTCTTTATTCAATATGCTTGGGTTTGTTTTTAATACAACAACTAACAAATGTATCTTTAACATCTCACTTCCTAGAACCAACCTAATAAGGTTATAAAATAGGTTGTTTTTTTTTTTTTAAATAAAACCTTGGTCTTTTCTTATTCAATATTACAAAACATAAGCTTCTCAGACTGATTTAGTTTCAGTCAAAAGGTGACAATTGTATGCAGTGAGGAAAAAAATCTTTTTCTTGCTATTTGAGATTCTTTTCCCCCTTTTTTGTCAGCAGGTAAAATTACCTAGGAAGCAACTTATCAGATAAGCTCCAGTTTAGGCAGTGCCAGGACAGTATTGACAGCACATGCACTACTTAACTGCAAATCTTAATTCCTCCTAGGAGGTTGAATTAGCCCGATTCTAGCAAATATACGAGAACTGAAAAATAAGCTAAATAGCTAGCACATTAAGTTCCTTTCAACTGCCAGGTGGTAAGCTATTCTGAAGCTGTTTAGATTTGTGGTTGGGCCTCAACCCGTGTCTCTGGACAGCATTCTGCTGGAGGCAGAACAAAGTTATATTTAATGTCTGTGTACTTTGAAACAATGTTGCTCACTTTTCTCTTATTGCCAGGGTCACTCACCTTGAAGACTCACTGTATTTTTGGTGCATAAAACAGCAGTGTTTACTCATCCAAGTGATTTTGGAATTACACGATTGAGCCAATGTGAAAACTGAGTCAATAAGAAAAAAATGCTTATGAAGCAGTAACAAACAGCCTTTTTTCCAATACATGTACCAAATAAATTTAATTTAGAAGAACTGAACTAAATATAAAACACTTCAAAAAGAAGAAACAGAACATTAAGCTTACTAAGAATTTTGGCATGATCCAGAGAACATGCTCAGGGAACTGACCTCTATGGAAATCACAGAAGCATTTCGATGGTTTTGCCTAAAATCTCTCTCTGAGTTGCTCTACAACAGTCTATAAATTTGCATCATGCAGCATGTAAGTTTTCTAGCAACTTCCTGGGTGTTTTCCTCTATCAAGGAATATTTTTTAAATGATCAGGATAACAATCTTTTTTAAACAATGAAGCTATTTCTCTTGAATAAAGAATTCCCTTTTCTTCACAATTCACAAAGAAAAAAATATTTACACCCTCAAAACGCCCACATTTTTCTGCCACCAAATCTACAAATACACCTGTACCCTCTCCCTGTCCCCACTGCTATAATCACGGCGGGCCTCTCGGCCAGCCTGCCCCAAACCACCCTGTGCACTGAATCCTGTCCCCGTCAAGCTCAATCTAATACTATTCCTGGTAAGACAGTGAAATAAACAAAAAGCCTTCCTGGAACCCCACAGGCCTTCCTGAGTCCCTCTCTTCAATCCCCTCCAGAAGCAAGTCTCTCAAAAGTTACCTTTACTTGCATCCATTCCTCAACCTATTCCGATCTGGATCTTTCCACCATATCTCCACCAAAATTGCTTTCACTTTTTTTTTTTTTTTTAATTTTATGGAAAAAAAGGTAAAACCAAAAAAAAGTAAAACAAAATTTCATAGCAAGATGATAGGAGAATAACAATAGTTAATACATTGATTATTATTATCTTTAAAGCAGTTACTCAGTGTACAAGAGACGGGCATACAATATTCTCCAATCAATATTTCCACAACCCTTCCTTTTCTATGAACAAAGAGACACTAACAGTATAATTAGCTTGCATTTTTCCCTCTTTTCCCTTCCTTCCTTTCCCTTTTCCCCCATCCTAGTTCCTTTATCCTTTTGAACAATTTCTTCCCATTTCACAATGTCTAGTGTACGTTTTAGACCTTACTCTTCCAGTGTCTCACATCAGGGAGACAATACGATGTTTACACATGTGAGTCTGATTTATTTCACTAATGAGTATGGTTTCAAGTTGCATCCATTTACTTATAAAAGTCTCCAGTTTATCCTTCTTTATGGCTGCTAGTACTCCACTACAGAAAAATACCACATCTTTTGGATCCATTCCTTGGTTGATGGGCATCTGGGTTGTTTCCAGGATTTAGCTATTACAAATTGTGCTGCTATAAACATGGGTGCACATATATCATTGTGGTATGATGTTTTTAATTCTTCTAGAAAGATATTCAGAAGGGGAATAGGTAGGTGGAGTGGGACTTCTAATCCTAGCTTTTCGAGGTGTCTCTATACTGATTTCCACAGTGGTTGCACCAGTCTACACTCCCACCAACAAGAGAGAAGGGTTCCTTTTTCACCATAGCCACTCCAGCATTTGTCATTGGTTGATTTTTTGATGATAGCAGTCTTTCTGGAGTGAGATGGAATCTCAGCATTGTTTTAATTTGCATCTCTTAAATGACCAATGATGTTGATATATACATATATTTATTTTCCACTTGTATATATATATATTTTTTCCACTTGTATTTCTTCATCTGAGAAATGTGTATTCACCTCAGATGCCTATTTTTGGATGGGTCTTTGAATTTGGGGAGCCTGATTTTTTTCAATTCTTTATATATTCTAGATAAGAGGCCTTCTGAGGGACAATTGGCTAAAATTCTTTCCCACTCTGTGGGTTGTCTTTTCACTCTGTTGTTGATTTCTTTTGCTGTGCAAAAGCTTTTTAATAAGATGAGGTCCCAGTTGTTGATTCTTTGAAGTGTTTCCTGTGCAGCTTCGGTTTTGTTCCTGAACTCTCTGCCTACCCGTCTTCAAGATTTCCACCTGTTTTCTCTTCCAGTAGATTTAGTGTTTCTGTTTTAATATTTAGATCTTTGATCCACTTTGACTTTAGTTTAGTGCACGGTGATAGACATGGGTCTAGTTTTAGTTTTCAACATGTAGAGAGCCAGTTTTTCTAGCACCATTTATTAAAGAGGCTACCCTTCTTCCAGTGATCGTTAGGCTGCTTTGTCAAAGATGAGGTGGCTAAGTGTGCTTGTAGCTGCATCTGCATCTTCTAATCTGTTCCACTGATCCTCAGGTCTGTTTTTTCATCAGTACCGTGCTGATTTTATCAGAGTAGCTTTGTAGTATGATTTTAAGTCAGGCATTGCAATGCCTCTTGCCTTGCCTTTGTTGCCCAGAATTGCTTTTGCTCTTCTAGGTCTCTTCTAATTCCAAATGAATTTTAAGAATGTTTTCTCTAGTTCTGTGAGGTATGTTAATGGTATTTTCATCAGGAATGCAATAAATCTGTATCACAATTTTGGGAGTATGGCCATTTTCATTATGTTGGTTCTTCCTATCATGAACAAGGGATATCTTTCCATTTTCTGATATCTTCTTCAATCTCCTTTTTCAAAGTACTGTAATTTTCAATGTATAGATCTTTTACTTCTTCTGTTAGATTAATAATTATGTTATTTTCTTAGAAGTTATTGTGAAGGGTGTGGTTTCCCTAATTTGTTTCTCAGTTTATTGTTTGTATACAGGAATGCTATCGATTTTTGAGTGTTGAATTTGTATCCAGCTATGCTACTGAATTTGGTTATTAAATCTAGAAGTTTTTTGATAGTTTTTGGGATCATATATGTAGAGTATCATGTCACCAAACTTGCTTTTAATAATGCTAATCAGTGGTCTGCCAAATATCTACCCAGTTCTCTCCTCAAAGCACCTTCTCTCCTGGGCTTCCATAACATCACAAATTTCCTAGGGTTTCTCCAGCTCCTTCTCTTGGCTCTTTCTCTTCTGTATCCTTTCTTAGCAATTCCTCTTGTATTACATTTCAGGACTTAATTCTAAGTACCTTTCCTCTCTTTTCCATTCTACAATCTCTCCTAAGGTGACCTTGCCTACTACATGGATTTTAAGTGTTATTCAAAGCTGATGACCAGGATGTTTATCTGCAGTTGGCACATCCTTTTTTTTAATTCCAGGCCCATTGAGGGCATAAGGCACAGTGGTTTAGATGTGACTTGAAGAAAGACTACTTTGGTTTTAAAACCAATTCTACTTACTTCCTGAGTAGTACAACTGAACAACTTGGTAGCCTTTCTAGCACTAATTTTCACCATCTCTAAGTTGAAATAATACAGCAATCAGTGTTACTGTGTGGATTCATGACTTGATGAAAGCACCTACAATATAGTGCATAAAAGCTTTCATTATCCATGGTAACTATTATCATGCATGTTCATGAGAATATACTAAAGGCCCCTCAAACTTACTTTGTTAAACTAAGTCTTACCTTTTCTTTTACCTGTCCCTATGTCCATCTCTCCTCAGTGACCATCTGGGAATTCTAAGGTAGAATTCTAAAATGACCTCTATGACCCTTGCTTTTGTACATTCTTCTCCCCCTGAGCAAATGACTATGATGTGATATCATTCTTCTGAATAAGACTTTAGACATATAAGGATCCCCTAAATCAATTGGCTTTATAGAAAGAAAACTGTTCAGGCAGGCCTAACCTAATCATTCAAGCTCACTTCAAATCTGGGCCTAGAAATTAGAAGAGGTCTGGAACTCAAGAAAGTCTAAGCATTTGAAAGAAACTGACATGTGTTTGCTGGCCTGAGGATGGAGGGGCCACCTAAGAAAGAAAGCAAACTGTCCCTAAAAGATAACTGTGGCTCCCAGCTGATAACCAGCAAGGTAACTGGAAACTGGCTGACAACTAAAGGAACTAAATTCTATCACCAGGGGCTGGGGATTTAGCTCAGCGGCAAAAGCACCTGCCTGGCAAGTGCAAGGTCGTGAGTTCGGTTCCCGGTACCAGAGAAAAACCAAAAAATAAAAAATAAAAAAATAAATTCTATCACCAACATGCAGGAGCTTCAAATAGATTTTTGCCCAAAACCTCCAGACAAGAAACCAGTCTGGGTAACTCCTTGGTCTCAGCCTTGAGGATACATTGAGCAGAAAGCCCAGCAAGGTCATGAAGACTTCTGTTATGGTTTGTGTCTGGATGTCCCCCCAAAGCCTCATGCCATCATGGGGTGGGTTTCTAGAGTTTATGATTGATTCATGGTCCAAAGTTGGGATTATGGGTGTGAATGCTACACCCTCCCTGGAGCGGGTAGTCTGCATACAGTGTAAGGGAGGGAAAGAGGCTGTTTGCTGGCACTTCTCCTTTTTGCTCTTGTTGCTTTTACTGTTTTCATAACACCATGCACTGTTGCCCTCCGCCATGTGCCACTCTGCCTTGGAGCCAGCCGAGTATGGACTGAAGCCTCTATGAACTGTGAGCAAAATAAACCTTCCTTTCCTTAATTTTGGGTATCAGGTATTTTGTCTCAGCAACAAGAGAAAAGTAACCAAGACACATTCTAAATAACACAAGTATGAGCTAATAAATGGGAGCTATTATAAGCCATTCCACTTGTGATAATTCCCTACACAGCAGTCAAAAATTAATACACCATCTCAACAAAAAGTATCTCTGTACTAGAAGATTTCACATAAATACAACACTTTATTCTGGTAACCTGATCTCTAAATACTTCTCAGGTACATGCACAATTGTTTAGCTTAATTATTACCTTGATATTCTAGCTGAACTTCTTCAATAGTTTCCTACCTGGCCTCTCCTCATGTGTCTCACTCAAAGCAGTACAGTCATTTTGTGCAATGCAAAACTAATCTTAGCATTCCTTCAATGAAATCCTTCAACAGCTTTACACTGTATAAATTGTCTGAACATTTTACTATTAACCTACAAAACCCTGCATGAAATGACTCTAGCTACCTTTCCAGCCTCATTTCCTGTGGCTCTCCTACTTGGATGTGGTGTTCAAGTCAGAGGCCTTTCCTCCAATAAGGCGAGGGTGCCACGCCATTTCCCACTTCCAGACCATCTGTGCTGTGTCCTTTGACAGAAATGCTTTGTCCCCTACTCCCACCTACCTTTCACCCCATGATAGCCAGGACCTCTCCTTAAACACTACTGCTTCACTGAAACTATTCCTTCACCCCTTGCACTATGTGAGGCCACCTCATTAGGCTCTCTCACAGATTCACCTATCTTCCGTTTATCATACTAGTAATCACACAATTAGTAATGAGATCATGTAGTTACGGTTTCTCTCTCTCTCATTTTCCCCTAAAGCACAGCATGTAGGACAGTATGAGACCCACAGCAGGAATTCAATAATCCTTGGTAAATGAATGAATCTGTGGCTGTTGTTCCCAATTTATACACAGCTAAATTAAGTCAGAGTGATGAGTTTTAGTGATTAAAAAACAACCTAAGTTTCTACTACTGTGTATACCCCCATTAGATTTGTTCCATTCTAGCCCTAATTCTGATGTTCTTTATAAACAAAGGACAGATGTATACAGGAAAAACAGTATAAAATCATAAGAGTGGATCAGTGCTAAAATTTGGTGTTCCTGCCCTCGTAATGCAACGTCATCTTTAGATACAAAGTGCAACACTATCCTTATTACATGCTTGAAATAACTTTTCTTTTAGGAAAAACATAGACTCCTACTTCAGATTACTGATGTGGTTAGAGCACAAAGTACTTCAAATGACTGAATTTTCCAGTGAAGGATGGGATATTCCACCTGGGATATTCCACCAATAAGGAAACTGGGGGACATAAAGAGAGTCCTGTGTATGATCTCCACATTTTTGCCAGTCGAATTCTTTTAAATATGCCTCTGTTTTGTTGATTTATCATTTGGGTTTTTTTTCCAAAATCAAAAGTGCTTCTTATTAATCAGAGAGCTCACATTTTTTCTCTTTAGGACAAACATGAAAATAGCATGAACACAATATGACACTGGTTTGACTTAAGAAGCAAAACACTGGATAGACAGTCACATGTCTTATCATGTTTTAAATATTACTTATGGTATGCATGTATGTGTTTAAAAATAAATGTACCTACATAATTATATATTTACTTAATGTTTGCCTTGTCATAGAAAAGATTTCAGGCACATTAGTATGGTTAATTAAAGCAGAAAAAGAAAAATAAGAATGAGCACACAAATGGGACCAAGAGGCGACTCAAGATGCATGCCCACGACACTTGTAAGTGATGTAGGCCTGAGATTTGAAGCTCTTGTGCCCTGATAGAAGACCCACTTCTATCCCTGTTCAGGGACCCACTTCAGAACATTCCTATGAAAAGCAGAACAGCTGGTCAAAAGCAACATAACTAGGCTTGATACTAACATCAGAAAGGAAGGTACTCTTTGGGAAGTCCTTAGAAAAGGTATTCTACTTCTACAAAAAACACACTTTGTTACCATTTTCTACAAAAATAGTTGTTTAAGTAACAGGCTATTTCACATTCTGTCATACTGGGTCACTCATGCCTGAGGCAAAATTATCTCTTGGTTCATCCAATCTTAAGCAAAATGTTTTAGTTCTATATTGCTACTATAAAAGATTAACCTGGGACACAATGGCACATGCCTATGATCCTGTATTCTCAAGAGGCTGGGACAGGAGGACAACAAATTCGAGATCAGCCTGGGCAACTTACTGAGACAGTATCTCAAAATAAAAAATAACAGGGCTAGGGACATAGCTCAGCAGTAGGTCACCCCTTGGCTGGATCCCCACTACTGAAAAAAAAAAGAAAAGAAAAGATTAACATATACTTGATGGCTTACTAACAACACAAGTTTGTATTCTTACAGTTGTAGGTATCAGAAGTTTGAAACGAGGTCTTAGGGCACTAAAAATCAAGGTGAGGGCAGAGATGCTCGTTTAGGACATTGTAGGGGAAGTATGTCCCCCAGCTTCTAGAAGCTACTCACATTCCTCAGCTTGTCCCCCTTCCAGGATGGCATCACTCCATCCCGGTTTCTTCATCAGTGTCCTCTTTCTCTCCCTCTGCTTCCATTCTCACGTCCTCTTCTCTGACTCTGGCCCTCCTGGCTTCCTCTTATCTATGTGATTACATCGGACTCACATGGATCATCCCAGCACAACCTCCGTCCGACCTCAAGAAACTTAGTCATACCTGCACCATGTAGTTTGTAACATATTCACAGTAACATATTCATAGGGAATAAGATGTGGACACTGTTAGCTGGGGGAAAAGGGCCCACCACCCAAGACTTCATCATTTACCTGTTTACAACTATCTAAATTATAAGGAAGGAATATGAGAAAAGCCTACATAACAGTAAAAGCCACAAATGGAAAGTTTAATCGAACAGTTTTTTTTTAAATACAAGAACAAATGATAGAATTCTTTTAGGCACCACGTTAACTTTCTATATTCTAAATAATTTGATATACAAAAGTATTATTTACGTGATTTTTTTCTGTCAAGAACACGTTGATTATATAAAAAGAAGCACACCTACACAAAAACTTGAATGTGAAATAAAATAACTGCAGTACCAAGTACTGTACTAAAAATCAGGAACTTTATCTCCCTGTTCTCCCAGCAGTCACA
Source organism: Chinchilla lanigera (assembly GCF_000276665.1). NCBI lineage: Eukaryota > Metazoa > Chordata > Mammalia > Rodentia > Chinchillidae > Chinchilla > Chinchilla lanigera. Next base: position 13,383,315 of record NW_004955438.1, read on the forward strand.
GGGGAAAATATCTAATGAATATTTTAAAAAGAAAGAAAGAAAAGAAATGAGACAGCTCACTCACAACTTTAGGAATATATGAAGTCTAGAAAACTCTTTGGGCTTTTGGAGGATTAGCTACACCTGAACCAAGAGGGAAAGTGCTGGAAATAAACACGAGGGCAAGGTTCTATTTCGGACCTTATTTATACTACCTGACAAATAAGACAGAGCAGGAGTGATCACACTTTTAAGGTGCACAGAGAGATCTGTAAATCACTGTGAGAGCTCGAAGGCAATAACTGTGAGAAGCCCTCCCCTCCCACTGCATTTGAGGATTGATACCTTTCAACAGTGAAGCTTCAACCAATACATAATGTTATTAGATTTTCCCTAGAGGGGCTTTCACCAAGCATGAGTTTCCTGTTCATAAGGAAGAATTTAATTCTGCCTAACAAACCAGTTCTGTTTCCAGGAGCTGAGGTTTCAAAATGCTGCCTTGCTTTGCAGTTGGGGTTAACGTTGGGTCTGATACATTAGATCTACCACCTGAGGCTTCTCCTAGACTACAAGCACAAAATATACACAAATTTCCTTTGACGTAAGAATTAACATGCCACTCCCTTTGCATGCAACTAGATCATCATCAACCTCTAAAACTCATGATAAAAAATTAAGAAGAGATGTTCTTTAAGGCCCTAAGGAATCAAGTCAGGGTACTGTCAACACCCTATTGATATTTCTAACCTTCTCAATGTATGCTATAAAACTAAAGACAGAGTACAAATTCTGCCTACTCATTTCAGAGAAAGTGTGAAAAAAGGAATAACTACTATGAAAAAAAAAAACACACAAATATATGTGCTACACAAGGTATGATAAAAATACAGTAAATGATTAAAAATTTTTAAAACTTCATTACAGTAAGACATTCCCATTTATTCCCCTCAAAATATTTCCTCCTCACTTGGAATACACTTATCCCACCATTCTTGCCACTTTCTGAAACAGCTCTGGAAGTCCTCTTTCCAAAGGGTTTTTAGTGGCACTATCACGGCTAGCTCTTTGTCCTGAATTGACAGTCATTTTCACCTTACGGAAGAGCAAGAAGTTGCACAGAGCCAGATCCAGTGAGTAAGATGAATCAGGACATGCCATAATGGTTTTATTTGACAGAAATTGCCAGAAGTGGTTAATCAACATGAGATGATCATAACATACAGTAAATGTTTAAATTTCAAAATTTATTGCAGTAAAATACACATTGCTATTGATCTCCCTCAAAATAATTCCTGTTGCTTCAGACATGCTTATCCATCATTCTTGGCAATGTGGCTTTTACTATGATAAGATTTTCAAAATTTATACATTCACCATGCCTTTCAATCACCTCTTACGTGTACAGGTACATACATACAAATACATGTAAAAGAGAGCTGCATTGTACTAACATAACTAAGATTGTCATTGAAATCTCTGACCTTCATACAGGTAATAATTATAATCCTAAAAAACTAATTATAAGTTAAATACATTATAAATGAAAGTATATTCAAAAATCAACAAGGAACTGTTGTTTTTCAGTGGGATTTTACATGAATTCTGTGGTAAAACAGAATCATCTTTTTTTTTTTTTTTTGGCTTTTTGAGACAGGGTCTCGCTCTGCAGTTCAGGCTGGCCTTGTGTTCACTTTGTAGCCCAAGCTGGTCTCTCAAACTTGTGAAGATCCTCCTGCCTCAGCCTCCTGAGTGCTGGGATTATAGGCATGGGCCACCACGCCCCACTAGAATCATCTTTAAAAGTAAATCACCACTCCTGCCTTTTGTCTATTGGATAGAAATTCCACAGAATACTAGCTAATTCTAGTAAGTACTTTGGATATCATTAAGTCTAACACCTTTTCTTTATGGATAGGAAAACTGAGGCTTAGGACTTATTCCAGGTCATACAGTAAGTTAGAGGCAGAATCAGAACTGTAGCCCACCCCCTGACCTCTGTTAAATATTTGCTGCAAAGTCCCTAAATAAGCATGCCAGTAACCGAACAGGTAATATCTGCATTTGCTGGTAAAATCAGTCAAGAACATTTCTGGGAAACTAGACAGAGCCATAACAAGAAAAGTAAACCTCAGACAAGTATCTTTTATGAATACAGACATAAAAATCCTTAAGAAAATACAAGCAAACTGAATCAGGCAACATATAAAAAGAATTATATTTCATGACCACATGGTATTTATCCTAGGAATGCAAAGTTAGTTTAACATCCAAAAAATTAATCAATGTAATAAATCACACCAATAGAACAAAAAGCAAAAACCACATGATCATCTCAATAGACGCAAAAAGAACATGTGACAAGTCCAACACCCTTTCATGATAAAAAAAATCCAAACAAACTCTGAATGAAAGGAAACTTTCTCAATCTGATAAAGGGTATCTGTGCAAAACCCAGTGCTAACCTCATACTTACTGTGGAAGTCTAATGCTTTCCCCTTACGGTCAGGAACAAGACAGGGATGTCTGTTCATAAACACTGTACTTAAGGCTCTAGCTAAGCAATTAAGAGGGAAGAAAAAGAAAAAGAGAAGGAAGGGAAGAAGGAAGGAAGGAGGGAGGGAGAGAACAAACCCTAAGGGGCATCCAGATTAGAAAAGGAGAAATAAAATTACCTCTATTCACAAATGATATGATCTTGTAAATACAAAATTCTAAAGCAGCCACTAAAAATCTATTAGAACTAATAAACTAGACAGCAAGATTGCAGGACATAGCTGCTCTTTAGACACTTGTAATAAACAATCTGAAAATGAAAGAAAACAATTTTTTATCAATAGCATCAAAATAAAATGGGAACAATTTCACAAAAGAAGTACAAATGTATACTACAAGACACAGCTGAAAGGAACGAAAGATCTAAATAAATGGAAAGATACCCGTCTTGTTATCGAACACAAACAAGTACATGAAATGATGTTCAACATCATTTAAAAAGATGCAAATCAGAATCACAACGAAATACCGCTTCATTCCCCCTAGGGCAACCAAAAGCAAAAAGACAGCCAGTAACTAGCGTTGGCCAGACTGTAGAGAAACTGAAGCCCTCGTCCATTTCTGGTGGGAATCTAAGACGGTACATGTAGTCACTTTGAAAAACAGCTTGGAAGTTTCTTACAGAGTTAAGATGGATTCCATGCGATCCAGCAATTTTACTGTTGGTAAACACCCAAGAGAAATGAAGACAGGTCCACACAAAAACTTGTCCATAAATGTGCATAGCAACAATACTCACACAGGCAAAAAAGTAGAAACAATACAAGTCTCAATCAACTGAAAAACAGAAAAGTAAAATACAGTATACTTAATACAATGAAATACAATTAATGAGCGGGTCATGGTGGCATATGTCTGAAATCGCAGCACCTGGAAGCCCCAGGCAGGAGGATTGCTATGTGCTCGAGACCAGCCTGGGATACACAGTAAGTCTGAGTCCAGCCTGAACTACATAGCAAGAACCTGTCTCAAAAAAAGAAAAAAAAAGTAATTGGTCAGCCACAGAAAGTGAAGTGTCGCCAGGCGTGGTGGTGGCACATGCCTGCAATCCCAGCACTTGGGAGGTTGAGGCAGGAGGAGAGTTGTAAGTTTGAGACCAGCCTGGGCTACAAAGTGCACTGAAGGCCAACCTAAACTGCACAGCGAGACCCTATCTCAAAAAGACACGCACACACACAAAAAACAACTGAAAAAAAAGAAAATGAAGTGTTAATACATGCTACAACATGGACGAACCTTGAAAACACAATGTTTATGAAGGAAGTCAATTGCAAAAGACCACAATTACATAATCATATTATGATAAAATTCCACAGTAGACAAAATACAGAAAATAGATAAGTAGTTGCCTAGGGCTGGAGAAGTGTAGTGCAAATGTAGAGTGACTGATGTAAATTGTTGTGTGGTTTCTTTTCATTGTGTTGGAAATGTTCTAAAATGACACTGTAGTGACAGGTGTATATCTCTATAACTATACTAAAAATTATTTAATTGTACACTTAAAACAAGAAGACTGTACAGTACTTAAAATATATTTCAATAAAGCTGTTTAATAAAAAAGACATATGAAGCTCGCTTCCACCTTGCTGTCTCTCTTGGGTCCCTTATTCTGGGAGAAGCTAGCTGCTGTGCCATGAGGACACTCAGGCAGCTTTATGAATAGGTACACATGGCAGGAACTCAACATTCTGCCAAAATCATGTGAGTGAGCCATCATGGAAGGAGAACCACCAGCTCCGGGCAAGTCTTCAAGTGCCGGAAGTCCTGGCCAATGTCTTTGACTACAATCTCACAACTGACCAGAGTCAGAACCATCAAGCTAAGCAATTCCCAAACTCCTGATCCATAGAAATCATGGTGCCTTACGCCATTAGGGTTCACAGCAATCTGTTACATCACAATAGAGAATCTTTGTCAACCTTTCCTTAGTGTTAAACTCTCACTCCTGAAGACAGGAATCTGAAACTTCCTAGCAACGTTTCTTCCTCCAAGAGTTTAGTTCATCCCCATCTGTAGTGGCTGTCATGTTAGCAGAATATGGTCCCACCCTGGCCTTAAATGAGTGAACCACAAATGGACTCCTAACCAAAGCCACGCCAATTAAGTACTTCCCTGAGATTTTTACAACTGAGACTGAGATATCTGTAACTGAGCAGTGTCTTCCCTGAGTGTCGACCTGAAGCTGCAAGTTGTAAAACTTGGAAGCTGTGAGCAGCATGATCTTTCCCATGAGTAAAAAGCTGGAGAGCAGTGGAGAAGAATGAAGCCATCACAAGAGATAGGCAGAGGTTCAAGACAGAGTACAGACAAGGTCAGTCTCTAATTCCAGTGATTCCTGACGCAGCTCTGTCCTTCCAGTGGAGACACCATATATGTCTTGCAACCTCAGCATCTAAAGCAACAGCCAGTACACAAGAACTAATAAAATATGTATTGAACAAATTGATAAGATAACCCAACATCCTTTCAATAAAAGCACATTTTATCATTGCTGCTCAACACATTAATTTATTTAAAAGTTAAGACCTGATCTCTCTTTTACATACACCCTGTTATGGTTTGTGTCTAGATGTCCCCTCAAAGCCTCATGTAGTCATAGGGCTTTTCAGAGGTGGCTGAATCTAGAGTGTGTGATGCTGGGATTAAGGGTGTATGATTAGTAAATCAGACCACTGATTGGTCTGGCATAGTTCTGGCTGGAATTAAGAGTATGAGTGCTACACCCACCTGTAGGGCAGGTAGCCTGCATACAATATTAGGGACAGTAACAGTCTTTATCTTTTTCCCTGGTTGCTTGCTGTCTTTCACCACCATGAACTATTGCCCCTCTGCCATGCCAGCCTGCCTTGAAGCCAGCTGACTATGGACTAAAACGTCTACAAAACTGTGAGCTAAATAAACCTTTCCCCTTTTAACTTTGGGTGTCAGGTATTTTGTCTCAGCAGTGACATATATTACACTTATGACAATACATATATCCTAGTTATAGATTTCTGTGGCCTCTTCCCCTACTGTCAAAGAGCATAACATTATCTTAAGTCACTGTTCATCACCATTAATCCCACCTAGGCTAAAAAATACAAACTGCACAAAAAACTTAGGTTTAAACTGATCTGCTTGATCCTAATACCCTGCATTCTTTAGCTTTTATAGTCACTGTCATCAATTTATCAACCACCTAAAGTCTGAACACACAATTAACTCGCAGACTTGCTCCTGTTTTCATCTATTCAATAAATTCCTGCAACAAATACTTGAGTGCCTACTATTTGCCAGAGGCTACAAAGGACATGGTGTCTGCACTCAAAGACCTTACAGTCTAACACAGACAAATAGATTATTATAGTACTGTATTAAATGTTACTAAAGAGATATGCATGGGCTGCTAAGCAGCAGCAAGAATTATAGGGCATTTATACTCTGTTTGAGGAGGCAGGACAAATACAGCGAAAGATAATACAGTATCCAGGCAATGTGACATAGGCTAACAGTCAAATGAGTAATTTATTTTCCAAATTATACTAAATTAATTTGTACATTTTACAATAAGATACTGTTATGGACTTATTTCTAGATTTACATTCAGCAAACACTTCCTGAGTACCTAATATGTGTCAAGCAACCCTGCTTGGCATTTTTCCAACAGTGTCTTGTTCAAGTCTCACATTTGGTAGATAAAAAGAAGTGAGTCTGAAAGAATTGACACTGACTTGTCTGCAAGCCTACATAGCTAGTAAGTGGCAGACCTGAGATTTATTATTGTCTTCCAAGTCCATTTCAGGTATGCCATGTCATTTGAATGATACAAGTGGAACAATTTCCACATTCTTATACTGACTTTTATTCCTTTTTCATTCATCCTACACATACAATACAGTGCTATGAACAAATGGGTAATCAGCAACTACCAACCTGATATGACCGTATGCCTGTCCAAATTTTGAGAAGGCATCATATCAGGTCAAATTATTCTGGTGCCTATGTGCTGAGGGGAGTTAAGTTGACTAATGATGAGTGACTTTTTCAAGCTGTATTTTAACTGTGTTTTTAACCACTATATCCGATCAGTTGCTCTAGTATTCAGCAATATATCAAAAATGAGTGTTCATTTCCTTTGACAGTTAACAGTACTAATGAATTCAGTATAATCTCATCATCCACCAGAAAAATTTCTAAAACGCAAACTTGAAGCAGATGATTCACAGTTAGTAGAGAAGGGAAAATAAAGCAGTACTCATTGTTTTCTACAAAACTAGCATTGTTTGCAAAATCCAGAAACTGAGCAGAGTTCGTTGACTACTAATCGACCAGTAGGTTGTTCCTTGGTCATTCAGCAAAAATTGCGGGGTGCACCATGGTCAATAGCTGAAGAACAGGCAACTTCAAGTAGCTTCTGCCTTACTGTACAATTCTACAGATATAAAGCAGTAAGATAGGGAATCATTATGTAAGACAGAGAAAACATTCAGAATCTTCACATCAGAAAGCAATGCGCCTGGTGCAAACTGGCTATTAATACCGAATAAATGTACACTCAGTAAATGACTTAATAGCCTTTTGAGAACAGTAGCAAGAGAAAAAAAACCTCACCAAACCTAAAAGGATTATGTTAGGAACTCAGAAATATTATGGAGTAATTGGATTAAGATGTATAACGATTCAGAAGACCAAAAGCACAATGTTTAATTAAGTAAGCATGAATTTGACGCCTCCCTTATATTAACTCACCACAAGTGGAATGCTAATCATCAATCTCATTAGAAATAACAAAAACTAAAAGAACTGTCCAACAGTGCTAACTTTAGGATCTGATCAAAATAGAAACAAGGTGTACTACGTGTACACCTGAAACCTCCTATTTAAGCTTCTACACAATACATGAATATTTCAATATGCCAAAGACACAGGGTCAAAAATCTTAAAACAGTTACAATATTTAATGATAATACCGAACGACTCGTTAAAATGTATTATCCATTCAGAACTGAAAAAGTATTTCGGATAGGACACTGGGCTCCCTAAATATAAACCCAAACTGAATCCACTGGTCCAGACAGGCATTTTCCAAAATGAACCACCTGGACTTACACAACGCAAAAGTAATTTAACAAGTATAAAGCTTAGAATAACTCTAGTGATCTCAAACACTAGAACGTAAGCGCTTAAACTTGTTAGTCCCTTGTACTTAAGAGCTTTAAATTTATAGCGCCTGCATGTCAACAGATCTCTGAAAGAAATTCAAGGCCAAGTGTAGTATTTCGTGATAATCGCAAATAAAAGCACTCGGTCCCGAGAGCCCGCAGAGCCTCTTTATCTCACCAGACTGAACTCGTTAAAAGCCTGGGGCAAAATCTCCTATTACCTATCACCCGATCACACTTCCTTAGGGGCCAGTTCCCTAAACCCCACTGGGACCACCTCAAGGGGAGCAGGAGGGTGAAATGAGTCACGCTCCAAAACAAAGCGCCGCTCACCTCGCACAGAGGAAGGCGCACCTTTCGCCCTGACAGGATGCAGTGACAGATGTGTCACCTGTGCGGGGAAGGGGGAGCGGAGGCATCCCCGTGACCGCCGCGGCTTCCCGGGCTCCAGGAAACTTTCGGCCCCCTCTCTCC
>NW_004955438.1:13391583-13440776 GCF_000276665.1 Chinchilla lanigera
CCGTCCGCCAGCCCCCCGTGCCCTCAGGGCGCGCCCCCGTGCCCGGGCCCGGCCGGCAGAGGGCGGGGCCGCTCACCGGTCCGCAGCTCGTGCTTGACAGTAAGGAGCTGCTCGCCGCTGTCGCCGCCGTCCCCGCTGGTCCCCACGTCGCCGCTGCCGCTGCTGCTGCCGCCCTTCTCCTCCATCTTCTCCCTTTTTGCGATCCCGCGGGTCGCTCCGAGGGGAACCCGGGAGACAGCGGACGCCCGTCACCTCACAGTCCCTGCCGCAGCCCCAGAAGCCCGGGTGCGGCGGCTCCACAACTCGGACGCAGAGACGAGTCGCTTTCCCGCTCTGGCCGCACTGCTCGCTCCTCCGCCTCCTCCCCCTTCGGCGGGCACCGCTAGTACCGCGCAACCAAGCCGCCCCCTGCTCCTCCGCCTCCTCCTCCAGGCCGCTCCGCCTACAGCCAGCAAGGTAGAGGAACCATTCTAGCGGCCATCGTTCATTGGGCGCAGGGCGCGCGCGTGTCTGCCTTTGCCGGCCCCTATTGGACAATGTGTTCTGACGTTTCACGAGCCGCCCCGCCCCACTCCTCAAATTGTTGTTGCTTGGCGGGGAGGCAGGAGAGGGAGGAGCGCGGCCACTCCGATTGGTGAGAATCAAGGTTCTACCCCGCCTCCTCCCTTTAATGCGCACGCGCAGTCACGGCCTTCCCTTACTGACCTCCGTAGAAGGGTCACACCACTTATTCCCCGGCTTCGATCTGTTAGTAAACAGTATCTAGTAGTCAGGAGGCGCTCGGGATCTGTGATTGGTTACTGCTGAAAGAGGCGGGGAGGGATGATTGGATCCTGTGGTCTGCCGATCACCATAGACAGAGGAGGGACCTGGAGATGCGCTTGTCACCCACGTGTTTTTGCAATCAAATCCGAGGGTCCCCGGCAGCGAGCCACAGGTGTATGACCGCCTGAGGACTGAGGGCTGAGAGCGGAATGCCTTAAAAAAGGTGTTACTCGCTCTAGTCAGCCCTAAGCAAGTAAAGCGGACCTTGTGCTTAACTATAGATCATTTCTAGGTATCACAAAAGTGCACAGTCCCTGCTCCTCGTGATTAATTTTGAAAAACTAAAATTTTTAAACCACTCTTCCTGGGCGCCGAAAAGAGGCAGAGGTTAATAAATAGAATACAACACAAGCAACTTTCAGGGAGACGTGAGAAACCGGCAGCCCATGTGTAAACACAGGAAACTATAAAGCAGAATTCGAAATAATAGAGTACGGTTAAAGTGGCACAAAGACAGTATTCTCGGGGAATGAGGCAGTCGAGATAACCAACTAAAAGATGGGTAAGGCAGAAACACCAGATATTTCATGCAGAGCTGATAACTAAGCATAGGCCTAGAGGGGAGAAGGCAGGGGTTTTGAAGTGATTGATAAAGCTGGATGAAGTATGATGTAAGAGAAAAGGCTGAAAAGCAAGGCATAGTAAGGTAGTGGAGAACCTAGAGCGCTATGCTAAACTATAGATTTTATTTAGTATGCAAGGGGAAGTCTCAAATAGTTACGGCTATAAAGCTGTTCTCCTGGGAGTTAGCTTTGATTATAGAGAGAAGAATAGACTGAAAGGAAGAACAGAACGAGAGCAGGCAAAGAAGACTGTTGCAAGGATAGAAGGAGTAGGGTCTGATATCCTGTAGCAGAAGTGAGAGTGGGGTAAGGAAAGGCTTGATGCACATTTGGACATAATTTTCGTAAAAGTGATCTTTTCAACTAAGTATTGATTAGATTGGGGATCGCAAGTGTATTTTCTTGTAAAGGCTAGGTAGTGAGTATTTTAGGCTTTGTGGGCCTTATGTTCTCATTTATGACTCCACCACTTAGCTGGAAAACAGTCATAGACAATAAAACAGCTGTGTTCCAGTAACACTTTTATGGACATAGAAACTTGAATTTCACATTTTCACATGTCTCAGTGTATTATTATTTTAATTCTTTTTTCAGTCATTTCAAAACATAAAAAAAATTCTTAGCTCATGGGACATTAAAGAACAGGCAATGAGCCAATTTGGCCTCCAGGCCATAGTTTGCACACTCCTAAGTTAGATTGCGAAGAAAGAGAAAGCACAGAAGTGTTCGAAGCCCTTTCAGGATGCTGTCACAGCTCCCTGGTTTTACCTGCCTGGAACATTTAGCACATTGCCTACTCACTCGTGCTATTTGGAGCCAGGCAATGACTGTGAACAATTGTTCATTTGTTCACTCAACAACTTTTATACCAATTATGTGCCAGGTACTATGATGTTTAGATGTTACACCAACTTTTACACCGATTATGTACCAAGTACTAAGATGTTAGTTTACATACAAAATAACAGGGACACAGTGGGAACAAAACAGGTGCAATTTTGCTCTTGCAGATCCTACAGTCTAGGAACAGAAATATTAAATGACCACATAAAGAAGTGTAAAATTTCCATTGCGATTGTGCCATAAAGGAAAATTGTAGAGTACTACAATAGACTATATGAGGAATGCCTAATTTAGGCTGGAATTGCTGAAAGGACTTTGTAAGAAAGTGTTACTTAAGCTGAGTCTTTGAAGATGAGTAGGATCAACCAGGATGTGGCAGAAACTGGCCTGATGCTCACCAATCTCATTTCCTCTTCCTGGATAAACAGGGAGATATTTTTAGGGGTTGTTTTCTTTTTTCTTTTCTTTTTTTGCCTCCTTTTGCAGTTAGGTTAGGATCATATGACTGTGATTTAGACAGAGTTTGAGTGGACATGGTATGTGCCATTTTTAAGTCTATCTAGAAAACTCCCATGTATAATCTCCTGAACATAATCTAGCCTACTTCACAGTGAACTTATGGGCAGGGAAAAAATTTTAGAAAGATGTTCTGAGATAAGCAAAGAACATATTGCATTTGAGAGATGGAGAGAAAGTCAAGACCCTTAATATGGTAAGCACTGGTGAGATGGATAGGCAGAGACCCCAGTCACAAAGTATGTGGTTAGTCTTATTAGTATATGTGGGAATAGCCTGTAGGAAGTGGGAAGCAAAGAAAGAAATTTAAACAAGTAACTGGTATAATTGAAGTAGGCTCTTAAATTATGCTTGCCTTCTTTCCCAGTGGTCACTGTGGTTAGTTTTTGGAGAATGGGCTGGAGAGGCAAGATGAGATACTAAGAGACTATCGCTGTAGTCTAGGCAAAAGATCAGAGTGGGGGCAGTCAATGGAGAAAAATGGAATTCTCTTTCTAGGTTTATGTTTTGTACTTCATCAGAGATTGGATCTGGTAGATAATAAAAGAACCCCTTCTTAAATGACACCAGAGTTTCTCATATGAGCAACTAGAGGGGGTGAAAAAGGATGGAAGAACCATTTAATGGGAAGGATAGATAAAATGGAAGAACTCACAGAGGTAATAACAAGAGTTTAATTTTGAGGCATCTATTGCCAGTATTAAGTATCTAGAGGTATGAGTGTGGAGCTCTGAAAACAGATCTGGGTTTGAGATATAAATTTAGCAGTCACTGATATATAGATAATATTAATAAGATTACCTGGGGAGATGTTATGAAAAGGAAGAAGAGAAGGGCCCAGGACTGAAGCCTAAAGCATTTCAGCATTGAGAAATTGGACTGAGAAGGTAGAGTCATGGATGAAGAAGGAAAACCTGGATAGTTTTGTATCCTAAAAGCCAAAGTGTGCTGCAAAGAGAGAGTGGTCAGCTGTATCAAATACCATGGAAAGAGCTCGCAAATTTGCCAGCTTGGTGCCATTGCTGAAAATATCCACTGTGGTTTTGGTAAAGCACATCCAAAGTAAGAAAGTGGAAACAGTATGTATAATACATCTTTTTAAAAAGCATTTGCCCCTTAACGAAAAGAAAGAAATAAGGTGCTAGTTGGAGGGATCCAGAAGCTTCATGTTTTTTGTTTTGCTTTTTATCTTCAAATAGTTTTAAAATTGCAGCAGAGTTGCACAATTTAAGCTTAATGTAGCACAATTAAACCCTGGGAGCACTAAGAAATGCATGTATACAGGAAGAGTTTCTTTCAGAGATGCAAACACTGTGATGAGTGCTAGAGAAGGCTGTAAGAGATGAGTTAGGGATTGGAGGGCAGTGAGAAGAGTTTGGAACGATCACTGTGAGAAATAAATATAGTAAGCCAGCTTGGACAACTGCTGAGTGGCACTGAGGAGTCAAGTGGAGTTAGAAATTCTGAATCAGAATTGTTAGTTGTTTTTCTCTAGCAAATTACATTCCCCCTGGAGATTGGAGATTAGCAATTGGGCAACAACCTGGTTGGAATGAATGACCCTAGGGCCCAAGTAGGATGAAAAGGCAATGAAACAAGGAGTAAATTGGTAGCCTTTGAGAATAGGATGGCATCCAGGAGCTGGAGCTAGTTTAGGCAGGTTCCTAACTTCAGCTGTACAATGTAATCCCCACCTGAGATACAGAAAGAAAGAAAGAAAGAAAGAAAGAAAGAAAGAAAGAAAGAAAGAAAGAAAGAAAGAAAAGAAAGAAAGAAAATGGGAGGGAGGGAAGGAGGAGGGAGGGAAGAAGGAAGGAAGGAAAAGAAAGAAAAAAAGAAAGAGGCAAGCATAATTTAAAAGCCTAGATTTTGAGATATTTTTTAATACTCCCCAAGTGAGGATAATGTACCACCAAATTTGTAATGCATAACTCCACTGTACAATTTATTAGAATAGAGATTGGTAAATAAGAGCCAGTGGTGTTCTGCAAAAATAGCAACTTTTCAGAGGTATTGAAGATGCTACATAGTGTAGGAAGAAAACTCTGGGACTGAAAACGCCAAATCACATTGGTACAGTGTTTAACTGATTTGAAATGATGAGTGATTGGCATGGACTGAACGGAGGAAGGAAGTTGCCAGAGGTGGGTGAAATAATGGACTATGGTGTGGGTGTTGTAACTAGAATTGAGGAAAACATCACTGCTGCCTCGCACCCTGAGAGACAAGTAAAGAGAGCAGGACCTGTCCGTGAAAGAGCTGGGAAAAGGAAGTTGTCTAGGAGAAAGTCAGGTTTCTGCTAAGGTGGAGAAGAGCAATAGAGAAAGAAGCTTGAAAACATGTTTGTTTCCCTTAAAAATTGACTTCAGATTTGTAAGAGGATGGGGAGGAGGTCTCCTGCTCAGCCCTTTGGTTCTGGACCTGCATGGGTCTGTGTGATTTCATTGATCTTTGGGTTACGCCCTTCATTGGAGGTGGAGCCTGAAGCAAAGTAGGAGGAGAAACCCTCACTTGCTGGGACCACTGTAGCTTGGTTAAGATCATTATTCAGGCAAGGTGAGCAGGAAGCTCCTCACTTTTAGATTTATAAGAAGTGAGAAGCACCAGATCCCATTATATCATAATCCTCCTCTTTAAGTAGCTCCATCAGAACATTCCAGGATATACTGAGATGAGAAACAACATCTTCCAAAAACCACATTATCAAGTGTACATTGAGCAAAAGATAAAAACCATAGTATCATTACCTTGGTACTGATTTTGATCCTGTTAGAACCTGTACTGTATGATATGTATTCAGGAAGTTTGAAGGACTAGGTAGCTGCAGAATACAGAGACCAACGCAGTTAGGGTGTGAGGTTCTCCCTGAAGACACCCACTCCTGGTTGAAGTTTATATACTGCACCATTCAGGAGTCAGGCTGTGGGGGTCAAGTGTGACTGGTGCACCCACACATTTGAGTTTATAGATGTGAAGGAAATCTCATGAAAAAGGCAGGCACAAGGAAGCAGTTTTCTCACTCTACCTTCTGGTACCTTGGAGAGTATCTGCGAATCCTAGAAACCTTGCAAAGGTGGCAGATAGTGCCAGCCTGAATTAGAAGATTCAAGTCTGAGAAGAGCCTCTGCCTGTTTGTGAGCCTGGACTAACTAGTGCACAGTTGTGAGAAGCCTCACGGATGCACATCGCATGTAGAGCATATTCAGGAAAAGGTAGTAAAGACATTTTACTCCCTTCTTTCCCCTCTTTTGAATCTTTCAGGAGTGACACAAAAACAAAGCAAAGCAAGAACATAGAAAAGGCCCCATTTTTAATGAAACAAGGAAACTCTCAGAACTTCAAACCACAAACCACAAAGTATGCATGCCAAATACTGCAAAACTGATAAAATGCTGAAAGTTCACATACAGTGCCTCCAGCATTGAGCAAGAAATACCATTTCCTTAGATGTTAGTGTCATTGTCCCAAGGAATCAAATCATTAATCCTTGGTTTAGAGTGGTGTATCCGAAAAGGGACTGGTGATTTGTATTTCTAGGAAAAGATAAAATAAAATTAAATGGTACACAGATAATCATTTGGTTATATTAAGTAACATCATAAAAAGTGATTCCTTTTTGCTTGGTTGTCTTTTAGTTTGATCACATCAAAAACAAAGTCTTAATTTAATGCCAGTAGTCTTTATTTTTCTCTAGTTCCTTCTATCATGGAAAATATAGATCCCAGACTTAGCTTCTAGCAGACAATGTATCTAGCTAGACTTTTTTATTTTTTCCATTGCAGTTGTTTTAATAGTTGTTTCCTGTTGATGGCAAGTAATACCAGTTTTCCATTTATGATAGTGCTATGCCTCCTTTTTAGATAAGGAAAAATTGGAAATTGATTTAAATCAAAATATTGATTTTAATAAGGGTAATATGTTGATACGGCAAAAATTGTGATGTGACACTTCACTGATTGAAATTTTGACTTGAGTAACAGGCTCCAAAGACACCACAGGAGAAACAGGTAATTTTCCTGTAAAAACCCAGTATGCTAACACAGAAGGTCAAGTTCAAGGAGAAACCAGGCTGACATTATTTCTTTCTGTGGTTTGTGGCCTGGCCTGCAAGCCAAGCAGTCTCCTGGAGATGACAGGGTGAATAGGGTGGAGAGGCAGTGGCTAGAGCATAACCCAGAGAGCCTAGCCAGGGCTTTGCCAGGGACCAGCACCTTTGAATCTCAGAGATACTCTCTCATAGAGAGGAACAGATTTGGAAACACACCCAGATGAAGCTGCGTGTTTCACTTTTTCTGAAGTCCTTTTTCTACCTCTTGCTGTGCTATTTAACAAATAATTCACCACTGAATTAAAGAAATTACGGTAATTTCCTTCTCTCTCTCTCTCTTAAATTTGGGGAAAACCTTAAAGAGTTGGTTCAGGGTAAAAATAAGGAATTCTAGGACAACAAAGGAAGAATTTCTTGAGTGGCAGAAAGAGGAAGCCAGTTTAGACTCAACCAAAACCAGAATAAACAAAAGCGAAGATACAATGGAACAATATGGAAAAGAACAGAGAAATTTTCAAATTTTGATAGTCAAGGAGAATGAACAATAGAGAGCCAACGTGTGCTTCACTGGTGTTCCCGAAGCAGCACTCAGAACAAGTGGAACAATGAAAGACAAGAAGGAACTTCACTGAAATGAAAACTTGAGTCAGCACTGAGAAGCACAAAGCACACACTGTCAAGCAAAACTGGGTACGGACTCATCGATAATAAAAGACGCAAGGTTTAGAAAATCAGGAGCAACAAGGTTAAATGACAATGAGGCGAAGTCTACAAAACTTAAGAGCATGACGGTGTGAACTCACGATGCGTATTCTGAGTTGTCCCTTACACATAAAGACTATTGACAGTCATTCCTGAGCATGAACAAACTCAGAATTTCTGTGTGCTTAGAAAAAAAGTTATTTATGCTGAAATGCAGTCAGCCAAGAGATTAACCCAAATAAAGAAATCATAAAGAGAATTGAAGAGTCTAAGAAAACACTGGAGATGCATTCTGATTAGTTTTAAATATAGAATTAGGACCAAAGACCTATGGAATCTATGATTAAAGAACAAAATGTAAACATTAAAAACTCTTACACTGGGAGAATAATTATATAGCAGATAAACACTGAGCAGCGGAAGAAAGGGCAGTAAAAGGAGCAGTAAGCATGAAAATTTACTCATCTTTAATGGCTACAAAACAATCTACCTCAAAAGGGAAATGCAAGCGCTGCAGCTTTACAGAGCAAGCAGGCTTCCAACTCCTTGATGATGTTTATAGTAGTTTTTCTTATCTTTAAAGGAGATATTTTAAGAACTTTTGTGGCATAGAAGCATTTAGCAGTTCAGATATTTTTCTCCAGTATTTCACTTTAGTTTCTTACCAAATTAAATTTTATTTTATTTAAAAATAACTTGAGAATAAAATCCCACTGTTGTCCATGGATCTTTCTGCTCTGCCTCTACACACAGGGACCTCTTCAGATGATCTCTTTCAAATACTCATGACTATTTCTGGGAAGTGATATAATCGTGCACTTTAAAAAAAAATCCTCTTCAAACTTTTCTATGTTGTTTTTATAATAAAACACATCCTCTAGAAAAGTAAGGCATTTTTCCTGAGTAATATTGTAGAACATGAACATCGCCCCCATTACCTTTGTCCTTAGTGGGTTGGAAGATGGGAAGACTTTTTTTGGTAGAGCTAACCTCATCACATAAGCTCTTTTTTGTTGAGAATTGTGTCCAGCTGATAGCACAAAAAGAAGTCTGAGGCTGGAATGAAGGATGAAGGCCTTCCATTCAAGAGAGAGAACCTGCGGCTGGCTTTGAAGCTTGAAGGGGCTACATGGAAGGCCCTAAGTGCTGCGTCTAGAAGCTAGGAGCAACCCCTTGCCAACAGTCAGGAAGAAAACCAGGACCTCAAGTCATACAACAGTAAGGACTTGAATTCTGCAACTACTTGAATGAGCTTGGAAGTGGGTTCTTTGCCAGAACTTCCAGGTCATGTCCAGAACTTCCACTTAAGAGTCCAGCCTTTCCTGCTTTGATTATGAACAAAGAATCCACCGGGCTGACAAGGAGTTCTGACCTGCAGAACTGACATCACAAATGGGTATTATTTTAAGACCCTTGGCTTGTGATCATTTGTTAGCAGTAGAAAACTAATATGAATAATAAACATTTTTCTTCATGCAAGACATACAGAAAGACTCGTCACCCCCAGGCCATCCTCACCCTCTTGCAGTTCTTCATTCTTTATGGATTTGCAGAGCTCAAAATATGTCCAGAAATCCCAAATGCTCTGTAAGAAAATGAACCATTCTGTACAATGGCTGGAAGACTCCATTTTGGAATTGACATCTGTGGAATGACTTTTTAAATCCATGGGATTGACTTTTTAAACAACAAAAAGGGCTGGGGATATAGCTTGGCGGCATGGTGCCTTGCTTGGCAAGCACAAGGTCCTGAGTTCAATTCTCGGCCCGCAAAATAAATAAATAAATGCACAATTAAAAAAGGTTTTAGATTTGTAAATAGATACCTTCGTGACAGAGAACTAGAGGTGAAGAGGGGGGGTGGTGGGTAGGAAAGCGACAGACTGGGAGACTGAGTGGATGAAGAGTAGTGATATTATCCCTGTACCACCTCATCTTTCTCCCAGGCCCGGTCCTCACAAACAATCATTTTCACTCTTTTAAATATTTCTTCTGATGTTGTCTGCATATCTTTAAATAATACATTTCCTTCAATTCCCGATACCAAAATAATAACAATAATAATACATTTCTTATAACTATTGATTGATTTACCTTGAATCTTATCTATTTCCTCTTTCCTTGGTAAGTGAGGACTTAGCTCATTTTCGCTGGCAGTGCCTCTTTTTCTACAGTTATCTGACTTCTCTATCAGTTACCTTTGTGACACTGACATACTCACACCTTTATTTTTTGTTCTATCGACTAAGGGCAACATTTCCTGATTCCTTACTTCTTAAAGTGCAGCTAAC
Source organism: Chinchilla lanigera (assembly GCF_000276665.1). Taxonomy (NCBI): domain Eukaryota; kingdom Metazoa; phylum Chordata; class Mammalia; order Rodentia; family Chinchillidae; genus Chinchilla; species Chinchilla lanigera. The sequence goes on from NW_004955438.1 coordinate 13,401,371, forward strand.
AGCCTCCTTAGATTCTCTCCTATGTCTACCTCTCAACTTCTACCCTGTATAATTTTTAGGATAAGAACATTTGCATTCTATTCCTAGCCATAATTAACTCTTCCACAGACTGATCCTTAAAAAAAAGAACATCACACACACAAAAAAAAGAACATCACTTAAACAGCATTTACATTGGTGTGACTCTGAATATTATTCTTTGCAGAGGAAAATGTCTATGAGGATTGCTCTACCTTTCATTGTAGGATTCCCCTCATATCCCCATGGATCCTCTCTTTGTCTTTCATCTTTATCATAGCTCATTCTATCCCTGATTCTTCATCCAACCAGGTTTTGGTTGAGTTTTTAAGCATTCTTCTCTGAGGTTCACCATCCTCCGGTTGCATAGCTGACATAGTTTATGGCTTTCTTGGGTCAATCCAGGCTAGCCAAGGTCGTATCTTCCTCCATTTCAGGTGATACCTTTATTTTGCTGCAGTATGTTTTCAAGCACATTCCTAAGAGCAGATATCTGAAAAGTCAATTTCTGAGTCCTGTTGTCCCCAAAAGCTTTATTCTGCCCTTAACTTTGGCTCATATTTTGGCTGCATATGAAATTCTAGATGGAAAATTATTTTCCCACAGAATACTAAAGGCATTACACTATTCCCTCCCAGAGCCCAGTATTGCCAGAAAGAAGCCTAATGCCTATTTCCTTTTCATTCTTTTATACAAGGCTAATTTTATTGGAAATTTTTCAATTTGTTTTATCTTTGATGTTCTAAAAGATCAAATTATATAAGTGGCTCTTGTGTTCCAGCTTTGCATTTTTCATTCAGTCCAGATGTCTGGCTGCCAGCCCTGGGAAGTTCCTGGGTTTCTTTTATCCCATTTTCTCTCTGGACATCTTTGCTAGCTCTCTTTCCAAATCTACTATCAGTTGGCTAGTGGACCTCCCATAGTTATTCTCTATACCTTTTGTATTTTTTCTTACCTTAAAAAAAAAATTCTCATCTTCTGGGTCTACTTGTGAGGAGAGTATTGTGATTTCAATCCTTCAAACTTTCCACTGATTCTTTTATAATTTTAATAGTCACTTTCAGTAATAAGAGTGTGTTCTTTGTCATGCATCCTTTTTTTTCCTTTAAGGATGAAATATCTATATAAGTTTTTCTGAATATATTAATTGGAGCTATGAAGGTTGATTTGCTTTGATTTGGGTTCTCTTCCTCAAAATAACTAACTAGGTATGGTGGCACATACCTGTTATCTCAGCACTCGGGAGACTGAAGCAGGAGGATTGCTGAAGGTTCCAGGCTGGCCTAGGCTACATAGTGAGTCCAAGGCCAGCCTGGACTACATATCGAGACCTTGTCTCAAAAAAAAAGTATCACCAGGCGTAGTGGCACACACCTGTAATCCCACCACTTGGGAGGCCGAGGCAGGAGGATCATTGTGAGTTCGAGACAAGGCTGGGCTACAAAGTGAGCTCAAGGCCAGCCTGAACTGCATAGGGAGACCCTGTCTCAAAAAAAGACCAAAAAAAGAAGTATCCTCCAGGGTTGCTGACTACCACCCCTCATGCACGCATTTTGTTGTTACTTTCTCTTTATGGCATCTTTTTATATGCCTAGAGATTCTTCTTTATCCTTTGAACTGTGAGAGAGAAAACCCAGCCGAGTAGCAGTTCTGTGTACCTGGGCAGAGTGTGTTAACTGGAAGGTTTCAGGGGCTAGTATGTCCTGAATATTAGAATGTTCTGATTTCTTCCCTCTGAGGATTTTTTAAAAATTTTCAACCCTAAAATCTCTCCTGGATGACAAGGGACCTTGCTTGACAAGTGTGGGACACTTGCCCCACATGCAGGCTTCTGATGGCTCCCCTGTATTCAGCCCTGTCTCTCACCTCCTCTGGCACATTGAATGCTGTCACATCTTAATTGTCTCTGAAACTGGGCTAGGAATATCAGCTGCCTCTTGCTCTGCAGCATCTTTCTGTGTGTAGTCCAGGCAATGATTCCCAAACATCTTGCCATTCCCTGGATTGTTGTAACCTCCAAGGGCACTTAGGAAACCACCTATTCAGACTGTGGCTTGCCTTCCCTAGCATTGCAAAGCTCATGAATGCCTGAGCCTGGATTCAAACCTACTCTCTAATCTCAAAGGAGAGGTCCCTGCCAGTGACCACAGCATTCTAAAACCTGCACGGTTAATGACTGATAAAGAAGGAGGAGGAACCTGGGCCCAGTTTTCAACAGACATTATAGATTTACTCACTTTAAGTGCTTACCGTATCTTAAGGTCATATTCTTTCCTTCAAAGATTCCAGACTGAAATATTCACATAAACCGGAGAGATAAAGAGGCTGGCTAGAGTGGTAGTGGTTTGGAGGGAGGGTGTACCTCATTCAAAGTGACAGTCACTGCTTAGCTGTAGCCACTTAATGCTACCCAGGAATGCTCTCCTCCCATTGTAGCCTAATCTGATTTTCTAAAAACCTCAGTCATTAAGTAATAATTTAAAATGTTGGCAAATAACTCAAGTTCAATCGTGGCTATAGGCCAGCTGTGGAACTAGTCTGCCGCCTCTAGAGTTTGCATGTGGGAGAGAAAACCTGAACCAGGGTTGTGGAAGAATCAGAAAGTGCAAACCACGGCAGGAGCCCCAGCCATCGCAGAGCCAGATGAAGACAAACCTGGGCAGTGTGTCTTCCTGAGCCCTTGTTTGTCTGGAAGATGGGCCCTTCTCTTAACATTCACAACTCCGCTGTCTTCCTCCTGTCCTGAGCCAGCCACCTTTTCTTCTTTCCTGCTCTTGAGTAATTTTGCTCCAAGAAATCATTTCCCTTTTGGATAACAGAGCCAATAGCACATTTCATCATAATACTACACAGGTTTTGAAGAAGGTGAGGAGGGCGCTAAGATCGGAAACACGGGGAGGTAGTCTGGTGTATGCCTCGTGGCAATCCAGTGTTTGTACTCTCAGCCAATAAGGCGAACCACCGTAGGTGGATTTGGGAAGACACATAGTAGGAAATAGAATCTCTACCATCACTGTCTGAAATGCTCACCGCATCACAGCCATTAGCCACAGGCCTGCCTGGAAACTGGGAAACAGACCAGAAATTATTTTACATTATTGAACCTTAGTTTCTGCATCTATAAAACTGGGATCATAAAAATAGCTGTTTGTACTTCAGAGTATTATTCTGAGAATGGAGTAATATAATGTGCAAGATGGTGTTATTGTTATTGCAAATAAACCATCACCTCTCTTGGAGAAATTAAGAATGCATTTGGATTGCACAAAGCTTAGGGGAGGAAACAAAACTAAAAAAAATCCCAAGGTTATTCCGTGATGAAATTTCCAGTCATTTCAGGGTTGATGTCATTCTATCTGATGCAATAGACTGCAGTTTATTTTATGTAATTAAACCTATTTAAATAACAAGATATTTAAAGTAACAAGATACATCAGAAAAGATGGTGAGACCATCACCGGAAGTCCTTGGAATATCTTGCTTCTTATATCTAATTGATAGAATGGGAAGAGCCCTTCTGGAAGGCTTGAGTTCTTAGTTTTCAGGAAATTTGTTTATGTGTTGGTTGGCTTTTTCTAAATCCCCCTTACACTTCACACTCGTTTGGGGAACTTCAAGGCCACATGAAGTTCCAGTTCAATTCAGCTATCAGAAAAGCAGACACTTCTAAAATTCCTTTGGTTGGAAGACTTTGACCTACTACTTTATAGGTGATGTCTGCTTTGCCTTTCCATTTCATCATTATTGTGTACATTTTGTACTGAATGGTAAAAAGATTCATGTACAAATATGTTCACCAAAGCAATTTTAAAGCAATCAAATTGAAAATAACATATCTGCTTAACAATAGGGAAGTGGTTGAATAAATCATATTTTTATGATGAAGGATTATGTAGCCATTAAAAGTATATTTACATCATAGTGACCCCTGGGGACTGGTAGCATCACAGATGTCATTCCGCTGGACTGGATCAGGGCAGACTAGGAATGCCTGCTGCCCAAGATAAGCGAGGTGATACCACACAGAAGTATGATTGTAATCATCTTTGCGAGACTGGTTAGCCTCTGAACTCCATGGAAAGATGACATTCACAGCTATCACAAGTAGAGCTATTCACATCAAGCAGTCACACGTAGCAACCTTCAAGGAAGTGAATGCCTCAGACCCTGTATAATCCATGCACACTTGCACCTGGGAACATCCCTGAAGTCACCAACGCACCATCAGTAGTGTCATCTGAGTAAGAACAACCAGGTCCAGGTCTGGAGGATACAGAATGAAAGACTCAGGAGGAACCCAGCTGTATGTGTCAATGGAGGCAAAGCCTGTGTGCTTGTTCTAAAGCTATAACTGAATTCAAAAGAAATTTTAGTGAAGTCATTGCTTTTATCCTTCACCCTGATGCATGGAATGGTGAAGGGGTTTTATTTCAAATCAAAGCTCAGGAGAGGACTGTTTCCAAAGGGGACAAGGAGCCTTCTAGAATAAATATCTCAGAAGAAGTAGCAGTAGCTCAGCCAGACCCAAAGATTTCCCTGATAAGAAAGTCACAGTCACTAGAACAACAGAGAAGTTCTGATATTAATGTCCTGCCTGGGCCTTGGAAACCTCTCCTGGCTCAGGGCCCAGTGATCCCCACTCTAAATTCTGTGGAGCAGGGATGGCATAAGGATTATTTTATCAGAAAGTCTCTTAAATATGGAGCCAGAAGTGGGATTGCCCTGGTGCCCTCTAACAGTGCACCATGGGTAGGACAGGCAGCCACTCTCCAATTCATCCTAGATGACTGACCACAGCGCTCTGGGGTCATGGATGGGGTCTTAACCAGAGCATTGGTGGCGGCACCCACCAGAGCCATGGCAGCACCAGCAGAGTCTGTGATGCCTGCTTGGACACTGGTGGCGTAGACCAGGTGTAGACCTGTACAGGTGTACAAGTGGGACCCCTAGAAGTCACTGACAGAGTCTTTGACAGAGACAAAGGATTCTATATGAGAAGGTGGAGCAGAGTACCAAGGAGACTGGTGACTCCATCTTTGCCCACAGGAAGTTGAGGCTTGGCAATATATGTACAAATTGGGAAACTGAGCCACAAAGATTTTGTTTTAAAGAATAATTTGCCCAAAGCTAGAAAGCTATTAACTGACAGAGCCAAAACTCTATCCCAGTGCTACTTGGATTCTATTTGTTGTGTTAGACCATAAAGCCTTCAGGAGTAGTATCCAAGTAATGCCAGTAATCCAGTTGGATAGGAAATAGAATGCACCAGAGAAATAGCAAAGTTAAATCCAGAAAGATATTTTGGACTATATTTTGGAGGAGTTTGCACTAATTTGGGCAAAAGCAGTCTGATCCAGGGGTCAGCAAACTATAGCCTGTGGCCAGATCTACTCACTGTCTGGTTTTGGTCTATGCATTAAGAATAGTTTTACAGATGAACATTCATGAATATTCATGAACATTCAATCAATCTGATAACAGGGAGCACTAACTTTGAGCCCCATTTAATTGAACTACCCCACAAAAAAGAATTCTGTTCTTCTCATTAGTAGAACTGTATAACAAAATATTATATTCATTATTGTATTTTTATTGTATCAATAAAAATGTGTTTTCTGTTTTATTATATAAGTACCTGTATAATATCCTTAGTTTTGCCTCTTGGCCTCCACAGTCTAAATAGTTAACTATTCAGCTCTTTACAGGAAAAAATGCCACCTGCTGGAATCAGTGATAGGAAACATCCATGAAGTATAATTTTTCATACACCCTTGCCTGTAAAAATATGGGGCATTCAGGTTCTATACATATGTATTTATTTAAGACAGTTTGTACGACCAATATGTAAGCAAAATAGTGAATGTAAATAGGGTTATGTAGTCAAATTGCCTACGATCAAAATCCTAGAACAATCACTTACTAGCTTTATGACATTGGGCAAATTTCCTAACCCCCATGCCTCAGTTTCCTCATATGACAAACAGGAATATTAATAGTATCTATTTTATTGAATTATGTGAGAATTTAATGAATACATAAAATGTTTTTAGTACATAATAAGCGCTAAATAAGAGTTAATAATGATACCCACATTTTAATGCATACACAACAAATAGGAATTTAAAACAAGGTGATAGTGAAAGTCCTGTTTTTCTGGCATCCTTTCTTGTGGCATCTCTCATCACTCCTAGGTTTTGCACAGAAGTGACCATCAGTTGATTCAGGTGACTTTGTTAGGGGACAGAGGCAGGTGGCAGAGGAGACAAGTCATTGATGCTTGGAAATAGCATGTCCTGACTTTGGGGCTGTGAGAAGTCCCTTTTAAGTCAGCTCTTGCCATCATCAAAGAAGCCATCAGCACAGCTGTGTGGTTAGATGGTTCTTGAGCCTTCTCTGGGTGCCAGAACCACGGGGGTTATAAGTCACAAACAGTTCGTGCCTTTGGGAAGCTCAAGGCAGGGCAAGAGGGGACATGAAAACAAGTGTGTGCAGTGGTGTCTCGGGTATTTGCAGGCGCTTGCTTAGGACCTAGTGGAGGTGAACAGGGGCAGATACTCAAATCCTCTGGGAATGGAGGGTCAGAGAACCTTCCTGGGGCTGGTAACACATGGTGAAGGACTGACGGGTGAGTGGGCATGGGCCTGGGCACAGGAGGGCCCATTCCAGGAAGAGAGAGGAGCAAGTGCAGAAACTCAAAGGCATAGGCACAACCCTGGATTTTCTGGGGGCTGCGAATGCCCAGAGACCCAGAGCAATGGGGCTGGGAGGGAAAGAGCCACGGGTCAGACCACAGTGTCCTGTGTGCCAGGCCTCAGTGCCAGGATGCCCTGCAGGCGCTGGGAAATCACGGAGGGCTTTGAAATAGAGCAGTGCCACAATTGAGACATTTGTTTCAGAAAGATCCAATCACATACAGAAATAACTTTCTTTTTAACAACACAAGCCAGTCACTCACTCCCCGACAGGCACTGATTATGGTGTCTTTCTGGTACAACAAATATTGGAAGGCCTTTAAAATCTAAGACTTTTGGTTTTAATTATTTTAAAATATTTTTTGGCCATTTTGAATCAATGTCAATAAATGTTACTTTGAACGGTATGCTAATGAGCAAACTGAGTTCTCCTCAAAAATTGAATTTAATAAACTTGACCTACATTCACCATGAAGAGGCTTGGATGTCCGCTTTGATGCTAAAAATGAAAACCCATGGTTTGGGAACCTAATTCTTTACAGTGAGGTTGACTGGGGGGCGGGGAGAAGAATGAAAGGGTTTTCCCCATAGTGAGTCTCACCCTTGGAGTTCTTTTCTCCTTCCGTCTTCTCACCCATTCACTGAGCTGGTTGATCTATCTTTTTTGTAAACAAGCAAATGCCTCCTTTTGAAAACATTACTTTGACATCAGTAACTGAAATTAAACTAACCTTTGTTAGAAGATAGTCTTATACCCTGGAGGATGTGGCAGCCCCAAATAAGCAAGAAGTTGGCCACCCTGAAGTTCTTGGGTTTTGGTTTTCAATCTTCAAAGTAATTAATGCATGTTCTCTGAAGAAAATACAGTTTTCTTCAGAAAATAATAAAGTGTTGGGGGGGAATTATCTTTTATCTAACCACCTAGGGGCATTTTAGGCTACTATTTTGGAATAATTTTTCCAGTACATTTATTTCTCTGACTGTAGGGAATGGTTCCAGGACCTTCCTCAGATTTCAAAATCCAAACCTCAAATTTTTTATGTAAGATGTCATAGCACAGTCATACCTTGGTTCACAAACTTGATTCTTTCCATAATTCTGGTCATAGACTGAGTTGGACAAGAACCAAATCCAATTCAGTGGCCAGGTTCAAAGTTGACTTTATGGGGAAATTTATTTTGGTTCTCATTCAATTCGGTTTGCAACCAGAATTGTGGAAAGAATTAAGTTCATGAACTGAGGTGTCTTGGTTACTTTTCTCTCATTGCTGGGACAAAATACCAGACACCCAGAATTAAGGAAGGAAAGGTTTATTTAGCTCACAGTTTGTAGAGGTTTGAGTCTGTAATCAGCTGGCTCCAAGGCCAAGTGGCATGGCACAGGGGCAATAGTTCATGGCAGTGGAAGACAGCAAAAGCAACAAGAACAAAAAGGGAGGAGGAGCAAGCCTCTATCCCTCCCTTATATTGTACGCAGGCTGTCTGCCCCTGGACGGGTGTAGCACCCACACTCATAGTCCCAGCATTGGATCATGAATCAATCACAAACTCTAGAAGCCCACCCCATGACAGCATGAGGTATTGGGGGGACATCTAGACACAAACCATAACATGAGGTACTCCTCTATTTGCATATAGGCCTGTACATCCTCCTTGTGCACTTCAAGTCATCTATAGATTACCTATAATATCTAATACAATGTAAGTGCTATGTAAATAATTGTTATACGATATTATTTAGAGAAATAACAAGAAAAAGTCTCAACATATTCAGTACAGGCTTATTTTTCTTTTAAATATTTTTAATGCACAGTTGGTTGAATCCAAGGATGTGGAATGTGTAGATATAGAAGGCCAATTGTATTTTCTTTTCTTTCTTATTTCTAACATACCCAGGAATCCTACTAAGAACCATATTATACCTTGCCTTTTTCGGTTTAACATTATATTATAGGCATTTCCCTATGTGAGTAAAATCTCTATTAAGAGTCATTTCTAATGACTCTTAATAGTCCATAATTTGGATATGGACTAACAATCCATATTTATATGTATAACAATCACCTACAACAAACTTTTTTGGTTTTTTTTGGTACCAGGAATCAAACTCAGGACCTTGTACTTGCCTGGCAGGCACTATGTTGCTGGGATATATTACTGGCCCAAACTTTTAAATTCTTTAGAATATTTTATAGTTATAAACAGCACTGTGCTGAAGATCTTTTTGCAAAAAAAGAATTCAGATTATTATAGTAGAATAGATTCAGAGAAGAGGTTTGAATGAGTTTTTTATGGCTTCCCCCCACCCCAGAACTTGAGATTAAACCAGGACCTCATGCATGCTAGGCAAGTGCTCTATCACTCAGCTACATTCCCAGCCCATTTATATCTATCTATCTATCTATCTATATCTGATATATATATAGTATGTATATATAACCGTTTGTAAATTCAGTAGCATTTACTGCAATCAAAATTTGTAAAACTATCACCGGTTTCTAAAATATTTCATCATCCACACCATAAAGTCTATACTCACTAAGCACTACCTCCCTGATAACTCTCTGCTTCCCCCTCCTCCCAGGCCTTGGTAATCTCTATTCTACTTTCTGTCTCTATGGATTTGACTGTTCTGGGACTTCATATAAATATAATCATACAATATTCTTCCTCCTGTGCCTGGTTTATTTTACTTAGCATAAAATTTTCCAGGTCCATCCATGTTGTAACATATATCAAATTCTCATACCTTTTTATGGCTGAATATTTGATTGTATCTTTTATACCACACATTCTGTTTATCTTTTCATGTTAGTGGGCATTTTGTCAGTTTCCACCTTTTGACAATTGTGAATAATGCTACAATAAACATTGATGTGCAAATTTCTGTTTGAGTCTATGCTATTAATTCTTGAGGATATAACCTAGAAGTAAAATTGCTGTATTATATGATAACTCTACATATTTAATGTCTTGAGGAAACACATCATTGTATAGAGACCAGAACTGGAAATTTTAGATAAAATTGGATTTTACATATACAAGAATGATTAAGAGGCACTCTTCCCATAAACACACAAAATGCATCAAAAGATTGGTGAACCATTACATGTTTATATGTTTGAGGCTTTAAATAAATGCTTAGCGAATGCATTATCACTTTTAGTGGTTTCTCCATTTTTACCAACATTTTAACAACAGTCATAAACCAGGCTTTAACCATGTATGTGAAAGCGGTTGTCTAAATGCTTTAGGTTTTAGGAAAAAGTTCATCAAATATATGAGTGTCTTTTGAGTGTATTCTGCAGTACACAGTTTTTCTGAGAGATACAAAGAAATCTAGGAAAACAGTTCCTTTTTCATTCATCTATTCAAAAGCATTTGATAAGGAGTGCCACAATGGGTAAAGCCCTGTTCTGTGCTCTACATAAATGAGTGTCGTATTAACCAAGCCAAGGGAAATGCTCAGGAAAAATCAGGAGGCATGTCCCACAGCAGTGAAGTATTAACTTTCAAATGACTTGATAATAAGTAGTAGGTATCCATAGACTGTTAATCCTTGAGGGTCACTGTAGGGCTTGCATATACTTTCAGAAGGTTGGGGCATTTCAGTTAGTGTCTTGGTTTCCTTCTGCTATTGTAAGAAATCACCACATATTTACTGGTGGAAAACAACACAGATATATTTCAGTTCTGTACTATAGCCAGAGGTCTGCAGCGAGTCTTACAGGTTAAAAACAAGGTGTCAGCAGGGCTGTGTTCCTTTGTGGAGGCTCTAGTATCAACATCTTTTCCCTTTACAGTCTAAAGGCTCCCACATTCCTTGGCTTGCGGCCCTGCTTCCTGCATCTTCAAAGACCATTTCTCCATCTTCAGTTTCTATCATCACACTGCTTTTCTCTCTGCTCACCCTTCAGCCTTCCTCTTATAAGTACCCTTATGTGATAGTGGACCCACCCAGAAAATTCAAGATCATCTTCCCTTATCAAGATCCTGAGTTTAATCACATCTCCAAAGCCTCTTTCACCACATAAGGTGACATAATCACAGGTTAGGATTAGGGTATGAACAGTTGGGCTGGTGGGCACTGTTTAGCCCACTACAGGTGGGTAAGATCTGAAAAGGCAGAGAAGGAAAGTGTGATAGAAAGAGCTTGTAGAGAGCATTTGTCAATTTGACAGCCAGTGGGCAAATACCCTTTCTGAAATATTTGGGATGAATTCCAAGAAAAAAGTGAGACAGGCTCCTCTCTCCCTTGGAAGGAGGTATACGACCCCAGTGTGGTGATTTGATGTTCACCCTCTTTATTTTGACTAAATTGCTTCACTTTTCTCAGTTTCTCTTGAACGTGCATTTAGGTACCTTATTAGAAGCAGTTATGTAAAGCTCACTATTATGATTACTTCAGGGACATTGTTGAGAAGAAATTTTACTTCACTGCACTGTTCATGTTGGGAAACTGCTGTTACAATTCATTACCAGAAATACCTTCCATTCTTTTGAGCATGTGCCTTACTTTCAACTTATAGAGGTGGTGATTCCTGCAATCAGGTATTTCTCAACCCTTATTGTGTTCTGTGAAATTGGGGCCAGTCTGTAGAGGTCTGAGGGTGCAAATTAATCACACCTCTCTTTCCTTCAGTGTTGGAAACTGACCAAAGACAGACCTAAGTGCTGCAGTGAAGTTCATGTTCAGTATCAGCTTTGCTGTCTCAAACACAAACATTTGTAAACTTTGATGGACATGTAGGTTGTACATCCTTTGTTCAGGAAAATCTGCAGGTATCACATGTCCTGTCTTGACCTTCAACACTGAATCTACATGTCAGGAACAGTGTAGGGGAAAGTCATGGGCCTTCCCTGAGCACATTTACAGCTCCACCACCTTGGGAGCTGCAGTTTGCCTCACATTTACAGAACAAAGACAGAAAGATCCAGAGAAGAGTGAACCTACAATTCTAGACCCAGAAGTCCTCCTGTTAACAAGCAAGCAAACAAGTACAGACACTGCCAAGAATATATGCCTTGGAGTTCCTTCCTGGGAAATGGGACTATCCATTGCTTTTATACAAACACGAGAGCAGAAATGCCAGCAATGTTTTCCCTAAGAAATATGTGTTCCTGCCTTGGGGCCTTGGATGCTCTGCCTCAGACCTCACATGGCTCACTGTGAAAGCATCATTCAGGGTTCAGCTCAGCTGTTACTCTTAGAGTCACTTGCATCTTGCTCAATCTGATGTAGCCTCCTTCTACCCATCCCAGCTCCATCACTCTCCATCTCATCACCCTGCTTCCTTGTCGTTGTGGCATGGACCACTATCTGAAATGATGGTATTCATATGTATTTTTGCCACATCATCCTTCCCCTTCTAGGATGCAAATTCCATGGAAGTAGGGAGTTTGCCTGTACTGTTCTTCGTTGGTATCTCCAGTGTTCAGCCCAGTCTCTGGCACACAGGAGAGCTGACAGTTAATGTTAAATGAAGAGTGTTGTCTGGACCAAGGCACGAACTCCCAAGTGCCCACGTTTATTCAACTCTAGGCATTAGCAGTGCTACACTCTGCCATCTGTGTCTTACCTCTTCTTTTCCATCCTCCCCCCACCTCATGTTCAGGCCCTGAGACAGTTTGATGGCACCAGCTGCTCTGTCTCCCGGTCTCCATCCCACTCTACCACCAGGCATTTCTCCTAAATTTTACCCCGCTGCTTCCTTGTCGGGGAGCCTTGTGTTTGGTGCCACTCTACTCAATCCAATAGGCTGATGTTCAGGACAGTGGAGCAGAGGAGCACCCCCGGAGATACAGTGGAAGTGGGGCGGGGTAAGGACATGCAGCTTGAGAGCAAAGTATTGCTTTCCCTTACTGCCCTGCTTTGTTTTGTACTCATAATATTTAATTTTCTGTGTGTCAAATATTGTTAGGGAAATCTGAGGTTTTGTGTTTATTAAGTGGCCTAAGGAGTAGTTTTTAAGTGTTAAGAGAGATATAAAATATTCTTTGTCCTAAACAGGTCCTGAAATCTCACCCTATAGTACTGTCCCCCACATGTCCCCTCCCTTCTAACCTCTGCTTGGGAAGCTCATGCTCTCTTCAAAAACCAACTCAAAGGCCACGCCTGGGACAGTCTCACATATCTTCTCTGTGACAGTTAAATCTTGATTGTTGACTTGACTGGATGGACAGATGCCTAGCTTACTAGCGAAGCACACCCATGGGTATATCTGGGTGGGTCATAGGAGCATGACCTTGGGGACTATATCTGATTCCTGACCCTCTCCTCTCTGCCTCTTCCTTGTTTGCTCGGCTTCCTGGATTCCGTGAGTTGAATGACCTTCTGCTGTGATGGCTCTGTCTTGGATCCAACTGACCATGGACTTAAATCTGCAAAACTATGAGGCAAATAAATCATTTCCTCTTTAAGTCATAGGTGTCAGGTAGTTTGTCACAGTGACAGAAAAGCTAATCAGTACATTCTCTTTCCCTGGTAGAGCCAACTACCCACTGTGTCGGCCCCATAGTGCTGTGTTCTCAGCTCTGGTGGGTCAATATTCTGTGCTTATTTGGATCTTCCATCAAATCAGTTATCATTTGAGGGCAAGACACTCAATAAATACTTTTTTAATAAATAATGAGCCCAGACTTCCCCAACCTTTCCCTGGACAAGACAGGACTGATTCCAGATCCATATCAGGGTTGCACCTACATGTGGCTGCAGTTCACAGGGAATCTCAGAGGTACACAGAGAGTCTAGAAGTTTGCTATAATATTTACATAAACTGGTTTTGTCACTTGATCTCCTCTTTACAGATTTAAAAAAAGCAAGCTTCAAAGAAGCTCAAGGGACTTGACCAAATTCTTATTGATCTTCTCTGTGCCGAGAAGCAGGCATAGCTTACAAAATCATCTTTGTACATTCAAGAAATATTTATTGGTGCTCTCATGTATGACAGGGACTGTGTCACCTTCCAGAAGCCCCCTGGATGGTGGAGGAGATATCCCTATAACTAGCCGCAACAAGACAGCTCAGGGAAAGCACAGTTGACCCAGCTGGGAGGTTAGAGGAGATATCTTGGAGGGATGACAGTTGAGTGCAGTCTCCAAGGCTGAGGAGAAGTTGGGCAGGCAAAGGGCCAGAGAGAGAGAGATGTTCCAGGAAGAGATGAGCTGGAAACCTGGGAAACAGGGCCCTGCGGGGGACCACAAGTACTTGCTGAGAATTTGGTGTGTGTTGTTGCCAGCTCTGGGGTTACCATGAAAACAGGGACCTTCCCCTCAAGGAGTGTACAGTAAAAGATCTGTGAAAAGTGAACTAATAACCCTTTGGAGCATTGTGTTCTGCTTCACCTTGGGGACAGGAAGTGGACCCAGTAGGACAGTTTGAATGTGGTTCTGCACACTCGCCTTTCTTCTCTTCTAGAGACACCTCAGTCTCCTGTGGTAAGTCCTACAACTCCAAGGGTTCTACTCAGTCCTCTGGAACAGTGTTAGTGACAGCCTCAAAGACAGAAAATCACAAAAGCAGATTGGTGGCCTGGAAGGTTGTGTCCTCTGCTGCTATTTTCACCATTGATGGCACCAGGGCCTCTAATAAAACCTGGAGTCAGGGGTAGAGCTTGTCCAAGGGAGGAAGTGTTTCCAGGAAGGGATGGCAGATATGGTCAGGGACAGGGGGAAAGAGACCCTCTTCCACCAGGTCACCAGGGAAGATTGCTGCAAGCCACAGTGACTTCAGCTCCCAACATCTTAGCCTGATAGCCCCTAAATCTTTCAGGTCCTGGGAACACAGAAACGTGCATACAGACACTCAGCTGGGTGGCCCAGGGACATGGTGCCATTCACCTGAATGTGCATCCCAGGAAGCAACATCTTCTCCTGGGACACTGCCTTCCCAAGTAGTTATGTCTCTCCCCATCTGTTCTAATGCCAGCTCTGTCTCCCACCCCATGATGAATGGCATCTCTTTGTGGGGAGTGAGAGAGGCTATGACTCTTCTCTGGTACATAAACAACAAACAGATAGTGGGATAAATATCTGAGGGCTCACTCAATCAATACTGGATGCCTATTCTGCTGGACGTCAAAGGGACTATTGGCACCCCTTCTAAAAGCTATCTTTCCCTCCAATCTCTCTCATGGTTTCCATACAAACCTGAAAGCTCTGGAACTCTCTTTCCCTCCTACCCAGAATGGGACAATAAGTTCATTCCTGGGGTCTTCTAGGGGCTTGTAACAGAAATTCAATGACCCTGTGATGATAGAAACTGACAAATGTACAATTTAGGAGGTGGTGGCAGCTCTGTTTTGAAGAAAAGGTGACTGCGCAAAGAGAAAAGGCAACAACGGAAGCCACAGAGTAGAGAGAATAAGGAGGGCAAGTGCAGGACATCACTCGGTAAGATCTGGGTTCCTGTTGTGTCTGGCTTACCAGTGGTTCTGGCAATAAAATCTTCCCCTTGATTAAGACACATTCTGTGTTTACATACGGCTATCCTTGTATCTGGGGTGACTGAGTGATTTATTGTCCAAACCGGAATATTTTTAAAATGAAAAAGATCACTATTAAAATTACTCTGGGACAAAATATATGACCTGGGATGATCCCAGACTTCTATTCACCCTCCTTATACAGGATCACTTACACAAGGATGGAAACAACCAAACTGTCCAGTGTCAAGGTCCAGTCAGTGGGCCCCAGGGTACACAACTGAGTGGGGCCTAGTGAGAAGTCCTTAGGTCACTGCAAGTGCGGCCTTGAAAAGGACTGTGGGCCCTCAGTCCCTTCTCTTGCTTTTGCTTCCTTGTCATAAAGTTGAACATTTTTCTCTACCACACACTCCCCACCATTACAATCCATCACCTCCAACAGAGAGGCCCAAAGCAATGGATCCACCCAATTTTGGACTGGAACCTCCAGAACTGTGAGCTTTTTAACCCATAAACCTTTTCTCACATAAAACATATTATTTCAGGTATTTTATTGTAGCAAAGAAAAGTTAACAGAAAATTGATCTCAAGAGCTGGAACTTGGACCATTGTTGGACCTGTTAATGTGGAACAGTTTTAGAATGGCTTTATGGGAGAAGTTTGAGATAATTTGGAAGAGCAGGCTAGAGAATGCTTAAAGTGCTATAAGTAGAACTTAATAGGTAATTCTGGTAAGGGCTCCAAAGACTAGGATATTGGTAGAAGTATGGACAATAAAGGCTGTGCTAATGAGGCTGCAGATAGACATGAGTACTCTATTGGAAACTGGACTGCAGGCCACTCTTGTTACACCATGAAAAAAAAAAATGACTGCATTTTGTCCATTCCCTGATACTCTGTGGGAGACTGAACTTAAAGGTAATGGACTAGTTTTATCTGATAGAGGATATTCAAGGCAACATTCAGGCTGCAGCATGAGTATTATTTGCTGGTGTTAGCCAAATTTACAGTGAGAATTGGGAAGAAAAAAGAGAGTGAAAAGATTTGGAAAGTTTTCAGCTTGGAAAAAAAAAAAAAAGGAGTGCCAAACATACTGCCAAGGAGAGCGCAATTGCTGAAGAGATTAGCGCCAATAATAAGAAGCCAAATTCTTTGCATCAGCACAATAGGAAAGATCCCTGGAGGGCATTTCAGAAATCTGCAATGCTGCCCCACCTATCACAGGCTCAGAGATGTAGAAGTATAAATTGGTTTCAAAGACTTTCCAGGGCAGAATAGTTTCAGAAAAGAGCTCCAGGGTGCCCTATATGCCCTGTGTCAGAATTTATTTCTGTTATTCAGCTAGCCAAATGTTCTGAGCCTGCTTCAGCCTTGGTTCAAATGGCTCAGGTGCAACTCACACTGGCAGCACATCTTGGCACCATCCACATAATGGGGGTTTTGTAAGCATGCAGAATGCAAGAGTTATGGGGTCATGATGGCTTCCACCAAGACTCTAAAAAAAAGCCTGAAAGGTCAGGGAGTTTGTGGCAGGATTCAAGTCCCTGCAAGCAGCTCTTAATAGGGTGATGTATGGAGCTGTGAAAGTGAAGCTGAAGGTACATGGTGACCCCCAGGAAGGCAGAGGTACCAACAATGTCCAATGCCTATCAAGAAAAGCTGCATACAGCAGATACAGTGCAAGAAAATGGCCAAGTGGGCTGCAACCAGCAAAGCTGCAGTGGGACTGCCCAAGTCCTTGGGAGCCTACACTCTGTAACACTGTGCTCCAAATGTTAGACATGGAGCTTTAGGATTTAATTTTTACATGCCTCCTTACTATTTTTCTATTCCTTCTGAGGCAGGAGATTAGGGTGTGGCCAGCCATCTAGCCAAGTAGGTGTGCCGGGACATGCACAGAAAAATAGTTCCTCCCTGGAAGTACTAGCTTCAGTTCTTCTCAGGAGAACTCAACAAGTTTTTGATATGATGGCCTAGACCTGACCTCAGCCTGAGATACAAAAGATGACTGCCAATAAGCTCTGGCCACTGTGTTCTCTCTCTCTCAGTGGCTCCCTCTCACTGTCCAGAATATACTTTTCCAGTTTAATTGGCCTGTGCTTACTCTGCAGAGCATATTTCTTTTCTTACGTTTAATAAGTGTCAAACCTCATGACCTTTTGCACATGTTTTGTCCAATTCTTTGTTCAGGACAAGAACCTAGAAAGAATCTATAAAAGACGTCCCCAGTACCTCAAAATCTTATAACACTCCCTTCTGAAATAGGAAGGTTTACCCTGTTCCTGTCCCACCACTGTATTTCAGAAGGGTGGAACTTTTTCTTTTATTTTTACAGGAGCTCACAGTTGAATTTGTATTGAATTTCAAATGAGATTTCAGACTTAGACTTTTGACCACTGCTGGAATACTTAAGACTTTGGGACTCTTGGGAATGGACTGAATGCATATCTTTTGCACTGAGACAGACGCTTGGGTTCCCAGGATAAAATGCAATAGTTTTGATTTCAAATGTCCCCCCCCAAGGTCTCTGTGTTAAAGGACTTTCCTCTGGAGTGGTGCTGTTGGTGGGTGGTGAACCCTTTAGGAGGTTGAGTCCAGTGGGAATCCTTAGGTCACTGGGTGTTATGGTTGAAACATTGTGTCAACTTGGGGAGTCTAGAGGTTTGGCTAAGTGATTCAGCAGGAAGCCAGGATACTTACTTTGTATACATCCTGAGCCTGTGGAAGAGGAGGGCATGGAGATTATGTGAGAGCTACACGCCCCTGAGGTGGGGGTAGCCTGTTTACAAAGTAAGGCAGGGAAAGAAGCTGCTTGCCGCCATTCCCCGGTTTGCTCTGGCTGTTTGCTGTTCGGCTGCCATTCCCCCCTTGCTCTTGTTGCTTTGTTATCTTCTGCCTCGGAGCCAACCAAGTATATGGACTGAAACCTCCACAAACTGTAAGCTAAATAAACCTTTCTTTCCTTCATTTTGGGAGTTGGGTATTTTGTCTCAGCAACGAGAGAAAAGTAACCAAGACACTGGGGGTGTGCCCTTGAAGGGGACTGTGGTCTCAATCTCTTTCTCTGTCTTTTTTTTATGCTCCCTGACCATGAGGTTTGCTCTGCCGTGTCCTTTCCCACCTCATAACCATTTGGCACCTCCACTAGGGGACCAAAATGGTGGGTCCCCTTGGTCTTATACTAGAGCTAAGTAAACTATGAACTAGATCAACCTTTTCTCATAGAAGTTAATTTTCCCAGGCATTTTTTGTGATAGCAATGGAAACTAACATGGGGGAAAACCCACCAGTTAGGGACAAGACTGATTCCCACCCTACCTGTGATCTCAGTAAGGACCATTTCCTCTTCCCAGACCTCAGCCTCTTCAATCAGAAAGAGAGGGGAAAAGGACAACTGTTTTTTCTGTTTTTGTTTTATTATTTTAAAGAGTAAAAAAAGAATAACATAGTAATAGGGGGACTTACCGAGTTACAAAGTGGTAGGAAATTATCAATGGTTGTTGTTTTATATATTGTTATCTACAAGATAGTTTCTCAGGAAAACAAATAGACAAATAATAGTGAGTTACAGACAAAAGTGGTAGGAGATTATCAATGGTTGTTGTACTATACTTCAGTATCTTCAAAGTGGCTTCTAAAGAAAATAAATAGAGCTATACATCAGTGTCCAATTGAATAATCATTGACTATTCTCAGTGGTTGTTGTAGGAAACACAAAGTAATAAACATACATCCATTTACAAAATAGCATAGGAACAATACAAACATTACAGAGTTATGGACAGATTAGTAGGAAAATATCAATGGCTGCTGTAATGCATGGTGGTATCTTCAAAGTGGTTTCTCAGGAAGACAGAGAGACACAAGAAAGATCTAACAAGTAGTTACAGCCTAAGGGTTGTGAAAAATAGCCTATTACCTCCTCACCAGTGACTCCTTTCACTGAGGTGTGATGGCTGGAAGGAAGGCCAGGATTGAAAAGAAGGACTGAGAGACTTGCACCTGTGTCTAGCAACAGGCTGTTTTCTTTCTCCTCTATCATGATTACTCGGGGCTCCTCCATGGAGATGACAGTCTGGCCAGAAGGAGTATGCCCCGGGTCCCCTCATTCTTGTTGGACTGACTGGTAGGATGGATCTGAGCTCTGGGGCCTCTGCTTAAGAGGGAGACCAATCTCCAGTGGTCATCTTTGCATTCAGGGGATGGCCCAGGGGGCTTCTTAGGGCAGTTCTTCTTGAGGTGGCCTGGCTTTTAACAGTAGTAGCAGATGAATGTAGTTGTCAAGTTCTTCTTGGGGCCCCAAGAATCAGACTTAGGGTCAGGACACCTGTTTGAATGGTGATATTTACATATATTCTGCTCACCTGTTTAAGGTGCTGCGGCCTCCTAAATGACATCCCCCTGGGGATTTTTTCAAAAACTTTCCCTTGCCATTTACTTTGACCATGATCAACCCTCCTTAGCTGAAGTCAACGAGGGGTGAACTCTGGGGGTGGCCTGCCCAGTTAGCAAATGAAGAGCCACTGACTGGAGCTTGTGGATGTCAAGAAAGAGCTTGCCCCTTGAAGGGAAAGATCCAGTGCTTCTGACCCCATCTGGCACTGTTTAAGTCAGGCAGGTCAGCTCTCCAGGACAAATGGGGAACAGGGAATGTATATGCTTTCTTGTGGAGCCAGCCTCTCTCTTCAATATTGTTGTTTTCAGGATTCCAAAAATATACACAACAAGGTAGGAAAGGCTCCATCCTCCAGTGTAACTTAAAGTGAGCTGTCAGAGTGTGTCCCAGAGATTGCATCCTCAGGTACAAATCTACCAATGTATCTGGCCTCTTTGAACATCCCAGCCTCTTAATGTTCTACCCTTTGCTCTCAACAAAACATGGAAGAAGGCATGGCCAGGGTGGACTTCACCACAGGAAGGGCTGTTGATCTAATGAGCGTTAGGGTGAGAAAACATCTATAATGCCAGCGTGGCAAATTCCTGGCCCATTTGTCCACTCCCAGAGAGCATACACCCTTTCCTGAACCTGTAAATGATATAAACGTTCTAGCAACTGGGAAAAGGTCTATAGCCAGTCTGGGCAATTGAAATTTGTATGTCTTGGGCAGAAGACTGTTGGTGAAGAGAGGGAAGACAAGGAGGTCCTGTCATAAGAAGTCATTCTAAGTACAGATCCTTGTTGAATCCTTGGTAGAGTCCCTGTAATGTAATGACTGTAGCTGGAACAAATCTCTCTAAATACCCCATACCTATTCTTGGTATCAGGCTCTCTTGCCTCAGCCAGGCTGAGGTATACGGAACATAGATTGTAGCCATCATTTACTGTACTAACAGTTTAGTGGCTTTGACTTTCCATCAGTCACCCTTGCAACTCTGATGCTCCATCCTCTTGTCCCCTGTCCATGCAAATTAAACACATCTTCCAAATCAGACCCTTGAGTCTAGCCAGACCAAACTTTACACTTGTATACTCCTTGCTCATTCCTGCCTCTACCTATCCAGAGCCCTTTGCCCCTTCCCAATCTCGTCTATCTTTTCAGACGTTTCCTTGAAGCCTTTCCTGATGATATCAGGTCATATTAATTTCGTTTGCAATCCATAGGACCAATTTTCCAGCTGATCTCATATTCTTTATTATTGACTGGCCCATGGCTGGTCTTCCCAGTTACAGGGTATATAGGATGGAAACCACCTTCTGTTTATTCATATCCCTACTCCTCCCATCCAGATGCCAAACTCATAGTAGATGTTTAATGATTCTTGTTAATGGTTTCATTTCCATATTAAGTTGAATTATTTGGGTTCCTTAGATGTTGCTGTGTGTTAGTGGTTTCTAATTTTAGAAACGAAGGCCTCCACAGTAGAAGAGTGGTATTCTGAGTATTGGTAGATTGAAAAGACATGATAATAGAAGGCTTTTAAGCAAAGGCAACTACACACGTTTTATCCCAATAGCAACTGCTCATATTTGAGAAACAGTTGTTCTGTATATGTGAGAGAGAAAGAGTAGCCACGGAGCACCAGAACTGCTTGCTGCAAATATGGTTAGTAACTCCTTGTTGTAACAGTATAACAGGGCCCTGTGACTTGACAGCCTCCAGTTTGAAACCAGGGAGGTATGAAACTCATGCAAGTACATAATCCAGGCATCTTCTGCCTCTGCTGCTTCAAATGTTGATTGCATTTAAGGTATTTGTGAAACAAACGGGATGGTACAACAGAAAAGGAGAAGTTAGGTAGAATTTGTGCCATCACAATGATTATACAATATTCATGATCATTATGTAATAATAGCATTTTTTATTTTCAGTAATGGGGATTGTTGTGGTTTAGATCTGGAATGTTCCCCACAGCTTCATGTGTTCCAAGGTTGGCCTTCGGGCAGGTGATTGGATTACAGAGGTGGGGGGGAGTCACTCTTCTCAGGTGTTTTAATGCAGTGGTGAATTCATTGGCTGAGTGTCCCTCTAGAAGGTGGGGACTGGTTGGAGGTGATCACTGGGGAAGTGACCTGGAAGGGCATATCTCCTGTCTCAGCTCCTCCCTTCTTTCTCTGCTTCCTGGCTGTCAAAAGGTGAGCAGCTCTCCTCTGTTGTACCATCTGCTGTAGTTTGGGGTTTTGCAAAGGGAACAATATAATACAGGACACGTATTTTATAAGATTATTTATAATAGTCACCCAAAGAATCATATACAAAGAGAGTACAGGAAATCTGTCCACATGCTAAAGACCAAAGAATTCAGCTCAGGGCCTGGATCCCACGATAATGTCCTGCATGAGTCCAGCTGAAGAGCTAGAGACCATAACAATGCCTCCCATGAGTCCAACTGAAGGCCTAGAGCCCATGACAATGTCTCATGCAGGCCTGTTTCATGGATCTGCACTGGGAAGGCCCAAAGGTCAGTGGTGGAAGTTAGAAAGTCTGTGCCTACAGGATGAAGGATCTGTGCCAGCAGGCTGAGGGATGTGGACTGGAGCCAGGAAGTGACACTCAAAGTAAGAACCAGAGCTCCCCAGAAAAGTACCATAGCCATCCTCAGTAACAGGGAGGTCCTAAGCTCCTCCAATGATGAGGAAAGTCAAGTTCCCATCAGGAAAGCCAATACAATAAGCTTCTTCAGGAAACTGAGCAGTGCACCATCTTCCCCCTGGAGTCAGGAAGCAATGCTCAAAGTGAGGACCAGAGCTTCCCCAAAATGAACCGAAGCAGTTCTCAGCTACGACAAGGTCCCAAGCTCCTTGGATGATGAGAACAGCCGAGTTCATCAGGAAAGCCAGCATGACAAGCTCCTCCAAGAGAACCAACAGCTCCTTGCAGCTTCTAACAGTACCCAACAGCTTCTACCAGCTCCCGACAGCCTCTCTTCTTCTCCAGTTCTGCCTCTAATGCTGCTGGCAACAATCCTCAGATGGGCCTCCCACACCCAGCACCACACTGGTTCAATTCAGCTGGGTGTTACAAGCTGACCATCAGTTGTCAATCCACCATACCTTCTACCATGCCTTTTGTCTCTTGGAGCCTGCCAACCATGGACCAAAACTTCTGAAACTATGATCCCAAATAAACCTTCCCTCCTTTAATTTGTGGGTGTCAGAAATTATGTCCCAGCAATGAGAAAATGATTAAGATAAGGACTGAACTTCGGACCTCTGCATTGAGCTACATCCTGAGCCCCTTTTTACTTATTTTAATAGCATCTTGCTAAGTTAGTAAGTTGCACAGGCTGGGCTCAAACTTGCAGTCCTCCTGCCTCAGCCTCCCAGAGTGCAAGGATTGTAGACATGCACCACAATATCCAGCTAATAACATATTCTTGAGCACTAATTGCCAGGTGCTTCCGTTCACTTTATCTATCAGTTAAACTTCACAGGAGATGGTGAAGTACCACTACTCCCCAGGAATAACTGTGAGTAGAAGACAACGTAGAAGAAAAGGAAGGAGCCAAGGTACACATGTGGGTAGGTGAAGAGCAAAACAATAACAGATAACCAAAACACAGTAGATGCATCCAATAGAATATTATTCAATCATAAAAAAGGAACAAAGGACTGAGACATTCAACATCAAAACATGATGTTAAGTGAAACAACCCTGTCAGAAAAGGCCACATATTGTATGATTCCATTTATCCAGAATATGCAAATCCCTAGGGATAGAAAGCAGATCAGCGGTTGCCCGTTACTGGGGGAAGGGGGAGTAGGGAGTGACTGCTTAGCAGGTGCAGAGTTTCCACTGGGGTAAGGAAAAGTGCTGGCACTAGACAGTACTGATGGTTGCATAGCATTGTGCAAATACTCAATGCCATTGTACTGTACACTTTAAAAGTGGTACATTTTAGGTTATTTCTATTTTATAACAATTTGAAACAAAAATATCAACAACAGTCCATATGGAAACATGGATCCAGAGGCCAGGGGTGACCATGCAGACAGCACCCTCTGGGAACTTGTGACTCAGGTGGGATGACTGCAGGATTTCTTCAGCCTGGATTGAGGTCAAGCCACGGTCACCCAAGACCAGGCCATCATCTCACCTTGTGAACACTGATCTAAGGTCTGTGAATTTGTAAAAGGTTCACCGCGGAGCCTAGCAGACAAACATGCCCTGGTGGAGAGTGGGCATAGGGGGTCAGAGCACCAGCAGCTCTCTAATCGCAAGCCTCCTCTCTGGCCACAAGAAACTCCAGCCATCTTCTTCCCAGTGAGTCAGCATCCATCAGAAAGCCCCATCCAATTCATTTGGCCCCAAAAGCAAGCCATATGCACCACTAGCTTTTCTTCCCAGCAGCAACAGAGCAGATGCTATTCCTCGGCAGTCCTGTCTTCGAGAACTGTTTTCCATAATGTCTTGAAAACAGTGATTATTGCTAAGAAACTAGCTGCGCACCCCCCCCCCCAGCCTGAAGAGCTTCCAAGAGATGTGGTTAGGAAATTTGGTTTCCTGGAGCACAAGGAGGGAAGAGAACGACTGGTCTCAGGGTGGTCCGAGGCAGCAGCAGTATATCTGCTCTGTGCTGGCTTGCCTCACCTCTACCACAGCAAAGCTGGTGACTAGGAAGAGCCACCCGGATGGCGTGCTTGTCACTACATCTGGCACACAAGGACACACGGCTATCTGATGTACTCCACATTCTTTCTTTTGCAAGGGAGAGCTTTTTTTCCCCCTAATGCAGTTAAGCTTCTTTTTAAAAACACACACAGATCAATCAATTTCTTTTGTGGATTTTAAGAGATGCTTTATTCAGTTCAGAAATTAGCAACAGCTGGGGAAGCTATTCGGAAGGCAAAGAACAAAGACTTGCAATTATTTATAGTGTGGGGTGGGAAGAGAGAAAGATGGAGAGGAAGAAGATGGTGCAACTAGGAGGAGAAAATAGAAGCTGGAGGAACCAGATCAGAGCAAACTCTCTAGATTTTTTTCCTCAAATTTTGAGGCCTCTTAAGATCTCTTCAGTGGTCTTTTCCTCTGTCTTTTCTTTCCCAGCTTTTCATCTGGGCCACCTATCCCCAACGCCACTGCCTACCTTCATAGCCTAGAACTCACCGCTGCTCACTGCCTTACTCCAAATGGCCTGTCTCCAATGTCCCACTGCAGGGAGATTCTACCTGCTTTGTAAAGAAACATCCGACTGACCTGAGGCAGAACAGGTCACTTCATGGCACCTCATCCCAAGTAATGCGACCTACGGCCTCTGGGCTTGATGATGTCATTCACAGGAATGACCAGAATTTTAGATGCTACTGTAGACAGATGACAGGTGGGGTCTTTACTGTGACCTCAAGTTATAGTGCATAAGTGGCCATCTGTGCGGCACCCTGAACACAGCAGAGTGAGACTCTCTCACAGTTGGTTTTTCCTGGGGCCCACTTCACGGCCACACTCAGACCCCTGTTCACCTGACTACCCCAGGGCAACTCGCTTCTCTGAATGACCTGCCATCAATACTGCAGCTTGCACCTGCAGCCTGGGGCCAGCTCCAGTGAGGCTCTGGTAACCTGTAGGGACTTCTTCTTGCTCCTTCCCAGGGGAACCAGTTGGCCCACTGGGAGGAGGTGAGTCAGCCATGATCAGGAAACAATTTTACTGAGCTCACTCTGGTAATGTTGGGTAAATTCTGGAGCTGCCACAGGGCATGCAACCCAGGAAATACACTCTAAATTGAATGCATGCAATTTCTGACGCCTGTGTCAGCTTTACAAAGTAGCCTTACATCTAGAGAGGCAGAAAGTAAATGAGTGGCTGCATGGAGTAGGAGGGAATGGAACTTGTGGGTAAGCAGGGAGTGACTGCTAATGGGTACCGGGGTTCTCTCAGAGGTGAAATGTTCTAAGGTGGACTGTAGTGATGGTTGCACAACTCCGTGCTTAAAATATGCTTTAAAAATTGAATTGTACCCATTAAAATCGGATGCTTTAAATAGGTGAACTGAACCAAGCACAGAGACACGAGCTTATAATCCCAGCTACTCCAGAGGCTGAGGCAGGAGAATCACAAGTTCAAGGACAGCCTGGGCAATTTAGTGAGACCCTGTTGTGAAACAAAAATTCTTTAAAGGGCTGGAGATGTAGCTAAGCACTCCTTGATATTCTTTTTTTAAAAAAAGGTGAATTGTATACATATGGGAATTATTTTTCAAAACAACTATTACTTTTATAAAGCCTTGTCTTTCCTTCCAAAAACAATTTGATATTAACAGCCCCCTGGAGCCAGGCTTATCATGTTCTTATTTCTATGGTGCTGAGGATTGAATCCACAGCCTTAGTATATACTAGACAAACGCTTTACCCTTGAGCTACATCCTCAGCCCAAGAGGAATTTATAGGCAACTTGGCCCCACCATTCCCCTAATCCCATCAATCTTTTTTTAGCTGCTGTCTGCAAATATTCCTTCATGAGACAAGGTCTTCTCTATGGCGATACCACCCTGAACACACCAGATCTCGTCTGATCTTGGAAGCTAAGCAGGGTCAGGCCTGGTTAGTACTTGGATGGCAGACAAGGCCTCTTGCCATGCAGTCCAGGTTGGCCTTAAACTTGCTATGTAGCCCAGGCTGGCCTTGAACTTGTGATTCTCCTGCCTTAGCTTCCCAAGTGCTGAGATTACAGGCGTGTGCCACCATGACAGCCTTCAAATGTTCTTAAATTACTCATTTGTTTCTTGTCACTTGTATCCAGTGTTTGCTCATAAACATTTACCAGCTGTCAGGAAGGAAAAGGGAAAAAGCCATAGTTGTAGCATTTGCCACATCTCTCCCACCACTGCCAATGTCAGGCTACTGCCTAATGACATTGATAGTAGGGTTGAAAACCCCAGAGGGCACCGCTGCTTATGTAGAATTTCTACCCCCAATGGAAATAATCTGAGAATATAGGAAATAATAAAACATGGGGAAATAATTAAGAATGGGTGAGTTTGGAGTGCAGATCATCTTTTAAAAAATATATTTAATTGTAAGTTTGTGTGGCTTTCTTTCTAATACTGGCTATATTTAACCACCAGCCTGCAAACTTTCTGAAAAATTGACAGTCAGCCTTCCAAGCTTGTACGGCCACTGCTGTATGCCTGGCCTCTGACCCCAAATTGGTTATTTCTTAGAAGGCAGCCTGGATGCTCCACATGGGCATGGACAGAGTCCAGCTTGTTCATTACTGAATCATCCCTGTGGCCTGGTGGTCATCATGTCCTAGGTGCACCCAAGGCATGCTTGTAAGAGACAGCAAGGGACCATCTCTGTTAGCATAGTAGGGTTTAATGGGTGCTTGGTAAGGATTGGCTACTAGAAATAGTGGCCCATTGAATAACGAAGGAATAATGGAATAAGAGAGAATGTAATGCATATAGGCCGTTGGCTTCTTTATCTTTATAAGTTAAATAAGACAATATATCTGTTCTGCATTGGGATAGGGCAGGTTCTCTCGGTATTAGAGGAAAGTGAAAGAAAATGAAGAGGAGCAGAATGAGGGCTACATGAAACAGGAAGTATTTTTAGAAGAATTAGGGCAAAGAAACTGGTCAAGATCCTAACTACCAAAGAGAAAAACAAATGAAGAAGGGAGATAGCATGATGTGAGGCCAGAGTTTCCAAACCTCTTTGATAAATGTCCTTCACTTAAGGCATTCAAGTGTTCTTCATCTAAACATTCTTCACGATAAGCAGAAGAACTTCCTTCCTGGGCTAGGGGGTATCTCGAGGTAGTATGAGCTTAGCATCTGAGTGGCCCTGGGTTCAATCCCCACCACCAAAAATAAACAACTCCCTTCTTTCTTCAGAGATTCTGATCTCGATCTGTCCCTCCTCCAGCAAGATATAACCATGACCTTAGAATGAGAATCATTTGTGCTCAAACCTCTGTGTCTCCCCACCAGCCCAGGGGAACTGCAGTCTTACTGATGAAACATAATATTTTTGGTTGGTTGGGCTAAGAATCACCATGTGGAAGACTGAACCCAGGGCCAGCAGGCAGCACATTTGACCTCCTGTACCTGCTGTTTAACTTGCTGTGCCACCTTTGACATGTTGCCACCCCTCGCTGGGTCTCTGTTTCCTCACCTTTAGTATCCTCACCTTGAAGGAGGAAAATTAGACGGTTTCAAAGTTTCTGCTCAGTTCTAACATTCCATGAGCCCAAGTTCATGTTTCATCCTGACCCAGATTTTAAAGATAATGTACTTAAAATAATACAAAATTTGAAAGTGATCAGTAATCTCCTCCGCTTGGAAATGTCATCGCTGGCAGTGTCTTGGTGGGTGTTAAGGGCTATTTTGGTGCCTGGGTGTTCAGAAAGGGAGGCAGAGAGGGTGGGGAGATAACCAATTCTGTCACCTCCTCACGACTCCTGAGGCCAAGTCGATGCTGGTCTTGAATGCCTAATGCAAACAGCTGTGAGTTGTGGAGGTGCATTAGAACAGTGATAAGAATAGCAGCTGCCTTCTTTTGCTGAATGCCTACTCAGGGCCTTGGACCTGACATCGTTTCACTCTGGTTTTTGAAACAATTTCTCAAACTATGGAGCATGATGGCCCCCTGTGTGTAAGTGAGCAGAGAAGTCACCTGGCCAAGTCAGCAGAGCTCCAGGGGCCAGGATCCAAATACAGCTCTGACTACTTGGTCAGTCTTCTCCCACTAGGCCCCAGGTTGTAGGGTGTGGCCTGCAGCACCAGCCTCCCCCAGAACCTGAGAAATGCAAATTCTTGGGCCTTTCTGTGGTCCTGCTGAATCAGCTCCAGGTTGGGCTCAGGCAATTGAGGTCTAACCAGGTGCCTGTGGGATGGGTCTTTTCCTTCTTTCTTTCCTTTCCTTTTTCCTTCCTCGCTCTCTTTCTTGCCCCTGTCCTCATCTCCATCTTTCTACTTTCTTTTTAAATTTTATAATCTTTTGGTAAGAACACTTAATATGAGATCTACCCTTGTAACAAATTTTTAAGTGTACAATTCAGCCTTGCTCAATACAGGTACAATGCTGAACTGAAAAGCTCCAGAACTTATTCACCTACCTTCACTGAAACTTTAGGCCCACTGATGAGTAACCGCCAGTTTCCTGCATCCTGGGCCCCTGCAACCACAGGTCCACTCTTTGAACCACACCATGGAGATCCTTGAAAAGTCTGTGTTCCTGATGCCCTTGTAGGGATATGACCTTTCCAACTATGACACTGAAGATCCTCATTCCTTTGTTAAGGGATATTTCAAATGCTACAGAAATCATCAATTTGGGGCTGGGGATATAGCTCAGTGGCACAGAAGTTGCCTGGCAAATGTAAGGTCCTAAGTTTGATTCCCAGTACCAAAAAAAAATCATCAATTTGGCTCATCAAAGTGTTCTTGGGTCAAGTAAAAATTTCAACCATGAGAGAAAGAGAGAGAGAGAGAGAGAGAGAGAGAGAGAGAGAGAGCTGATTCTGTGGATTCTGCTTACATGCTGGTTGGGTAGATAGGAGCTCATGAGCCCCTTTGAGAGTGTGGAATTAGAGTTGGGTAAGATCTGGGAGACCTGTGATCTCAATCTGTCCCTCTCCAGGGAGATACAACCATGACCTTAGAATGAGAACCATTTGTGCTCAAACCTCTGTGTCTGATCCTGAGGAAGAAAGGGCATCATGACCTCCTGCTTCCTGATCTACAAGGGGTACAGACACTCCCATGTTTCCCTCTGGCAGAAGGGACAGCCATTCAACACTGGGTCCTGCTCCTGGAGCTGCTACCAGTCCCCCAGTCTTCCTCCACCAGCTCCACACTGTTCCCAGAGCTGCTGAAGCTGCTGGAGAAATCCTCATACCACGTAGGTTGGCCTCACTTCAAATTCCTGGCCTCAGGCTGCAAATGGGCCATCAGCACTGCCTAGCAATCCTACCCCTTCTCCCTCTGGCTTGCTTTGCTACTTACACTCCCAGGATTTCGTGCCTTCTCCTCCCTCCTCCTCCCCATCTCCATCTCTGCTCCACTGATGACCGTGCCACATGCTTGGCTGGGAAAATAGAAGCCAACAGATGGGGACTCCCTCCTCTCGCCATTGCCAAATATACACACCTTCCCACAGCTACTTCTGCAGCAGGACTCTGTTCCTTCTCCTGCACGGGATAAGTGGCTCTGCTCCTCTCAGAGGCTGGCCCCTCAGCTTGTGGTCGGGTCCCATTCCTGTCATCTGTCCCAGAAATTCCTGTGTCATCATTTCTCCCTCTCACCTCCATTCCCTCCTTCATGAACACCGATCTGTTTTCTACCCACCACCCTGCAAAGCAGTAGTTCTCAGCCAGGGATGCTTTTGACCCCTGCGGGACATTTGGCAACATCTGGACACATTTTTCATTCTCCCCACCTGGGGGAGGGGTGGTACTGGCACCTAGTAGGCAGAACTAGGGACACCACTGAGGAACCTAAACATACAACTACCTGGCCATGAATGTCAACTAGGGCCGTAGTTGAGAAGCCCTGACGTAGTGACTGCATGACAAGGTCACCAAGAACTTTCAAGATGCCAAGCCTGAGAAACTACTGTCCATGCTTGTCATACCCAGCCCTCCTCTCTTGGTTCCATGATACCCGCTCCTCATTCACCTATTCTTTGACCATTCCTTCGTCCATTCCTCCCCTGCCTGACTCTGTCCTGGGCCATTGTCACAGTTTATCTTTCCCCTCTCTTCCTACTTGTTCCCTCAACGGCTTCCCCTCATTTCCAAGCTGGCTCCAAAGCCAGCCTGCCTGGTTTGAGTCCCAGCTCTCAGCTTCCCAGGCATGTGTTCAGAGTAACAATCTTTTTTCTGTTCCTCTGAGCCTCGGTTTATTCTTCAGTAAACTGGGGGCATAACAGCGCTTACCGTTGAGTTGTGACAACTGAATGATGAAATCTAAATCTCATGGCACAGAGTTTAATCCATGTTACCTGTTATTTTTATTTATGACTCTATGAGATAAAAATTATATACCTTTTTTACTTTTCACCAGAGCACTGAAGGAAAGTGGAGTAAGCCACCTCCAAAATATGAAGGATTGTAGAGGTGAAGACAACTAAGATCCAAAGGAGCTCTCTGCCAGCCCCTTCTGCTTGCTTAAAATCAAGACAGGTTTTCAGCCAAAAGAGGTGGGCTGTGAATTCTCCTTTACCACAGACAACCCTTTATCGGCTCAAGAACTATACCAGAATTGGCTCTGTCGTCTCTTCTCATCCCTTTCCTGCTATACTGTCCCCTCTTTGGACGCCTGGTGCTGCTTTCCTCTGTCTTGTCATCCCCTAAAACATACTGTCCTCTGGTGAAGAGCCCATATAAGCCAAAGTTCTGATACTTCCAGGAGTTCCTGCAGTCTGTCCTGAGAGGGAATTTAGGAAAGTTGAAGAAAAATGATCCTTTTTTCCCCTTCAGAATTTAAGAACAGGTATTAAGTAGTCAAGATCCCATCCAGCTCCAATCAAGACAGGTGTTTAGTTCAATTTCATTTTAAAAAAAAGAAAAACTAAGAACAAACCCATTGCCTAAGCATGAGTTGTGTACCAGGCCTGGTGCAAGGCAGGATTCTCACTCTGCGGAGCTCGTGTGTGGTGAATAAATGGTAGAGGAACACAGAAAAACACATGGAAATGGTAGGCAGTATCTGACAGATGCCAAATAATCCAAAGACCAGCAATTTCCAAACACCGATCCACCAATCTCATTCTTCAGAGAGAACTCAAGGAAGGTCCTCTAACTCTGGGATTCAAATTCCTGTTTCAACATGTATTACAAACTCTTAAAATTGTAATAAAAAGAGCACACTTACAGACGTATTGCAGGCTGGGTGTCAAAGCAGTGGGGATCACCCACATACTCAGTTTTCTCAGGCTGGTAGATTTTTGTCCAGGCTGGAATGAAAGATCTCCCTCTGGCTCTATTTAATAAAAGGAAACCTTGGTTCACCCAGATAAGGCTTGCAAGAGGAACTGTTTTGTTTTGTTTTGTTTGTAACAGCTTTGTTGAGCTATAAATCCCATACCATACAATTCATCTATTGAAAGTTTTAGGGTTTTTTTTTTAACAGTTATAATTTGTAGCTGTTGATCTGGGGTAAATAAAACTTCTCTTGAGTCTGTGCAGTCAAAGAAAATGCAAATTCAAAGTGAAATGAGGCTACCCTGAGAGGGTCCTTGATACAGAGACCAAAGCATCCATTTTCACTTTTTTATGTCCAAATAAACCAAAATGTTTCCTTTGGAGGCCTGAGTTATCTCATACATTTGAACGTATACATTTGTTTCATACTGACTAGAAAACGTCCTTTATGTGATTTATACACTGAGAGTGCACCTAAGAGTTGCCTTGAAGAGATTCAATCTGACAAATATTTCTTGGGTCTGGGCCCTTGAGCAGCCCTGGCCAAGGATCTGGAACTTAGCCACAAACCTGCAGGCGTGAAACCCTGCTCTCCTGAGGCTTCCAGCGCAGGCACCCGCTGGAGAGAAGGAAATGCAAGGGCTCACCAGGTGCTGCTGAGTGCTGTGAGAGGCTGAAGCAGGAGAGAGGGGTCTCCCTGGGGTCAGGGAGGGGCTTCACACTGGTGGCCAGCAGGCTCCCTGGGGAGGCAAGGGGACAGGACTTGTGCACATGTGATGCTACTTCTAACTTTCATTTCCTTTCTTTTCTTTATTTTGGTGCCGGGTATTGGACTGAGGGTGTCTTGTGAACTAAGCAAGTGTTCCACCCCAAGTCCTCCTTGGTGCTCTCTCTAAGGAAGCTTGAAAGGCCTTGAGAGGCAGTACTAAATTGAGGAACTCGGACAGGGCGCAGGCAGACAGGCATGGGGAGCAGACAGGAGCTGCTTCCGTGAACAGAGGCATGGATGGTGGCCGGGGAGTGAGCGAGTACAGTCTGGGAACAGGAGCTGATTGGCTCAGGGGGACAAAAAGGCCAGGACTAGTGGAAGTCGGGGGAAGATGGGTGAGCGTGCAGGTGCAGGGTCAGTCCTTGCCTTTATTTACAAGATTGGTGTTTTTGCTCACCATGGACTTTTGCATAAACTATTTTTTTCTCATTTGTCCTCACCTTA
This sequence comes from Chinchilla lanigera, assembly GCF_000276665.1. Taxonomy (NCBI): domain Eukaryota; kingdom Metazoa; phylum Chordata; class Mammalia; order Rodentia; family Chinchillidae; genus Chinchilla; species Chinchilla lanigera. The sequence continues at coordinate 13,434,020 of NW_004955438.1, forward strand.
TTCACTGGGCAATTTGGTACCCTTTTAAGTTTTGTAGTGACCCCATCTTCGCTGCAGCCTCGGGAAGCAGAGCCTGTGTATCGTGTTGGCAGTCCCTAGGGCAGGGACTGACCGAGTCTTTAGACTTGACCGGTCAGTCCAAAGGCCACTGAAAGAGCTTCAGCAAATAAATGACGTAACCTAAATGCCATCTATGGCGATTGACTGGTGTGGAAGCAGTGGGCAGAAGGAGGAAAGAGACCGGGGAGCAAGGAGCAGCCAGGAAATGGGCGTGTGGCTCAGGCCTGCAGTGTTGGAACAGGAGACGGAGAGGAAAGTTGGCCACTGGGCCTCTCATGGGGCTTTGCCTGCCTACACCATCCCCAGAGCTGAACCTTCCCCAAGCAGCCCAGTGGACACCGTGAATGCCAGGCTCTTGCCTCTTTCTGTTTTTAATATGACTAATTGGTGCAAAACAGGAAGCGCTACCGTGACAATGGCATCATTTGTGGCTGAGAAACGGACTTTTAAAAGCTGTAAATGCAGGGTCCCTGGTACGGAAGCACAGCTGTGCCTACAGAGTCTCCGCATTGGAAGGGCCCCATTCCAACAGGGGCCACGAGTCCACAATGGACTGAAAAGCTGCTGTGTTCCTGAGATGAGGCATGCTGACCTGCCTCTCTACAAATCCCAGCAGAGCGCGGTCCCGGCGCCGCACAGGCAAGTGGCCATGGCTGGCACAGTCAGCGTGAAGGCAGAAAGAATTACAGGAGATCACAGAAGTCCTCCCCTGCCACACACTTTAGTCATAGGTCCACATTTTCACCAGCAGTAGTGGCTGCGGCTGGAGGAGCCCAGAGAGAGGTCAGAATGTGTGGTGGGCACAGAGCTGCAGATCCTTCAACAGGAACTTCTGGTTCTGATTCTCCCTAGGCTCATCCACCCAGACTGCTCTGGTCTTTTCTATAATATATTCTAAGGGTCTATGACGATGTCCTGTAGCAGAAGAGCAGTCTTTTGGGCTTTGATCCTGGTTTGAATCCTGACTTGCTAGCTGTGTAATTCCACTCAGGTTGCTCAGTTTCTTTGAGTCTCTCACGGAGTTCACGTCAGGATGTTACATATAAATCTATGTAAAATTATAGTACAAAATTGTGTATAAAGGACCCAGAGGTAATCAAATCCCCTCTCTACCAATTGCTGTCTGTGTGTTTGGGCAAGATGCTTGGCCTAGTCCCAAAGTCTTGATTTTGTTTTCATATTTGAAATAGGAATAATAATGATGCCTTTTCTACAACATAGTGATCAGATGAAATGGTTAGGTAAACTATGAGCCCGATATACAGTAGGAATTCAAGAGCCGGGCATGGTGGCACATGCCTGTAATCCTAGCACTCAGAAAGATGAGGCAGGAGGATTGCTGTGAGTTTGAGACTAGCCTGGGCTACAAAGTGAGCTCAAGACCAGCCTGAACTGCATAGGGAGACCTTGTCTCAAAAAGACAAAAAAAAAATTAAGAATCCAAGAGATGGTGACTATAATTACTAGTTTGAAAATGATACTTCTTTTTTTTTTTTTTGGTTTTTCTCCGGGTACCGGGAACTGAACTCATGACCTTGCACTTGCCAGGCAGGCGCTTTGCCAGTGAGCTAAATCCCCAGCCCTGAAAATGATACTTCTTATTAACATAACTTCAGGCTAAAGTACAACAAACAGCAGAACAAGTTAGTTTCCATTTTCTTTTTGGGGGATGGCCGGGGTACCGGGATTTGAACTCAGGTCTCACACTTGCCAAGCAGGCACTGTGCTGCTGAGCTAAATTCCTGGCCATACAAGTTAGTTTTCAGAATCCCAAGTAAATATTTCTGAACTCTCTTCCCATCAAATCCAGCTCCCATTGATTCATTCATCCAACAGGTATGTTTTGATACCTTCCCTATGATAGTCATTTGAGTGGGCACGGGAGATATGGAAACCAGCAAAACAGGCGTATTTCTTGCTTTGTGCACTTAATTTTTTTTCTTTTTGCAATACTAGGGATTAAACTCAGTGCTTCCCTCCCTCCCTCCCTTCCTCCCTTCCTTCCTTTTTTCCTTGACAGGGTCTCCCTAAATTGCTAAATTGCCCAGGCTGAGGCTCAAACTTGTGATCCTCCTGCTTTAGCCTCTTGAGTAGCTGGTATGATAGACATGCGCCAACATGCTTGGCTTGGTCTGTACAATTTAAAACCTAGTGGGACAGTCAGATAAATTTTATAAACATAAAATTCCATCAAGTAATGAGTACTGTGAAGGAAAACTTTGGGAGCTTTGAGAATTTGTAACAGGAAGTACTAGTGTGGTCTGGAGAGTCAAGGAGACTTCCTCAAGGAAGTGAAGCTTGATTTGAGACCTTTAGATTATCAGGAACGGCTGAGCCTTCCCTGCGTCTTTCCTAGACCTGCAGGGTCGCTAAAATTGGCTCGCCTCACATCTTAGCTCCCCTAGGGTCTGTAAGCCTCAGCCCCTTGGTGTGTGATTCAGATCCTAACACTCAGTGATCTCTCTTCCTACTTTTCATTAGAGAAGTTGGCCAGACTTTAGGAGAGCAGAGAGACACATGTACGTTGCACGAAAGGAAAATGGGATGATGCCTGCCAAAGCAGAGACACAGCCCGAATGCAGAGAGCAGAGGCCAGAATCCAAGTCCTTCCCAGCCATCTTTGTCCACTCAGAAGATGAAATTGCATCTTTTTTTCCACCCAAAAAAAATTGCATTTTTTTTCTGCCTTTGCACTCCCTGGGGCTAATATTAAAAAGGGCAAAACAATGCAGAGCAGTGCTGGCCCACGGCTGATGTCTTCTCCTAGGTATTGTAGGCAGGGTCTGGAATGCTCTAGCACAATGGAGCTGAATTAGGAAATGGACTTTGATCCCTCTTCAATACAGAAATCTCAGTTCCAATAAGAAGCCAAATCAATTTTTGTGGACCAAACCCTGAGCTACACTGTATTAGTTAGCTCAGGCTGCTGTAACAGCAGACTGAATGATACAGCAGAAAAGTCTTTACTCACAGCTCTGGAAGGAAGAATTCCAAGATCGAGGTATCAGCATGGGTCAGATCTGGTGAGGGCCTCTTCATAGCTTTCGGACAGCCACCTTCTCCTGGTGGAAGAAAAAGAAAGGAAGGAAGCATTCTGGTGTCTCTTCATGTAAAGGCATGGACCCCATCTGATGAGGGTCCTATTCTTAAGAACTCATCTACCCTTAATCAGCTTCCAAGGGCCCTGTCTTCAAATACCATGACACTGGGCATTAGGACTTCAACACCAGAATTCAAAAGAACACAAATGTTTGGTCCAGAACAACTCCCATTGACAGAAGCAACCATTTCTAGAAGCTTCATCTCTAATTCAGGTTGAAGAACCTCTTTGAGAAAATTATTTTGAATTTCTTCTTCAATCACCCATTGAGCCCCTTCACCTTCCTTTTTCCTAATACAGTAATTTCTTAATACAATAATTACCTGAGTTTAATTCTGTTTGTTATGGAGGGCACGTTCTTTTAGCTAAGCAATTGCAAATAATGACTTTTTTTTCCTATTCTAAATTCTTTTGACTTAAGCAACTGCTCCTCCTCTGAAGTTCCTTCTGATATAAAGTATTATAATATTTCTCTCCCTTAGCAATTTTTCTCAGGTCTCACTGAGCAAACCACTGAGAAAACCACTGTAAATATTTAGCATTCCTTACACCCTGTGAACCACACAGCCTCACCTTTTCTGGGGCTCCAAATGTCAGCTTTAAACCTCTAGAAAAAGGGAAACAAAGGGGCAGGGCATGTGAGTGTCCTCTGCAGAGGAGTGCGGGCTAGGGGTGCTGCCCAATTTAGGTTTCTAAGAGTGGGATTTTTAAATTGTGATAAAATATGCATAACATAAATTATAACCATCTTTAAGTATATAATTCATTTAAAGTATACATGCACAATATTGTACAGCTGTCACCATGACCCATTTTCATTGTACCAAAGTGAACCTCTGTACCCATTAATCAGTAACCCCAATCTCCCCCCTCTATCTGCACTGGCCATCTTTCTCAATGAGTCTGCCTGCTCCAGGGATCTCACAGAGGGGGAATCAAGCCAGTCCCCTTTTCCTTCTGGTGTATTTCACTTTGCATTAACATCTTTATCTTAGCTCATTCAGGCTGCTGTAATGAAACACCACAAACCAGTGTTTTAGCCTATGAACAACAACAAAAAATCCTTATTTCTTACAGTTCTGGAGACTGGGAAGTCCAAGACCCAGGTGCTGGCAGATTTGGGGAAAGAACATTTCTCATTCACATATGGGACCTTCTCAGTATCTTCATGTGGCAGAAGGAACAAGGTAGCTCTTTGGGGTCTCACTTGTAAAGGCACTAATTCCATCATGAGGGCTCTGCCCTTACAAGCTAATCACCCCCCAAAATCCTCACTTCCTAATGCTATTATATTGGTTCCAACGGATGAATTTGTGAGGGATATAAACATTCAGACCATAGAGCCTTTCAAGATCCATCCATGTTATAGCATGTATCAGAAAGAATTTCATGCTTTTTATGGCTGAATAGTATTCTACCATATGTATATGCCATGTGTTGTTTATCTATTCAACTGTTGATGGACACTTTGAGTTGTTTCCATCTTTTGGCTACTGCCTAATAAAGTTTACCATAATAGATGAGATCTGGTTCCATTGTGACCTACAAGCAATTTAACAACTAACTCCCTTTATTTCATTCTCTGGAAATACGACATCACACAGAGCAATTTAGACACCAGGGCACTCCAGGAAAGCTGAGGCTGAAGTGTGGGTAGCTGTGGTCACTTGGGGACCACCTGATCAGAGATAGACCCTGAGGGGCTAGGGCTATGTGACATAGACTTTCTGATTCTACAAGAAAAGAGATCTTTCACTTAAATCCACTCATTCACACTCACTCACAACTCACTCCAGTGTGCTGGGCACTTACTGGGAGTCAGTGGTGAGCTGACCATTGTGAACTTACAGCTGCTAGTGGCAAAGAGGGAAACCAGCACTGACAATGGCCCAGGGAAACGGCCCTGGGGGAGGACATCTGCTTTTGGGAACACGCAGGCGGTCCTTACCTGGCCTTGGGAGCCAGGAGAGGCTACCTGGAGGAAGTCACACCAGTGCAAACTCCTAAATGAAGGGGAGGAGCTAACCAAATAAAGAGAGCTGGAAAAGTGACCCAAGGAAAAACCTGCCACGGTCTGGAGTGGGAAGGACCTGCAGTGGGCCTCGGCGAGTGATTTTGCCTTCCCAGAGACTCACAGAGACTGAGAAGAGGCAGGCAGGGGTAGGCAGGGGCAGGCAGGGGGATTCAGTGAAGGCCCTTGTGTGATGTTTGGTCTTAATATTGGGTCCAAAGGGAAGTTCAGATGGCTCTGAAGCAGGAGAAAGGAGAACTGGATCTTCCCTTGGCAGAAGCAGCCAGCAGAAAACCATGGCACAGCCCACCTCTTCGGAACCCTTTGCGCATGCTGGGTACTGGTTTAGCGCTTCACTCATACTATCTGGGTTACTCCTCAGAACCGCTGACCAAGAGGAGTGAGGAGGAAACTGAAGCCAAGGCAGCACTTAGCAAGGCCCCTAAGGATTGGCCACGGGTGCTGATCGAAGCCAGAAACACCAGCCCTGCGGGACAGTGTGACCCTGGGGCCGGTAGGTCCTGCACTGTGTGGAAACTTGTTGGAAATGCAGAATTTCTGCCCGATCCTGATTTTCTAGGTCAGAATCTGCATCTTAACATGCTCCCCGAGTAACTACCCGAACACTGAAATTTGACCGGCACAGATGGCAATTCCTAAGTTTGGCTGGATTTAGAATCACCTGCGGAGTTCTGAAACTCAGACTGTACCCGCAGGTCAGTTACATCAAAAGTGCTGGAGCTGCAACCGTGCATCAGGGTTTTTCAAAGCTACCTACTCAGCCAGTTCTTTGCATTTTACGTTTCCTGGGGGGTTGGGGGGTGGGGGCGGGGGGGTGAGACCAGCTCCTGCAGAGAGAGCTCACCCCGCAGGGTGCAGGGTCTGTCCAGCCACCAGCACCTCTGTAGCTTTAAGAACTGGGGCTGGCTGCCCGCCTGGAAGCCCTCCCGGCTGCACAGGCCACGTGGTCCAGGCTGTGGGAGCTGAGTGGAGCCGAGCTGTATCAGTCAGCGCCAGGGGCCGGTCCCGGCTTGCAGACCTGAGCCCTGCAGAAAACGCAGGCTGAGGTGACAAGCCGAGGGAAGGGGACGTTCATGCCTTTGGGAGGTAAGCGCACGTTCTGCCAGGCTGCGGGAACAGAGAGGAATTGTGTGAGGCTCACTCCAGTCTAGACGTCTCGAACAAACAGTAAACCAGGAAGGGAGGAACACAGCCCAGCCGCAGGTGACAAGCACACACCCCATGCCATCTGAGGACCCAGACCTGACAAGAGCTCATGGTGAGGAGGGGCTGCAGGACAGAGCCAATCAACAGGGCAGAAAAGTCCCCGAAGTTCTCCCCTGGGACCTATCTTCTTGAAAAGTACTGACCCAGTTCCTGACAAGTAGTACCTGATGACTGATGCAACCTATCAGGCATGGTCATCTTTCTCCTCCTCTCTTTTCCCTCCTGAGAGGGCCTTTCAGCCCATGTGACTGCCCTTGAGAATCCCAAACAAGTCAAAGCAAAAAAAAAAAAAAAAAGATCAAGAAGGGGGGGGGCTGAAGATGTAGCTCAGTGTGAAGGCTCTGCCCCAAATACAGGGG
>NW_004955438.1:13440876-13445423 GCF_000276665.1 Chinchilla lanigera
AAAAAAAAAAAAAAAGGGCGGGGGAGACTGAAGCTGTCAGGGTTATCTGTCCGCTGTGGGCCCCAGCCTGCTGTGGATGAGGTAATGAAACTTAAGGCCAAAGCGGGTGGGGGTGGGGGTAACAGTGGGAGGAAAGGAACTGCAGGCCAAGGCAGACATGGGGCAGGCGGGCGCACTGAGTTTCCTGGACACCTGCAGGGCTCCAAGGTCCTGCTCCCTTCCGGAAATCTCTCCCAAGTTTTCTCCAATCGCAGTCTCAGCCCCTGTCCCCGTTTGGGGCACCAACACCAACGTGGAAGAGGAGACTGCAGCTGCCAGCTTTTGACCTGTGTGCCACCCGGAGCTAAAGGCACAGCCATGTGACCCCTGGGAGTTTCCTCTCTAAATCATCCGTGCCTCCCCGCTGCCCTCCTCTACAGCAGGAGAGCTGCCTGCGATGCCGCTTACTTTGTGAGAGGAGTGCAAAACCATCTGTGTGCTGCGGAGCACAGCAGGCTGAGACCGTGCTGGCAGGAAGAGGAACGTTAGCGCTGATTTTCTCCTGGGCGGGGGAGGAGCTTGGCACTTTGGAGGTAACTGGGTACCTTACAAGCTAAAAGAAAGGGAAGGTGAGGCAGAGTCCAGGAGCAGGAACCAAGAGGAAAACAGGCTTCACCCGGCAGGGGAGTGAAGCCGAGACAGAAGGAAGGGGAAGGCAGCGTGGGGTGAGGCAGGGCAGCGTGGAGTTAGCCAAAAGAAAGCCGAACTGGGGCTTGTGCACAATTATGATGAACCATTGCAAGGAGTCAGGTGTCGCGTCTGGCTGGGGAACATGATCCCGATCCCAGGAGGTCAGCTGGTAGCCCCTGATGCATTTTATTTATCTATGAAGCACACTTGGAAAACTGGGACATTTCACATGTAAATCTGAGAGTTCTGGCAGCGCTCGGCTCACATGTCAGCAGAGCAGTCGAAGAGGAGCTGGGTTTACCAAGGCCCCTGCCTCGCTTGCCCTGTGAGCCTTGGTGCTCTTCAGCCCACCCCCTCTTTCTGTGACTGCCCGGCTCCCATGGGGGCTGCAGGTTGGTTTTGATAATAAAGATTCTCTTCTATTGAGAAGTTGTGTGTGTGTGTGTGTGTGTGTGTGTGTGTGTGTTGCAGGTACGTGCCCATACCAGGTACACAAGTGTCCACTCTTTCAACTAATACTTCTTTTCACTTGAGCATGCCAGATGCACAAAACCAAATGTACCCCTCTCCTTGAGAGATTTTGCAGCCTCTCCAGGCGATCTGCCAAATAGCTAGATGGCATTTGTGTTTAAAAAAAAAAAAAAAATTGAGTGCATTTTGTTATTTTGGTTTTAAGGATTTCCCAAAATAACAATTAAGACAATCTTTCATTTATGACATACTTTATAGCTTTCAAAGCACTTCTTAAACATTCATAAATTCATTTCATCCTTCCAGAAGTTCCAGAAGGTCAGAGTTTGGCTCTCTTTTCCAAGCTTTCTTAGAGGAAACTGACTTGTAGACAAGCCAAATGACTTGCCTTGGTCCCCTAGTGATTTCAAGATTGATGTTCAGGCCCATAGAAAACTAAGCGATGTCTTTTTTACGGTATGGAATTATAAAAAGGGATGCTTTGAAAACTATAGCGTTGAGAATGTGGTCTCTTTCCAGAATACGTGAGTGGGACTGCCAGTTTGGCCACCCTATAACAGTGCTAAGTCTTCAGGCAAAGTACTCAATTTTCCTGCACCTCCTTTTCTGTAAAATGGGGATAACAGCTCGCAAATAGTGTTGTGTGGATTACATGAGATTGTACATGTAAAGTGTTTAGACAACGCTTGGCGTACAGTAAGCTTTCAATAAATACCACTAGAAGTTCTAATAGTATTTGTACTGTGGGAAGCACTGTATTAGGGCATAGGCCAAGTTGTAACAAAAAGATCTCAAAATACATTTGCAGACAAGAACAGAAGTTTCTTTCTCTTTCGCCTAATGGCTAAGAGTTGGCTGTTCAGTAAAGGGCAGAGAAACAACGCTGCTTGACATGGCCACTTGGGAAGCCGGGTTCCATCCTCGTTGCTCCCTATTCTGCGGAGTCAACCTGGCTCGCTTCCACCCTCTGTTCCTGCCTGTGGGAAGAGGACAAAAGGAGGTGGAGGGTGAGTGTCCCCTTCTAAATGATGTAATCTATAGAGTTTTTATTGCTGGTCAGTCAGGGTCGTGCACTAAGGTTCGTTTGCTCACTGATGCTCAAATCAAAGGAGGCCATCTACTTTGGTAGGAAGAAGGAAAAAGGATTTATTCAAAGCTGGCTCTGAGGAGATGGAGGAGCCCATTTGGCCTAGATCACCATCTCTCCCTGTAAGGGGAGGAGAGAAGGATCTTTCATAGTAGGGAAGAGTGGAGGGGGAGCACAGACAGATAACGCAGACTTCCACACTGGCTTTATTGCTTCCAGCCATCTTCAGACCCTTTTCTCCTTAAGGAGACTGGGCTCCCGCTTCCCAGGGTGGCATCTGCCTATCCTGCTTTGGGGCTGTGGAGAGGCGGGTGTGTTGGTTATGCGCTCAGTGGGAGGAAGTTTGGAGAAGTTGCTTATCTCTAAAAGAAAAAAAAAAACACCTAACATTTCAAGTTCCATTTCACACTGCCAGTCACACTTTCACTCAGAACCTGGCCACGCTTTGCTGCAAGGGAAGCTGGGAAACATGGTCTCCTTCTTGTCAATGAAACATAACAGTGTAAAACTTAGAGATTCCCTTATTTACAAGGAAGAAAGGAAGAGTAGAAGTCATATCAGTTAGCAGTCTCTGTTCCATGTTACAATGGACACAGGCTTTGAACTTGAAGTTGTTAATATTTCCTGCTAGTTTTTCAGCACTCCTGTCCCCTACTTCTTGTCTTCCAGATACTTGCTTTACCCTTGGGTTTCTTCTTTAGGAAACTGTAGGGATGGCTCTTGGTTCCATGTTTCCGTTGAATACTGTCATGTGTGATCACTCCTTATAGGTTAGTCAGATTCACAGGTTAATCAGCCTATTCTCTCCCTGCCCAATCTTCCTAGCAAGAGTGGCATTGCATTCTGTTTGGGGGGTTGTTTTTCTGGATCTTCTCATTTCCTCAATATGCATTTTAGGTTGCATGCTCCCAAGACTCTAGAAAAGCACTGTCTTTTGGGATCTTTGATCTTGGGTGGCTGACTCAAGAAAGGTATTTGGTCCATGGCTCTGGGATCCACCTTTGTGTGTGTTGAGGAGGGAATCTCTCCCCACCTCTGCCATCACCAAGGAATACCTAAGAAGCCACAGACTGTGCCTAAGAGCCCAAGCACTTGTTTGGTGATGAGATAGGGAACAACATGATCCTGAGCTGCTGTCATCTTTGAGTTCAACCTCCCTAGTTTCCTGAAACTTCTAACTTAAATTATAGCCTGCTTCAATGAACATATATCTCTAAATCAGTGCTCTGTTCTCATTATTGCAAATTATCAATTTTGGACAAGTCAAGAACAGGAGTAGCAGTTGTCTCAAGAGAGCTTACCCCAGGGCCAGGGAAGGTGCTTTCATGAATGTTGTGTAACAGATGAAGAAATTTATTGAATACCTACCGTGTGCTAGGCACCTATTAGAGGCAGAAGTTAAAGCATTAAATAACAAGACCAGAATCAAATGGACTTTACAACCTAACAAGAGTACATACATAAATCATTTCATTTAATGCTTCAAATTCTGCAAAACGTGTTTTTCACATGTTATAGACAAGAATATTGAGACCTGCTGGGGATGTGGCTCAGTGGTAGAACATTTACCTAGCGTATGTGGGCGCCTGGGTTCTATCCCCAGTGCCACAAAGAAAAATGTTGAGACCAGAGGGGAAAATGGTGAGGCTGAATTTGAATCCATACCTGCCTGATTCTAAAATCCCAGCTCTTCTATCATTATCCCATTTGCCTCCAGTTACTTGCTTTGTTGAAGAGGGAACCTAGCTATTTGAAGGATGGCCTTGACCCTTCTACCAAACACCTGAACCATTTACTACTGTTAACTAAGAGGTGACTATGAGGGTCAGTCTCTCTCTCTATCCTGTGTCCCCCTGTAACTATTCCACTTTCCTTTCTGTGTGAACCTACCCATCTGGATCCCACTTCTGGAACATCTCTGTCCTGCCCCTTGCTGGGGTGCTGACTATGCTGAAGGATGTCAATCTACTATGCGTTATTTTGACCATTCAGAGTCCTGGGCCCCTAAGACTGCCTGGAGACCCTTCCAAATGTCCGTAGGTACTTTTTTGTCCCGTTGCCATTGGCATCTCCTCCTTACTGTCCCTCTTCCTTAACTCCTTTCCTTTCCTTTCCTTTCCTTTTCCTTTCCTTTCTTTTTCTTTCTTTCTTTCTTTCTTTCTTTCTTTCTTTCTTTCTTTCTTTCTTTCTTCCTCCCTTCCTTCCTTCTTCTTTCTTTCTTTTTCTTTCTTTCTTTCCTTTCTTTCTTTCTTTCTTTCTTTCTTTCTTTCTTTCTTCCTCCCTTCCTTCCTTCCTTTTTCTTTCTTTTTCTTTCTTTCTT
>NW_004955438.1:13445873-13456447 GCF_000276665.1 Chinchilla lanigera
CTTCCTTTCATAGTACAGGGGATTGGACCCAGGGCCTTTGCACTGAGCTAGATCCCTAGTCCTTTAAAGAAAACTTTTTAAAATTTTGAGACAGGGTCCTGCTAAGTTACTAAGCTGCCCATGCTGGGCTCAAACTTGTGATCCTCCTGCCTCAACTTCCCTCAGTGCTGGGATTATAGGCTTGTGCTACCATGCCCAGGTATCTTTACCTCTTTTTTAAAACCTCCACTTTATTATTTCTCTTTGTCCCTGTCAGCAAAAGAGAATCCATCCTGTCCACTGACAAAACTGATCACCTCTCAGTCCCTAGGAAACCTGAGAGCTCCCTGGAAAGCACCTTGTTTGCCTCCTCTTCATCCCTCGCCAGCGAGGGCAGAGGTGTCCTTCTGCCCAGGGCTGTCCTCACCACCTCCTCTGGAACCTTCCTCCATCCATCACTGCCCTCACATCTTCAGCCTGTTCCCCACCAACCTCCCATCACCATCTAACAGACTCGTCTAACCTGAAAACCTCGCCGCCCTTGTCCCGTGTTTCTAACATCTCTCTTCAATTTCCTTTTCTCCCTCCTGTCATTCGCAGCCCAGCTGCTTGGAGGAATTGTCCACCGGGGCTGTCCACACTGCCTTGCGGCCTGCTCAGCCCTCTGCCATCGTTGCCGTCTGCTTTGGATCTCCTAACCAAACTACCAAGGCTAAAGTCGCTGAAGACAGCCACCCTCCTGGACACTGGATACTTTCTTCCTTGGCCTGACTTCATCTTCCTGGGCCTTGGAACTGTCACACACCCTGTCCCCACCTCGAGCCTCTGTCTCTTTCACTGTGCCACTGCTCTCTAGTTCCCACTCTGTTTTACTGATCATTTTTACATCTTCTACTCCCTAAATACTCCAGGCCTCTGTGTCCCACCCACTCTCCTCTTGTCCCCTGCCCTCTGCCTTGGTGTCTTCAGCCTCATGATGAGAACGGATATCTTCTCCCTGCCTCCTTGACCTCTGGTGCTGAATCTCCAGCTGTGTAGGAACCGCTGCTTGTGGCTGTCTCACGGGCCCCTCCCACTTAACATGCAAAAACCCAACTCTTCCTCAGTCTTCCCAGGCTTGACCTTGTTGTAGCCTTTGTTCTCATGAGTGTCACCGTTAGCTACTTGCCTGTGCCAGGGAAAAATAAATCTAGTAATTATAGAAGATTCCTCTTCTCACTGCATCTTTTGCATGCAGTCAGGTGTACTCGGGAAGCCTACCTCTTTCTGCTCCTTGAATCTCCCCTTCCTCTTCTTCCCCTCGCGTTAGGAGTTCTTGCTTGTTTCTCACACAGCTATGGTGAGAAACACATGGTGCACTTTCATCCCCCACCTGAGTACCAGCACGATCGTTCCTCCAAGGCTTTCTGCTCATGACATCTCGCATCTTTCCATGCTCCCGAAGCTCCCGATGAAGTCCATACCCAACACCCACAGGAGGAGAGGTTTATTCGGTTCATGGTCTCAGTCCATGGTCAGCTGGCTCTGAGGCAGGAAACAAATCTTCATGTTTTATAGAAGCCTTCGTTGTTATACTGAGATTTCTTTTACCTGATACACTTGAAGAGCACGTGCTGCTCTCTGGAATGGCCTGGTGAGAGGGCATGGCAGAGGCAGCTTGGTGGCCAGGAAACAGAGAGAGCAGAGGGAGGAGCCAGGGCCAAGGGGACCTTTCCAGGTCACAACCCCAGTGACCACCTCTTCCCACCAGGTGCCATTTCCTAACAGCACATCCAGCCATGAACTCAGCACCAGGTGAATCCACTGATGTGTGTGGCCCCCCAGTGGTCCACTCACCTTCGGAACACAGGAGGCTTTGGGGAACATTCTAGATTGAAACCATAACAAGTTGCTTGTTAACTTGTAGCAGCTTAGACTGACTGTGGAACAGCAGCATGGCTTTCCTCAACCACAACGACCCTGAGCAGAGGTGTCGTGAGGGTGCCTTTGCGTTAACATACACCAGACACATTTACATCTTTCCACAGTGTCATCATTTATTGAGTAACAATACATGCACAAGCTGCACAAATTGCACCAGCTTTAACTTGCTGAGTGCTTTAAATTCCACTTGATGTCAGGACCAAGGCAATCAAGCGCTTTTTATTGCTCTGCAGTCTTAATTACTGATATCTATAACAGTCAAGTCACACACTGCACTGCACATAGTAGTATGTAGGGTACAGATGGCCAAGAAAGGACAAGCAGCCCTAGGGCTTAAAGAGGCCTACGGAGAGTAAAGGCAGGGGTAATAGCCATGCGGAAGCCTCCATGGGAGAACAGATAAGGGGTGTATATACCAAAACCAGAGGCAGAGCTGTGGAGGCAGAGGAGGCCCAGAGCTCTCCGATGCAAGGGGGAAGTTCAAGTCTGAGTCCAGGTCTGGAAGTTTCTAAGGTGTCAGCATAAAGCCAGTTGTGTGTATCATGAGCAGGAGAAACTGCACCTTGCTGAAACCCTAGGGACAGATGGAGATTCTTTGCCTGTCTGGTGATTTTCCTGGGTAAGGCTTGTGGCAAGTAGGGGACCAGATAACAAGGTCAGAGATGCCACCAGAAACTTAAATCTCACTCACACAGTCATGTGTCAAACCATGCCAGTTGGTTCCTTTTATGGGACTCAGGTGGGGAGGTTGTATCTGGCATGCTGGATAAACTCATGTGTCTGGTTTTTCCCATGTGGCTTGATATTGCCATGTCCACTTGCTCCTGGTTTAGTTTGATAAGTTAATTTTTTATTGGCATGAGTAAGTTATTTGTCACTCTTGCCTTGTGGTTCTGCTGGACCGATGGTGGTGGTTATTTACGTATACAAACAAGGTGTGGAGTCCTCAGGCTCAAATGAAGTACTTATACTCAGGACAGACTGTTGTTTTATAAAATGGAGTAACTCAAGGTGGTTGTGGCACTGCACACCCCTGTGCTGAAGCAGGAGGATCACAGGTTCTAGCCCGGAGTGGGCAACTTAGGGAGACGCTTTCTTACAGTAAAAAAATAATTGTTAAAAAGGGGCTGGGGTGCTCTAACTTGCTCTGGTTGTGTGGTTGAAAGAAACAATGTTCATGTTTTACAGAAGCCCTCCTTGTTGTGATGAGATTTTTTTTTTTACCTGATATGTTTGTAATTCCCTTGCTGTTCTCTAGGATGGCTAAGATTCTGTCTCAAATGAACTTATGCAAAAAAAGGGGAAATGTACTGGCTGGTAAAAGTATTCAGATGTGGTTGTTTGTAGGACCTGGGGTGACATCATTCAGACCTGGCTCTCCCTTTTTAGCCCTTGGCTCTGCTTATGTTGTTGGCTTCTTTCTATACCAGCTGTCTCTGTGGAGTGACAGAAATACTGGCAGCCCCTGCTCGCATTCTCTCTGCATCTGGCAATTTCAGAGGCAAGCAATACTTCTTTCCCAACAGCTCTACCAATTCAAAGGCTGACTCCCTTATCTAGTTGGGTCATGTGACCATCCCCCAGCCAAAAACTGCGTCCGCAAGTATGAGGACATAGCTTGGTGTTAGAACACTTGCCTCGCATGCACAAGGCCCCAAGTTCTATTCCCGGAACCACACAAACAAAATCAAAGCCAAAAGCCTTGTGCTCATGAGATGGCCTATTTTGAGTGATCACCTAGGCCTGTGATAGTGACTGACAGTACCCCCAGGTAGGGAAAAGACAGTCTTAAAATTTTCTGAGCGTGTAATAGTTTTATAGCTGCCACAGTGAATCAATACACATGTACACATGCACACACGCACACCTGTACACATGCACACAATATGTTACCTTCAGTTCTGGAAGACAGAAGTTCTAAATCTGTTTGTATAAGCCATACTCTGAAGGCTCCAGGGAGAAATCTGTCCTGCCTCTTCCAGCTTCTGCGGCCCCAGGCAAGCCTTAATGAACCTAATTTACAGCTGCCTCCCTCCCTTCTCCATCTTTATGGGACTGCCTGTTTTGTATTTCTCCTCTTTGTCTTCCCTTTCCATACAGATACTTGTCATTGGATTTAGGCCCCACTCAACCTATAATGAGCTCATCTTAAGATCCTTTGTGTAATTACACCTGCAAAGATCTTTTCCAAATAATGTAACATTAACAGATACCAGGGGCTGGGTCTCTGACATATCTCTTTTTGGTGTGTATGTGTGTAGCAGGGGAGCACACAAGTCAACCTACTACGAGACAAAAAGAAACAGCCCTTACCTACCTCCATTGACTGCCCAGCACCCACACATATAAACAGTTTTAGAAATGCACCACCCAACATGGTACAGGATGCCCACATATAAGCAAAGTTGACTGGTGTGCATTCTTGGTCAAATCTGGGTGTTGCTCTTAATCTGTCAATCAATAGCTGAATCATAAATGGAAGCACCCGCAACATTTAACCATGGAGGGGAAAAAAAATGAGACCTTACAATAAAAAATGGTTGCTTTTAGTAATAGGGAGAAAAGGAAAAGGCACACCACGGTCATTCACCCAACATTCTACTGAAGAGATTCAGGAAGGAGCCGGCGGTGTCCGCTGAAGGACATGAGTCCCTCCATCAGCCAGGGAGCTGGAAAGTGTCCACTTGAAGACTCTCCCTTGTCCATTGCCCTCCGTGAAGGACATCAGAGAGAATGTTTCTGCTGGAAACTGTATGTTGTAGCAGGCATCTATTTGCAGACAGAAGTAAGTGGTTGAGCAATCTCGTACTGTGGTTTGCTGGCCACGGGTCTCTCTGGAAATATGACTCAAAAGAATTCTTAGTTGCTAGAGGGTTCATTTTCTGATAAGTCCATGGGCAGCCACCCAGAGCCAAAATGCCACTCAAGTCACGTCTGGAATCTGGACCCTGCCCTCGCCACGTCTCCTGGCCATCCTGCCCTCCCACACCCTTCTTTTGCACTGCAGCCATTTGGCCTCTGCCCTGGCCACACTGGGCCAAAGACGAGGTGGGGCTGATGTGACCAGGGCTCCAGGCTGTTCGCCAGTGGACAGTGTGCAAGCTGGGCAGGAGCTGCTGGAGGGTGACCCTGGGGCTGACGCCTGCGGGGGCTTCAGTCCTGTCCCTCTGTGCTATCCTCCAGTCTTCACTTGCCCCACTATCCTGGAGCAGGGAATCGGACTTTTGCAATTCTGAACGATGATTTCCTGGCTGTCCTCTCAAACTGCTGGCCATAAGCAGAAAGAGGACCTCATGGATTTGTTTTCCTCTTCTCTGCTTCAGGAAGGGCCAGGGAGACTGAAGTATGTGTTTTTCTTATAGAAAATTTGGAGCTCTGGCTGCCTTTTGTTTTTTAAATCGTCCTCTGCATTTTCTGCCTCTCTGGACATGGGAATTGACTCAGTGGATTCCATAAGAGAGGACAGGTATTGCTCATTTCCCGGTCAGCAAGGGGAGACTCCACAGTTCCCTTCCAAGTCACAGCACAGCCAAGTCCCTGTTCCTGCTACAAAACCCTGTTACCTAGGACACTTATTACAGCTGATGCTAGGAAATGTCCAGAAATGGGATTGTTTTATCCCCACATACCTGGGAATCAGGAAAGGCTGGTTCCAGACACTCAAATGACAAGAGGACTTCGTCTCTTTCTTGCCCCATCCTTCTGTCCCCTGTGGCTCTCCAGCCCCTCCTTTCTACTTCCCTCAACACTTGGTTCATTTCTAGATGTTGATTTTCAGGGGACTCTGTGCTTACGCTGCATTGACGCATAGCATGTCACTCCCAGGGTGACATGGTGATTGGGCTCTCCAGGGTCTTCGGCTCACTCCTATGTTAACTTATCTCTGGGACCAGCTGGGTGGAAATACAGGGATTAGCCACCAAGAGTCACAGGTCCACTGTTGATGTGCCATGTGTCACAGGAATGACGGTTCGCCTTCACTGGAGCAAAGACAGTTTCTGAAAAAGTGTCGAGCATCTGGGCCACTGAGTAGTTCCCTGTTCATGTCCTGTTACGTCAGGACACACAGTCTGCCTGACCTTTGCCTGCACTCTCAAGGCACTTGGCCCTCTGTCCCCATCCTTCAGGATCCCCTATGGCAGTGAGGGTGAACCTTTCAGAGACCAGCACCAAACCACAACCCCAAATCCACTTATTCATCGCAAAGTGCCAGCACAACAATTAAACCTGAATATTGAGGGTTTTAGTTTATAAAAAAAAAAAACAATTCAACGTGAACATCTTTTTGTCTTAAAAAGAAAAACACAATAACACACGTACCATAGGTCCGCCACCACTGACCTACAGGCTCTTCATCGTTTCTTTGAATTTTTTTAAATTATGAAATATATCACAAATACATATAAGGCATCTGCTCAGCTTAAAGTGTTGTAGAACAGACATCTGTGTGCCAACCACCCAAGTTAAGAAATATATTGGAGTCCATTTCTTAGAAGCTTCTGTGTGCTTCTTTCCAATCATGTTTATTTCTTTCTCTGGCTGAGGGAAACTACACAGAATTCTGTGTTCATCATCCCGTGCTTTTCTTTATGGGAAAGACACACACACACACACACACACACACACACACACACACACGCAAACACTGACATCTCTAGGTTGTATGTTTAGTTTTGCAGAGTTCAGAAGTCTATTTTTAATGTTGTGTTTAAGAATATGCAGCATATTGTTTTGTCACTTCTTTTACTCAGCAGTATGTTTTTAAGATTCATTTGTACTGGTACAGGTAGCTATAGTTTCATTTTCTTTCCTGTGTGGTAGTCTGTTGTATAATTATTCCTCATTACAGGGATTCATTCTGTTCTATAGAGTATAGACCTGGGAATGGAACTGCTAGTTGAGAGGTATCCGCACTCTGTGAGATAATGCTAATAACATTCACATATACCTTGAAGCTATTGTTAACAGTCTACCCTTGCTGAGTGTGGTGGTGCATGCCTGTAATCTCAGCACTCAGGAGGCAGAGGCAGGAGGATCACTATGAGTGTGAGGCCAGCCCTGGCTACACAGTGACTTCAAACCCAGCCTGAGTGCTCGCTTCAGCTGCACATATCCAAAACCAGCCTGGGCTACTACCAGCCTGAGTGAGGTCCTATCTCAAAAAAACAAAACCAAAACCAAAAAAACCCCAAAGCAATATACTCTTCCACCAACCATCTACAATACATTGTAGTTGATTCCATTGTTGTCAGCTTTAGTTTTTAATCAACCCCCTAGGTGTGGCCTATGTCTCTGTCCTTATGGTCATAATTTACATTTATTTAACTACTAACGAAGTGGAGAACTTTTCATGTTTATAGATTCCCTGGTTTTTCTCTACTATGCAATACCTGCTTTTATCTTTCCCCCAATTTCCATTTTTCTTATTGATTTGTAGGATCTCTTCACATATTCTGAATGATAATCCTGTCAGCTTTACATGTTCAGACATTTATTTGCAGTTTAGGATTGCTTTTGTATTTAATTTATAGTAACTTTTGAATAAAAGTTCAAATTTTGCAAATTTATCTTATCTAAAAATCTTTCCCAACCTGAGATCATGAAGATAATCTTTTCTAATACCTTTTAAAAGTTTCCAACTTTGTCTTTCATATTCAAATACAGACACACCTCTTTTAATGACTAAGTATGTACGAAGGAGCTTACTAGCCAAGAGTGTAAGACAAAAATTAAATACTCAAAACAATTGCAGAGCCAAGGATCATGGTGATAATTAATTGTTCAGTTGTTTCGTGTAGTTCAGGAATATATGAATAACTCCTGAGAAAATGTGTGCATCCATATGACATGAGACATTTCTGCATATCAAAAAGTTTCAGAGGTATCATCACTTCTAAAGAGCTTATTTATGTCTGAGAATTTATTTAAATCCAAATGAATCAGTTTTATTATCATCTGAGGAACGGTTGGAAGCAAATAGTCCTTAGAAGTGAGCCAAATAAAAAGAATGTGCTGATAAATTTCTCTAGTCTTTTGGCACAGTTGTTCTTCCTCTATCATGTGTGATTAACACATCTCCCAAAACCTGGCTCCAAATCACTCCCTCCTGCATCAAAACAGGGAAACCATTTTTTTTGCTGGGGGGGGGTGGATATTGAGGAAAAACAAGCAATCTCATATATAGGGTTGCTTATTTGACCTCAATATCCAAAAAATGTTAGGTAGCTTATTCTTCCCCAGTATCAAACAGTATAGAAATAATACATATTTTGAAGACATTTGTATTTTTGTGAATGCTATGTTTACTTGCACAACATGCTTAGTGAACATGCCCAAAATATAATAGGCTACAAGCACTCCATGTTTAATGACCAAGTTCCGTTCCTGTGAACTAGGTCATTAAATTAATTGGTCACTAAATGAGGAATTATATATAGTATGTACATTGCAATATTCAGAACAAAGAAATGGTCAAGGGAAACTCCAACTTGATGGCTTTGATTTGTATAACTCTTGCATGCAGTACTATAATATATAACAACATAAATCTACAGTGCTATACTGTATAGTACAATCAACAAAAATTACAGTACTGTACAAACCAGGTATACTGTACAAAAAAAAAGACAATGAGACTCTATAAGCAAGATGAACAGAATAGTGCTAAAAAAAGAGGGGTCATAAGTCCAAACAGTCATTAAACATGTAGGTCATCTATGAGGAATGTCTGCAGTTAGTCTTCCCTGTTAAGTTTTTTGGTTTTTTGTTTTGTTTTGTTTTGTTTTGTTTTGTTTTGTTTTGAGACAGGGTCTAGCTATGCAGTTCAGGCTGGCCTTGAGCTCACTTTGTAGCCCAGGCTGGTCTCGAATTCCCAATGATCCTCCTGCCTCAGCCTCCCAAGTGCTGGGATTACAGCATGCGCCACCACACCCGGCTCCATGTTAAGTATGTAGTTAACCTGGATTTGATTTCTGTGACTGCTGTAAGATAATCAGCTTCCAGTTTTACTTTTTTATCCACTTATCTGCAATGGCTTCTCTGTGAGAAATTCAGCCCCACATGTGAGTGTGGGGCTTTTTCTGAGTTCTCAGATTTTCCGTATTGAACTCCATGTTTCCCCTACAATACATTAGAGATCAAAATTTTTATACAAATAAAATAAAAATTACTAGGAAAAAGAAATTCTAAAAAAAGGATATACTAAGTAAAGGCCTTGGTGTGTATCAAATGATATCTCATTGTGGTTTTGATCTGCATTTCTGTAATGATTTGTAGTACTGAATACTGTTCCATGTGCTCC
Source organism: Chinchilla lanigera (assembly GCF_000276665.1). NCBI lineage: Eukaryota > Metazoa > Chordata > Mammalia > Rodentia > Chinchillidae > Chinchilla > Chinchilla lanigera. The sequence goes on from NW_004955438.1 coordinate 13,455,076, forward strand.
TTGGCCACTTGCATAAATCCTTTGGAGAAAGGATTTCCAAGTCCTTTGTCTATTTTTAAACTGTTGTTGAGTGTGGAAGCCTTTTTATTTTCACTTATTCTTAATTATTATGATTTTATGTTTTGCTAGCTAATAGAAGGCATGCCAACTCTCCCCACCACATATACTCTTGTGTTTTTCTTTAAAAGTGGTTTGGGCCAGGTGTGGTGGCACGTGCTTATAATTCCAGCATTCTGGGAGGCTGAGTAGGAGGATCAGAAATTCAAACCCAGCCTGGGCAACTTAGTAAGACTCTGGCTCAAAATAAAAATAAAAAATAGGCTGGGAATTTTGGGGGATATAGCTCAGTATGAGGTGTTGGGTTCACTCCCTAGTACTCAAAAACAAAAATAATTAATTTGCAATTTCTTGGCCCTTTACTCTTTCATATAAATTTGTTTGTTTAGATCTTTCCTTTAAAAAAGATAAAACTTGTCAGGATTTTATTAGAATTGCTTATTGTACATTCATCAACTTGAGAGTATTGATATATTTTTGGTATTGAATCATACTGTTATGAACATATTGTCTCTACATTTATTAGTCTTTTAATGCCTTTCAGTAAAGGGATTTCATGTTTGTTAGATTTAATTCTATTTTTTTATTTTAAAAAATAAAAGAAGGAAAACATATTGACAGACACCCATTTACAAAATAGTATAAGAACAATACAAACAAAAGAGTTACAGACAAAGTTGTAGGAAATTAACCATACTTGTATTACTTACTGATATCTCAAAGTGGTTTCTCAGGAAAACAAATAGAGATATGCAAGATTGATCAAACAAGTAATCATTAACTGTTCCTTTCTGTAGAGCAATAGAAGACAGTAGTATAGCTATGTTAGCTATCCTGTAAATACATACTCACATAATTTCCCCTTCTTTCCCTTCTCTTTTCCCACGCCCCAGTTGCCCTTTACTTTTGAGCATTTTCCTTTCATTTCACACTGTCTATCATACCTCCTAGTTTTTATTCCCTCTTTCAGGTCTTACCCTAGTGAGACAATATGATGTTTACACCTGCAGGCCTGATTTATTTTACTTATGAGTATGGTCTCTAGTTGTGACCATTTATCTATAAAAGCCTCGAGTTTATCTTTCTTATTAGCTGAGTAATATTCCATTACATAAAATTACCACAATTTTTTTATCCAATCTTCAGTGGGTGGACATTTGGGTTGCTTCCACAATTTAGCAATTAGAAATTGCACTGCTATGAACATGGGTGCACATACATTGCAGTGATATGATGCTTTCAGATCTTCTGGGAAAATACCCAGACGGGGAATAGCTGGGTTGAATGGGACCTCTAGACCTAGTTTGCTGAGGAA
>NW_004955438.1:13458387-13459512 GCF_000276665.1 Chinchilla lanigera
CAGTTCTCTTTTTTGGTTGGGTCTTTCTCTGGTTTTGGTATCAGTATAGTATTTGCCTCCAGAAATGAGTTAGGGAGAATTGCTTCCTTTTCAATTTCATTGAAGAGTTTGAGGATTGTTGGTATTAAATCTTCTCTGAATTTCTTGTAAAATTCTGCTGTGCATCCATCAGGTCTGGGCTTTTCTTTATTGGTAGGTTTTTAATCACGTTTTCAATCTCATTAATTGATATTGGGTCACTCAGGATTTTTATATCTTCTCGACTCAACCTTGGTAATTTGTACATATCTAGGAATTTGTCCATTTCTTCTGAGTTTTTTATCCTATGGGAGTAAAGATTTTCAAAGTAGGTATTAATGATCTTTTGAATTTCTGTGGAATCTGTAGTAATTTCATCCTTTTCATTCCTTATTGCATGAATTTGAGTTTGTTCCTTTCTTTTTTTGATCAGTTTGGCTAGGGGATTTATCAATTTTATTTATTCTTTCAAAGAACCTACTCTTTGATTCATTTATTTTTTGTAGGATTTTCTTCATCTCAATTGCATTAATTTCTGCCTGGATCTTTCTAATCTCCTCCCTTCTTTGGGCTTGACTTGTTCTTTTTCTAAATGTTTGAGGTGCAGCATTAGATTATTTATTTGTTCTCTTTCTGTTTTCCTTATATGTGAGTTCACCACTATAAATTTCCCTCAGAGGACTGCTTTCATTGCATCCCACAGATTCAGGTAGGTTGTATTTACATTTTCATTTGTTTGTAGGTATTTTTTAATTTCTTCTGTGACCCATTGGTTGTTCAGGAGGTTGTTGTTTAATTTCCAATGTTTATGGGGTCTTTAGTGTTCCTTTTGTCATTAATTTCCAATTTCATGGCACTGTGGTCAGATAATATGCATGGGATAATTTCAGGGCTTTGGCATTTAGGTAGGTATGCTCTATGGGCTAGAATGTGGTCTATTTTAGAGACAGTCTCTTGTGCAGCTGAGAAAAATGTGTATTTTGATGTTGTAGGGTGGAACAGTCTGTCTACATCTACTAAGTCCATTTGTGGGCAGATTTGGTTCAGATCTGTTATTTCTTTGCAGAGTTTTTGTCCAGTTGACCTATCTCTTTATGTGAAAGGGGT
>NW_004955438.1:13460292-13534648 GCF_000276665.1 Chinchilla lanigera
TACCAGCTTTTAATATTCCGATCTTTTGCTTCTCTAGCAGCTTTTAATATTCTGTTCTTTTGCTGAATATCTGGGAACTTGACTATTATATGTCTGAGTGCAGTTTTATTTTGGTTATGGTTAGTTGGAGTTCTATATGCCTCATTTACTTGTATGTCATGTTCTGTTTCCATACTTGGGAAATTTTCTGCTATTATTTCTGCAAATATTCTTTTTATGTCGTTTGTGTTGCCTCGTGCTGTTTCATTGACTCCTATTAGTTGTACATTATTTTTCTTTGCCTCATCTTGCAGCTGTTGAATTGATTTTTCCTGGTTTCTTTTGATTTTAAAAGATCCCTTCTTTCATCGTTGCTAGCTGCCACGCTGTCTTCAAAATCTGAAATTCTATCTTTGGCTTCCTTCAAGTGGTTTGGCAGCTTTCAATGGCAGTTTTGATTTTCTGGATGTCTCTTTGAATCTGGTTCATATGTTTTAAGTCATTTCTATATTTTTCATTTAACATTTCCATCCATTACCTATGTTCTTCTATTTTCTGCTACGTTTCTTCTTCAGTTCTTTCATTTTTATTGTCATTTCATTTTTTGCCTCAGAGATTATTTCTGATCTGATCTCTTCTATGGCCTGATGAAGTTGTTTCTTTACTTCCATTGCAGTCATTTCAGCACTTTCAGGTGTATGTTTACCAAGTTCTCCTATGTCAATGTCTCCTGGACTTGTTCTGAGTTGGGTGGAGTTCTGAGATTGTGTTTTAGTCCTTGGTCTTGTCATGTTTGATCCTTGATGCAGAAAGCTCAGTCTCCCTCTTCCCTGGCAGCTCATCAAGGTCGCTAGTGTCCCTAGTTTTCCTGGTGTCAGGCTTGCCCCTCAGTGTCTGCTGAGATGCACTGCTTAGTCTGGGTTTTTCTGGCAGATGGTGAAGTATATCTAGTTCTCCCAGGTCTGAGACATGAACTGTGATGTCAGCTCATGTCAATCCATCTGATCCAGCTTCCCCTCATGGTTCAGGGCATGCATATGATCCAGAATTGGGTTTCACTGGTCAAGTAGATGGGTAGTACCTGGTTCTCTTGGCGGTGTTCAGCTGGGAACCATGCTATCAGCGGGTTGCCGGTTGCCTGATTCTGCATCTCCAGTCAGTTCAGGATGAGCAGAGGAGCTGGACGTGGGCTGCACCCACAGCGATCACAAATTGCCCATGTCTGTGACCTCCAGGAGGTCGGGACACAAGCAAGGCCCAAACCGAAACCACAGTGTCAGCAGCTTATGGAGCACCTGCTCCAGTATCTCACTGGGTGCTGGGCACATGCAGAGAGGACCCACATGCGAAACCTGGTGAGAGCAGTTTGTTGGCCTTCTGAGTGAGGATCTTCTGAGTGTGGATCTCCTGTCTGCCTAGATTTAATTCTAAATTTGATAATTGTAAGTGCTCTTATAGATAATATCTTCTAAAGTTACATTTTCTGTTGCTGGTAAATAGAAATGCAATTGACTTTTACATAGGGATTTTGTATCCAGAAAACTTTCTGAACTCTTACTGATTTTAATAATTTATTTGTAAATAATGTTGGGTTTCCCATGAAGTTATAACATCTGCAAGGTTTTCCTTCCTTTCCATGCTGTGTGTGTGTGTGTGTGTGTGTGTGTGTATGTGCTGGGAATCAAAGTCAGGGCCTTAAGCATATGAAGCCAGCACTTTCCCATGGAGCAACCCCTCCCCCCAAGTCTTTCATGTACACTTTTGTTTGCTTTCTTTTTCATGGTATACTTTACAGGTTGGTGTAATGTAATAATGGACTTCTCAGGCCTTGCTCTTAACCTTAAGGGAAATACTTTCAGCGTTTTATCATTAAGTATGGTGTAGGTTTTTGTAGGGGAGTTTTGTTTGTCTTTTTCTGGGTAAATGTCCTTTACCAAACTTTAATTCAAGTTAATTGTGTTTGAGAGCAAAGACACACAGAATAGAAGCAAGCAGATGGGACTTCCCCTATTCTCTTTGTTTTCTCTCTTTTGCTTTTTTCTTTCTCTTTTTTGTTATCTTTGGTTTTCTCTTTTCCAAATGGCTAGGGAGAATTGCAACCACATAAATCTAATCCCATCCCTCAAACCCAGAGACCAAGTTCAGATGATCCCTTGCTTACTCCTTCATTCTTTCTCTTCTGCCTTCTTCTGTAGTTTCCCAAAACTTGCATGATCATCCTTTGTTCTCCAGCCTGGCTTCTACTTTCTTTTGAGTTATCTTGTTTTATGCACTATCTTTCTTAAATTTCCCCCACCACAGGATGAAACAACTCCACAAAGGGGAAATACTTTGAATACAAGCTCTCTATTTTCTTTTGAGTTATCTTTGTTTTATCTACTATCTTTCTTAAATTTCCCCCACCACAGGATGAAACAGCTCCACAAAGGGGAAATACTTTGAATACAAGCTCCCAATTTATGATTGGTTCTGTAATATAATTATAGATTTTGTGCCTATCGTTAAAGGTACAAAATTAATAGTTACCACAATCATGAAAGGAAAGATCTCTTGAAAATAACAAACAATCAGGAAATAACAGTTCAACAGCTGCAAGATGACACAAATAAAAATATTACAAGAATAATTGGTGTCAATGAAACAGCAGAAGTCAACACAAACTAAAAAAATCTGTTTACAGAAGTAATAGCAGAAAATTTCCCAAGCATGGGAAAAGAATCTGACAAATAAGTGAGGGATATAGGGCTCCAATTAACCATAACCAAAATAAATCTACACTCAGACATATAATAATCAAGATCCCAGAAATTCAGCACAACAACAGAATATTAAAAGCTGACCATAGTGCAATGTAATTAGAAATTAATGCCAAAAGAAACCTCAAAAGCTCCATAAATACATGGAAATTACATAACACCTCTTAAATAACCAATGGGTCACAGATGAAATAAAGGAAGAAATTAAACAATATCTACAACTAAGCAAGAATGCAGATACAATATACTGGAACTTATTGGATGCAACGAAAGCAGTCCTAAGAGGAAAATTTACAGTGGTGAGTTTTCACATCAAGAAAACTGAATGAGCACAAATAAACAACCTAATGTTACACCTCAAGTTTCTAGAAAAAGAAGAGCAAGACAAATCCAAAGCCCATAAAAGGGGGGAAATTATAAAGATCAGAGCGTAAATTAACCCACTTGAGACTAAGAAAAAAATACAAAGAATTAGTAAATTGAAGAGTTGCTTCTTTGAAAGAATAAATAAAATTGATAAACCTTTAGCCAATCTTATTTTTAAAAAGGAAAAAAAAAAACCTAAAATTCATGCAATAAGGAATGAAAAGGGTGAAATCACTATGAATCCTGTGTAAATTCAGAAGATCATCACACCTACTTTGAAAATCTTTACTTTCATAGGATGGACAACACAGAACTAGTGGATAGATTCCTAGATACATAAGAATTACCAAAGCTGAATCAGAAAGATATAAAAATTCTGAATAGCCCAATATCAGTCACAGAAATTGAAAATGTAATTAAAAACTTACAGCAAAGAAAAGTCCAGGTCCTGGTGAATTCACTGCTGAATTCTACAAGAAATTTAGAGAAGATTTAATATCAGTACTCCTCAAACACTTTAATGAAATTGAAAGGGAAGCAAGCCTCCCTAACTCACTCCTGGAGACAAGTATTGCCCTGATACCAAAACCAGAGAAAGACCCATCCAAAATACAGAACTATAGGCAAATCTCCCTAATGAACATAGGTGCAAAAATCCTCAGTAAAATACTGGCAAACAAAATACAGAAAATCATCAAGAAGATTATACCTCATGGCCAAGTGGGATTCATCTCAGGAATGCAGGGCTGGTTCAACGTATGCAAATCAATAAATGTATTGCATCATATAAATGGAGCCAAAGATAAATCATGCAATCATCTCAATAGATGCAGAAAAAAAAACTTCTAACAAAGTCCAACACTCATTCATGATAAAAGAAACCCTACAGAAAATCAGAATAGAGGGTCTTTGTCTCAGTCTAATGAAAGCCATCTATGACAAACCAACAGCCAACATCATACTAAATGGGCAAAAACTGAAAGCTTTCATTCTAAAATCAGGAACAAGGCAAGAATTTCCACCATCACCATTCCTATTCAATACAGTTGTGGAAAACCTAGCCAAAGCAATTACACAAGAGAGAAAAATAAAAAGAATAAGGTTAGGAAAGGAAGAAGTAAAATTATCATTATTTATAGATGACACGATACTGTACATAATGATCCCAAAAACTTAACACAAAATTCTTCTAGATTTAATAATCAAATTCAGTAGTGCACCTGGACACAAAGTCAACATTCAAAAATCAATAGCTTTCCTATGCACAAACAATAAACTCACTGAGAGACAAATTAAGGAAACCACACTCTTCATAATAACATCCAAAAAAATGAAATACTTAGGAATCAATTTAACAAAGGAAGTAAAGGGTCTATATATTGAAAATTACAGTAGTCTGAAAAAGGAGATTGAAGAGGATGTCAGAAAATGGAAAGATGTACCTTTCTATGGATAAGAAGAACCAACATAGTGAAAATGGCCATGCTCTCAAAATTGTTATACAGATTTAATGCAATTCCAGTCAAAATATCATTAACATACCTCACAAAGCTAGAGAAAACAGTCCTAAAATTCATCTGGGACCAGAAGAGACCTAGAAAGCAAAGGCAATCCTGGGCAACAAAGGTAAGGCAGGAGGCATTACGATCCCTGGCTTGAAATTATACTGCAAAGCTACTGTGATAAAATCAGCATGGCACTAGCAAAAACAGACCTGAGGACCAGTGCAACAGATTAGAAGATGCAGACAACTCTGAACACACTCAGCCAACTTATCTTTGACAAAGGGGCCAAACATGCTTACTGGAAGAAAGATAGCCTTTTTCATAGATAGTTTGGAAAAACTGGCTCTTTACATGCTGAATACTAAAACTAGACCTATGTCTATCACCATGCACTAAACTGGAGTCAAAAATGGATTGAGGATCTAAATATTAAAACAGAAATGCTAAGTGTACTGGAAGAGAAAGTAAATAGAAATCTTAAAGATATATGTGTATGCAGAGAGTTCATGAACAAAACCTAGACTACACAGGAAATACTTCAAAGAATCAACAACCAGGACCTCATCTTATTAAAAACTTTTGCACATCAAAAGAAATCACCAACAAAGTGAAAAGGCAACCCACAGAGTGGGAAAAAATTTAGCCAATTGTCCCTCAGACAAAGGACTTCTATCTAGAATCTATAAGGAATTGAAAATATTGAACCCCTCCAATTCAAAGACCCATCCAAAAATGGGCATCTGAGATGAACATACACTTCTCAGATGAAGAAATACAAATGGCAAATAAATACATGAAAAAAATGTTCAACATCATTTGAGAGATACAAATTAAAACAACACTGAGATTCCATCTCACTCCAGAAAGAATGGCTACCATCAAGAAATCGACCAATAACAAATGCTGGAGGAGCTGTGAGGAAAAAGGAACCCTTCTCTACTGTTGGTGGGAGTGTATATTTGTACAACCACTGTGGAAGTCAATGTGAAGAATTCTCAAAGAACTAGGATTAGAGGTTCTATTCAACCCAGCTATTCCCCTTCTGGGCATCTTCCCAGAAAAATTAAAAACATACCACAGTGATATATGTGCACCCATGTTTATAACAGCACAATTTATAATAGCTAAATCTTGAAAACAATCCAAATGCCCATCAACTGAGCAATGGATAAAGAAGATGTGGTATTTTTATGCAATAGACTACTACTCACCCATAAGGAAGGATAAACTTGAGACTTTTATAGGTAAATGAATGCAGCTTGGGACCATACTCATTAGAGAAATAAATCAGACTCACATGTGGGGACATATTTCTTCATTGTGTGAGAAATTGAAAGTATAAATAGAGTCTAATAAGGTCTAAAATAGATATTTGTAAAATGGGGAGAAATTGTTCAAAAGGAAAAAGAAATTATGGTGGGTGAAAGGGGAAAGGACAGTAGGGAAAGGGGAAAAAATGCAAGTCAGTTGTACTGTTAATGTCTCTTAGATATTTAAAAGGAAGGTTTTGTGCTAAAAAAAAACAAAAAACAGTATGGTGAATGCTTCAGAAAAATGCAATGACATGGAATAAATGTATTCCAAACAAGGGGGAGTGTGAATGCATCTTTTACATAATAAATCATTTTTTTGTCTTTTTGAGACAGGGTCTCGCCAGTCAGGCTGGTCTTGAACTCACTATGTAGCCCAGGCTGGTCTCGAGCTTGCAAAGATCCTCCCGTCTCAGCCTCCTGAATGCTGGGATTACAGGCATGCACCTCCACACCCAACTACTACAAGAAACTTAAAACATTTTTTAAACATTCACCATATTCTTTTCCCATACCTGCTACATTGCTACATTCAGTTTGTTAATATTCTGCTTAGGATTTTTACATTCACAACCATGCACAGCAATTGATTAGCCTATCAGTTTTCATATTGTGTTCTGCCCTTGTCTTGTTTTGATACTGAGGATTAACTTTGATCTTGACAAACTTTCTTGGAACTTAGACAATATTTGCTGCTTATGAATCATGGATCTGTGGCATTTGTGAACTTTTTAATGCACTAGTAGCAAATGAATTTTTTGTTCTGGTTTTTTTTTTTTTTTTTTTTTTGAGACAAAGTCCTGCTGCATTACTCAGGTTTCACTCAAACTCCTTGGCTCAAGTGATTCACCTATCTTAGTCTCCCAAGTCCTATAACCTGTGAAAGGCTTCTAAATGAAGATTTGTGGTTTGATAGGGCATGGATTTGAATTATATTGACCTTAGAGGCCATGTGCTCAATGAATAGTCAGTTCTTGCATGTCTTGACAAGGGCTGAACAAACTTTCACGTAATGGACAAGATAGGAAATATTTTAGGTTTTATGTAATGCATATGTCTCTGTATTAGTCAATGTTTTCCAGAGAAACAGAACCAAACAGTAGATATAGACATAGATGTAGATATGGATATGAATACAGATATAGAGATATAGAGATATAGAGATATTTATGGAGACTGAGAAGTTCCATGATCTGTCGTCCACAAGCTAGAGACTTGAAAGATGGTGACATGCCTTCCAGCTTGAGTCCAAAGCCCTAAGAACCAGTAGTATCAGTGATACAAATCCCAGTCCTAGTACCAAAGACCACTGTCGAGCTCTATCAGCTGGGCAGGGAACAAATTTCTCCTTCCTCTTTTTTTTGTTTGTTTTATTTTGTTTGTTTTTGGTGCTAGAGAGTGAACCCAGGGCCTGTATGTGCTAACCCTGCCTCCGTATTTTTTGTTCTATTCAGACCCTCGACAGATTAGATGCTGCCTGCCCACTCTGAGGAGAGCCCTGGATTTCACTGTCTGCTCATTCAAATGATGATCTCAGCCCCAAACACCTTGCACACTCACTCAGAAACTATGTTTAACCAAATATCTGGGCACCTTGTGCCCCAGTCATGTTGACACACAAAAAACTTAACCATCACATGTATGTCCTCCTCCTTTCCCCTTCACTCTTCCTCTTTCCCCTCCCTTTTCTTCTTTACAACTCTTTAAAAATGTAATTTTATTCTTAGCTCATAGGCTGTACAAAAGTATTCCCCCATCGTTGATTTAGATAATCTCCCAATATCTACACCTTAGTGAAGTGTGTTATTTCCTACCATATGGTGATGCCTGTGTGCTAAAGCACATAATGCATGCAAGTCAAGGGTCTGACACATAGCCACCACCCATTAGGAATCCATCCTGTCCCCGTCAGACTGGGTGCCTTTGGAAATGAGTACCAACCTGGCACACTGAAGCAAGTGCCCATACCTCGGCATTGTGATTATGGCAGCTGCAGTGAGACACTCTCTCTTGCCACCTTCTTCTGGCTGGCCAGTGTTGAGGATCAGATGTGAACCCTGCCGGAATTCATGTGGCTCATGAAATGTGTTCTGGTCGCTGGTCTGTAGACGTGCCAAAATCTGTACCAGTGGACAGTGGATAGTACTAGGACAGATCTTAGTGCTGGTTATCATGGCCAGTTTACCCATAGGGTCTTAAGATGTTTGAGTGTAGGTACAGCATAAAAAGAAAAGGTATCACGTACTTGTTGGGGCTCAGAAAGTGAGAGATCTCGAAGTATGTGTTTAGGTGCTGAGTGCTCTAAACCAGGAGCCGAAATCCCTCCAACCTTTTTCTTAGGCTGGCCTTGAACTCACTATGTATCCTAGGCTGGCCTCAAACTTGCAGCAACCCTCCTTCCTCAGCCTCCCAAGAGCTGGGATTACAGGCGTGCACTACCACACCCAACTTGTCTCACTCCTCTTTCTCCCCTGCTGTGCAGGAAGAGGCTTCCTCTGAAGCTCCCTTATCTGCCTAAAGATAGAACCTCCAGAAAGGAATCCAACTGTGGCTAGGCTCTTCCTCAGGAATCTTACCAGCCAGGAGAGATGAACTGTGTGCCAGGAGAAGTAACCGCAGGAGGACACCGCAGACTTTTTCACAAGCTAGTACTCACTCTTCTGAGGGCCGCTTATTACTTGAGAGAAACTCCATCCGCATAACAAGAAACTTTGTTCACCTTGCACTTTCTCCCCTTACGTCCTATCATCTGTGGCCACTTGCCCCAGAATTTCCAGGCTCCTGTTCCCCTCTGTAGCTCAGGATATTATAGAAGCTTCAACAATCTGGCTCTTCTTTCAGTCTCTCATTTTGTTGGTCCCCTCGGCACATAATACCTTGATATATCTTTTCTCTTGTTAATCTGCCTATTGTCAGTTTTACTGAATTTACAGAGGGTAAAGGGAACGTTTTCTTTTTTTGTTTCGTTTTGTTTTTTGTTTTGTTTTGTTTTTTTTGGTTTTTGGTTTTTCTCCGGTACCGGGAACCGAACTCACGACCTTGCACTTGCCAGGCAGGTGCTTTTGCCGCTGAGCTAAATCCCCAGCCCCTGGGAACGTTTTCTTCCCCTCTACATAATGAACATTTCCTAGGTGCGAAGCATTGCTAAACATGTGATAGTTGAGTTCATTCTTATGATAGCTGCTTACGTGGATATGGATAGGAATATCCCTTGACAGCTAGACATTCTCTTTGCACAAGCCAATGAAGTTGAGACCCAGAGAGGTTAAAATGACTTATCCAGGGCTCCCAGGTGTAGGTAGCAGAGCCGGAGCTGAGAGCTCAGTCCATACTTAGGACTCCAGACTTATGTTCTTAAACTGCTACCTAAGGTTGCCAGTCTAATTCAACAGAAATGGGATGCGGCCAAAAATGAGCATCTTTAACAGAATTCTGACACAAGCATCCCAGAGAGCTACACGTTGAGAACACTGCTTTACATAAATAGAAACAGAGTTGTTTCCCACAGAAGGGTGAAATTAGTCAACACCCGAAGCCTCATCCTGCAGGGGGGCAAAGTGCTGGGCTCACCCTCCTTTGAATACAGAGGTGATTAGAAAAAAGTGACAAAATGCAAAGATACCTCTTCCTGTCCCTCAGACTTCCCTAACCCCAGCAAAGCCCCAGAGGAGTACAACTCATCTGAAGTTTCCCAAGGGGTATAACATCCCTCCTCCTTTGCTGACAGACCCCTGAGCAAACGTATACTGGTGATTTGATAACACTCAAAATCTAGTGGAAGTTTTAGCTTTTCTGAGAAGTAATTTCATATGCTAATTGAAAATGCTTCCTGAGTGCTTGGCAAATCCCTTTCTCTTTTTTTAAATAAGTCAGACCCGTGCTCAGCCTGTCAGATCTAGAAGTGTTCAGAGCTTGCTGAGCAGGGACAAAAAGAAAAAAGATTGGTTATAATCTAAGCACAATGGATCTGCAGGGAAATGGAGCAGTCTGGGCTGCAGTCATTTCTTGGCACGCTCTGGCTCTCAGCAGCAAATCAATGCTTGGCGAGGAATGGGATGGAAACTTCTACCCATCTGGTAGCCAATGTTTTCTTGAAATTGGTGTCTTACTTTGGCCCCTGGGAAGGGTTGGCCATCATCTGCAGAGCAGGGAGGACACACACCTGTGAGGGCCAGCCACTGTCCCTCTCCCTAGAGGAGAAACACAGTGGGGAAAGAGCAAGATGACGCTGGGCACCAGTCTAGGTTGTTTGACTAAACATGATTTAATCTTTCCACAACCCAAGGAGGTGTTGGAAGTATATTTTTATTTGACAAGTATAAAATCTGAGGCACAAATACATGAAGTACAGTAATGCCTCAGTTCCCATACACTTCTGTTTGCAAACAATTTGGTTTGCAAATAAAAGGATTCAGCAAAATTTCACTTCCGTTCTCAAACTCCACACTGGGTGACAAACATGATCATGGCCATCTTCTCCACACAAACACAGCTCTCTTCCCCCAAATCAGAAAACAAATTAAGTTTGTGAACTGGGGCACCGCTGTAATTGCCCAAGACCACCCACTTAAGAAGAGGTGGTCAGTAACTGAACCTGGGTCTGCAGGGTTCCTTCGTGGTAATGTACTTGCCTAGCACATGCAGGACCCTGGGTTCAAATCCCAGCACCACATACCAAAAAAAAAAAAAAATAGTCACTGGCCCTTGGGTAATGTAAATACAATGGATTGTTTCTGAAAAAGAGACTCTATATGTTAAGAAATAATCCCAGCACTTTTCCAAGGGCTCCTCAGACCTTTGGGCATCGTCAGGCCTTTGGGATGGGCTGTTGGTGGCTGCAAGAGGATCCATCCACCATTTGGTAACAAACACAAGTAGCTAAGAAGATGGTCAAATCAGAAAGGAAAGATAGCCTTGTGCTCAAGAAATTTGTAATCCAACTGGGCAAATGAAATAACATAATATTTAGAGAAAGCTGTCAAACTTATGAATAACCTATGGCCTGGTTTGTAGACCTGACTGTACCAACTGCTAAATGGGAAGCCTTAGAAGAAATGATTTCACATCTTCTGGGCCTCAAGGTCCTCACTGGAGGAATGGAGACGTTACTGGCCTCAAAGGGTTTTATTGTTAAGATTTGGCACTTGGTAGATACGTAATAAATGGCACATAGGGGTTCTGGGGTGATGGAGGAATAGAATAAGTGAAGGAATAGAAGTCCCTTCAAGAACTGACATTGGAATTGAGCTTTAATGTGGTGAAGACCCTGAACCCGCAGAGAGGAAGCAGTGTTCCAGCCGCTCTCATGATATGACAGAAAAGTCAACTTGAATTGACTGAAACGTAAATAGAATTTGTTGACCCACAGAACTAAGAAGTGTAGAGGGAGGGTGAGACTTGGATGTGGTCCTGTCTAGTTATTCATCATATTATCATGGCTCTGGTTGTAGTTCTTTCAGTTCGGTGCTCCTCTGTGTGCCCATCTATGGAGCCACCTTTGATTATCATGGTAAAATGGCCCCAGGCCTCACATGCAAAGTCCACACTCATCTTTTGTCCACCGTTATCGTGAAAAGACCTTAGAGTCATTCTGATCAGATCAACTAGGATCACATCAACCAATCCCTGTGTGCAAGGCACTGGAATTTGCCGATTGGCTTAACTTCAGTCGCATGTTTCATCCCCGGAACCTGGAGTAGAGTCCAGTTCTTTGGAAGTGTAAGGGTTTTCCAAATGGAAAGAGTTCTTGAGGACCTGGAGCTGGGTGAGAGATGGCTACAGTGATCATAACAGGGAAGTTGCGTTTATAAAATAAAAAGGCAGGAAGGAGTGAGTTGCATATAAGAGTAGACTACAAGTTGTTTGGCTGATGCAGAATGTTCTTTGTTTTTCAGAGCAAGCTATGAGAAACAAAGTGTGGGGTTGGGGGCGCACTGGAAGGGGCCATCCTAGCCCCAGGCTTGGGCTTGTTTTAGTGCAGTGTTTACCAGCATTACTAGCACACTCAGGAAATGGGCTAGTTTCCTCCTATTATAGAGGCTAATCCTTTACTCCTTAAATGCAGTCTTTACTCTGCCGGGAGCACATGGAGCATAAGATTAATACTGTCATCAAAGCGCATAAATGTGGGTCTGTCAGACCCATGTGTATTCTTTAGAATATTTCTATTGATGAATTATTAATTATAATTGTGTGAGTTTTGTTATATTAAACAATGAGTACTTAACAGGAAAAAAAAATCACAAAAATGAAGTATTGAGTTTTAAATATTTATTGAGTGTTTACAAAAAAGCATCAAAATTTTCAATATTGACTGGTTTTTGGTGTACAAAGTCTAAAAAAGAACATTAAAAATCAGTGCCCAGGATGGCTAGCATAGTTGTACTATTGACTTATATCACTTTATTGAAAGGAATAGTTAACAATTAACTACTTGATCAATCTTGCATATCTGTATCTGTTTTCCTGAGTAACCACTTTGAAGTTATCAATATGTAATGGAACAACCATTGTTAATTCCCTGTCATCTTGACTGTAATTCAGTATTGCTTGTACTCTTCTTGTGCTACTTCGTAAATGGATGTCTGTGTGTTAATATGTTTTCGTTCTTTTACTTTTAAAATAAAAAATAAATAAATTCCCCTATGAACTACAATGAAAATACCAAGAGCACTCTACCAAAAAAAATCTTTACTTCAATTATCACATCTAAGGCAGTGTGCACACATGACAATCACATACTCCGTACACACGTATCACTTACACTGACAGCACATGTCTTTTCATTCCCTGACCACTTTGTAGGATATACTTGACATCTCAGTGGTCTTGATGTTTTGTCAGGAGGTTCTTATTATATTATACAGTGTGTTGTTAATAGGAACATAAACTGTCAATACTTTAAATTATTAAATCTTAGTATGTATTGTGCATTTAGAATAGACAACATTTTCACATCAGCTGTGTACTTCCTGACAAAACCTAAAAGAGAACATTAGAAATAAATTCCTATGTGAACTACAATGAAAATACCAATAGAACTCTACAACAAAAGTAAGCTTTGCTTCAACTGTCACACCCAAGGCAGTCTTCACACATGACAACTGCATGTTCCATGCACACTCACTTACACTGACAGCACATATGCTTAGCTTTCCTTTCCTGTGGGGCAGTCTTGTCACCTCTCTTCTCTTCCTGTTTTGTCAGGAGCTTCCTACTAGAGTGTACAACATGCACTTATCAGAGAAATAGGATGTCAGTAAACTACACTATAAAATATATAATGAGTGTGTAGAATAGACATGAACATTTTTACATCAGCTGTTTACTTGCATACAAAACATAAATGATAAAATCAAAAATGAAAATCTATGTGAAATACAGTGTAAACACAAACAAGTCTACCATAGAAATAAGCTTTGCTTCAAATGCCACATCCAACACAGTCTTCATACATGAAAACTACATATTCCATACACAAGTACCACTTACATTGATAGTATGTATGTTTTGTTTACCTGTACTTTCTTATAGGGCACGGTTGACATCTTTTTTGTTTTCCTGTTGTCATAGGCCTTAGTGATACTGTGCTTGCCTGTTCACCTGTCAGCTTACCAGAGAACTCCACAATTTTTTTGTGTAGTTCCCTGGGCAGAAACATTTTGTTTTTTCTCTGCTGTAAATGATCTCTTATGACCTCTAGTCGCAGTCCTCCAAGAAAATTTCTCTGTGATATTTTGCACTTGTTATTTTCTCTGTAAACTATCAAACTATTTATGCCACGCATGTTTAGGATCAAGTAAAACACAGCCATTGCTTTGTGCCAGTGCTTTGTGTTTCAAGTGACATCATGGTTGCTGCATAACTCATCAACGACATCTACTCCACGTTTGGTTTTGTTGCTGAAAGTTTCCATCTCAGGCTTCCATTTTATCAAGGTTTCCTTATCAATACTTCCATCATGGGGAAATGTTGATATCAGCAGGACCAGTTTCAGTTTACTTTTCTTTGCCATATACAAGGCCACTGCTATATCTTTGGGGAAATCAAAGATTGCATTATATGATTCTTTATTTTGAAATTGCAACATTTCCTTTGGAATTTCTGCTTTGTCCCTATGTACAGTTCCTGTGCTGGTCGACTTGTGTTCCATTAGCAAATATAACATCAATTGGAAACTGGTAAACCAACTGTCAAATGTCACATTTCAATTAATTTGGGAGATGGAAGCAACAAGTCGGTTTACAACATCATTCAGTTTATTATTATACAAATAAAGACCTGATGGCTGAGTTTCAGGATACATATCTAACTGAAAACATAAGAAGTCTTCACATCTACAAGGGCATAAATTTTCATGCCATATTTTGACACATTGCTTTTCCATAAGTCTTTTACATTCCTGTGATCACCATGAGAAATCTGTGCTAAGTGCAGCAGATCTATGAATGCTTTCAGTTCAGCTAGTGAGGTGTCATAATAAATACATTTCTTATATGGTTATTGGTGCATACAGAACATGTCACTCGCATTTCAGCCACTGTGTATTTCACAGCATCTTGTAGCATTTCATCGGTTTCAATTTCCAGCACTGAATGGCAGTGCTGTGATTCTGTCTAATACGTTTCATCCCTGCCAAAACCTTCATTATATTTTCGGTCCTAGTTCTAACATTGGGTTGTTCCATTTGGTTGTGTTGCCATTTCACAATATTTTGACTAGTCAAATATGTACTCACATTGCTATTTTCTTTGTCCTCTGATTCAAGGAAGTCTGCATTTGCTGTGTCTATCAGTCAATTGATTCTTACCCCACTTTACTGTCATAGGAACTTTCGCTCACATGGGCAATGTCAAAGTTATCTTCATCATCATCATCATCATCATCATTCACCCACACCACTCTTCTGTTATGAAAGCATATATTATACCATAGTGGATCACCTTCATCACCCATGCATGAGTAATCTGATGATTCACTTTTGACCTCCTCCAAAATATGCAAATCTGGTTTTACATGTGCCATTGTACTGAATTGGGCTACTTCTACCAGAAAAATCAAAAGAGCGCTTTTTATTTTTTTTAACAAATCCTGGAGTGGTGTGTGTGGATCTGTTGGACCCTCTGTGATGCTCAGGTAAACATATGCAAAACCAGTTAGATGGCGCACAAAGGTGGGTCTAAATCCCATCTTGACACTTTTGCACATGTGGACATTCCTTGCTGTTTTCATACCAAGTGGGTAAACACATAGATTATTCCTGTATCCCTCAGGTAAAGGTACTGAGATGCACAGCTGGATACTATAATGCTGAAGTACAAATTTACAGGTTAAAAAGTAAGGGATGGGTCCACCAGACCCAGGCTTACGCCTTGAGACTGTTTAGTGTGGGGATTAGGAGAGAAAGGAGCCCACGTTACTGAGGGTCTACTACATGTGGGCTATGGTCTAACAACTTTCTCTGTACTTTCTCTTCTAATGCTTCCAACCTCCCTCCAAGACAGAAGCCATTACCTCATTCACAGATGAGGAAGGAAAGAAAGTTTAAATGACTTTTCCACAGCCACTCTGCTGATAAGTGAGCAAAGGGGATTTTTGAGCCCTCACAGCTATGGGCTTCAAAGCCCCAAGCATGTTGGGGTTTTGCCCAGGAGATGAGGATTCCTCTGTCCTGTGTGTCATATCAAGCACAAGGCCTCATGTCCCTTGTGCAATGCATGATGTCACCTGGTTCAAAGCACAGGCTTGTCTTCAGCTGTGTTTGCTATGCCTGGGGACACAGATGAGTATAGGAATGTGGTGGCAGGGGGCTGCTCATGGACGGGGCCCTGTTTGTGCCTGCACCACTGGGACTGAAGATAGGAAGTCAGGTCTGGGAGAACAAGATGGGAAGCCACTGAGCAACTCTGTGGTCCTAGTTGTCATAGCGTCCTCCTTCTCCACCCTATTGGCAGCAGTCACTGATACTTGTGATTTACCTGGTGCTGTCTCTTCCTGTATATTCTTTCCTGGAGCCACCACAGAGCCCCTCTGAGGCTGATACTATTATTCTCCATGATTTATAAATGAGAAAACCAAGGACGGACACTCAGGCTAAGGTCACAGCAGGTGGCTTGTCCCGAGAAGCATGCACTGTCATCCCTCCGAGAGGGTGCCCAATGACCTCACATAAGGCTAGCAAGTGGCTGAGTCAGAACTCAAGGTCAAGTTCTGTGTGACTCTAGAGACTGAGCTAAGCACTTTGCTGTGAAGCACAACTGTTAAGAAAAACTTTCGGTGAAGTGATTTGGCCTTGTGGATCTCTGCCTGGAGAGAATTTTCAGTGTGTTCCCACGAAAGCTCGTGACCCTCTTTGTTAGAATAAGCACAGATCTTTTCCTGCATTATCTGAGTACACTGATCTCACAGACCCTCTCCCCAACTCCCTACTTCTTCCCCGCCCCCAAAACCCCTGCCATGGGGCTGACCCAGTCACTTCTGGTGTGATTTCCCTTGAGGAATGTCTACCTAGGGTGAGTTGAGTGAGAATTTTCTGGAACCTCAGCCACATCACCCTCACAATGATGCTGATACAGATAGTGAACCTCTTATCTTTTTAAGGTCACAGACAACAAACCACCGAGCCTCAGAACAGCAAAGACCCATGTGAGCAATCACAAGGTATAACAAGTGCTGCAGGAAAAGGTGACTGCAGGGAAGTGGATGCCCCCCCCTCCCCGCTTCATTAGGTTCTGTTTTTAGCTGTGTTTTTCAGAGCAAGTAAGTGCCATGGTGATAGGAGCCATAGAAATAGATGGAGCACATGTTCCCATGGAAATGCACCAGGCAGAGCCCAGGGACTCTGCTCCCAGGCCTGCCAGCTTCCCACAGGGCAGAAGGCCCATGGGGAATGGCCGCTGGAGGCTTCTCATTGCCTCTCTGGGATTTCCCAAGGTCCCTGAGTGCACACTCTCCCACCAGGACACCCTTGGACCTTCTCTCCGAGTCCTCCGAAGGAACTCACGTTACTTTTGCCCAGTGCAACAAACATCCCACCCCACAGTGACCTTTAAACTGACCCTACCAGGCTTTCTGTTCACACAGTGGGAAGCATGCGGTCCTCCTGCCTGGCTATGGAACTGTCACTGGTTTTATGCAATGGCAATAAAGAATTGACGAGGCAGGGACTGTACTGAACATTTGGTGCTCAGGAATACTCATAAAGTGAAATCTCAGAAGCTGTAAGTCAGTAAGCCAAGTGAGGTGGGTATAACCCTGCCTAGTCTTGTGGTTCTGAGTATGTGAAACCTCAGGAAGTATAGAGCGAGGCCCAGCCTTAACCACTCTTGAATGCAACTTTAGCAGAACTTTTGAAACAATACCATAGGCCCAGCCCATACTCTCTACACAAACGTTTCTGTAAGGCTGTTGACAGGTATATAAATGAACTTGACCAGAGCTTAGCTCCTTTTTATGTGGTTTTATCATATGTCTTCTGAAACATAACCCATATGTACATATACCCTTTAAACCTAATGGTCTTGTATTACTTAGTCCAAACAAGAAATGATTAAGGTTAAAGGTAGCCTTTATTTTAAACACACACACACACACACACACACACATACACACACACACAGAGCGATCAAAAAATAGTGTAGAGTTAATTTTTTAAATTATTACAATAAAATATACATTGCCATTAATACCTTTCAAAGTACCACCACCACCCCTTGCTTTGAATATAGTTGTTCCATAATTCTTGCCACTTTTGGAAGCAGTTCTGGAAATCCTCTTGCATGAATGCCTTTATATGGTGTGGTAAAAAGATGATAAATGCTGCTGCTGTGTGCCATCCAACAGAAAGCAGGCTTGCAGAAACATTATGGTGTGTCCTCATCCACCTTATTCACCGGATCTTGTACTGTGTGCCTCCCGGCTCCCCCCTCAAAGTCAAAATGATCATGAAAAATAAATGCATTGAATAGATTCAGAGCATCACGGCGGCCCAACAGCACAGCTAAAAACATGGTAGAGGTCTTCTACAGCTGCTTTGGAAAATGCCAAGAAAAATGGTATACGTGTGTTGGAAGACTGGAGGAATATTTTGGAGGGAAATTAAGGGCAACATATTGTGGAGAAGGACATTTTATAGTTCACCCTTCAATGTGTTACCTACTTGGGACTTTGAGCCTGACCAAGCCATAGGATTGTTTGATTCGGGGGGAAGTCTAGCAAAAGAATTGGTGTAAAAGGAAATGATAGCAGGACCTGTGTCCCCATGGAAAGCTGCCTGGACAACACTAGATGTTTTGCTGAGATATGCCCAAAGGAATAATAACATAATGGCTAACTAAGTCAAGTCTCATTCCTGTGATAATTAAATTGTATTGTCCTCGTAATCCAGTTAATTATTCCTCCCATTTGCCCCGTTGCTACTTTCTGTTTGTAAAAGGCTGAAGAAGATTGTAAACGAGGCTTCAGTCCAGAGGCTGCACACTCCCACCCTCCCATAACTTTCTCACTCTTTGTTTTTCTTTTCATTTGAGGCACCTCGTGCTCCATTCTCTGGATCTTTCACCCCAGACAGAAACTGACTATACACTGACAATATATCTTTTACTGTAATAAATTTTTAAAAATTTAAACATTGACTGTAGTTTTCTATCACACCTCATATCTGTTTCTATGTATTTAAAATGTCAAGTGGCAGTCATTCTTCAGGGCTGGAAATGTATTTCCAGACTCATATATGTATTTCCAGACTCATATATGGCTCTGAAACCAGTTGTTTTAAGCACTAACCAATTGAAATTAATTTTACTCTCAATTAAAGTAATATATACACATCCCTGAAAAAGAATTTTTAAAAAATGAGTCATAGGGCCAAGTGTGGTGTAATCCCAGTGCTTGCCTGTAATCCCAGCACTTGGGAGATTGAGGCAAGTTTGAGGCCAGTCTAGGCTACATAGTGAATTCCTGGCCATCCCAAACTACAGAGCAAGACCCTATCTCAACAAAACTGAAGCATAGTAATCAATAACACTATCAACTCATGAAAAATTAAGTAATTACAGATTATAAATATCATAGAACTAGAAGGTGCTGGTGAAATGTCTATCCTGGCATATGTGGCATTTGACATGAACAGAAACCCAAAGACTGAGAATAAGTACTTTGCTGGGTAGTTCAGAGTGTCACCTATGCATGCAGGCAGTATCTCCACGTCTTTTCCCAGGGATTGAAATGCATGGAGCCTCTGACCTTTCCAAGCAGGCAGTGGTGCTCATGGTGATGTTGCAAGTCACATCATTGAACCGAGCAGTGTAAGGGCAGCTAGTAATGTAACTGCCTCGTTTACCCCCAGCATTCACCAGTGGAACTATGTGACTCAGCATTTACTGTTGGTAACATCTACACTCAAACGCCATGTGGGTTCCTGGGTCATATTTCATGGTTACAGGAATTTGACAAGATGTAGCCATTGAAAAAATCCACATTAAATCAGCAGACAAGTGTGTTCTAGTTTTATTGCCAAGCCAACTATGAAACAGAAGGCCTGGCCTTTCTTGCCCACAGCAGTCATACCTTGGAGTTTTGCCACTTGGTTGGGTTGCTTTACTTGGCTGAATAACTAAAAGCAGATTCACTTTGAGATATGAGGCTCTCAAATATTCTATAACTCTCTTAAGAATGGATATTCACAGTCATGTTGGACAGAGTTACTGCCAGATTTTCAGAGACATGAAGTTAGTGTTTAGTCATGTGAGGCCGACACACATAAACCTTCCTCTCCTGTGATGTGCTCCTGTTCATGAGCTGGGACAGGAGCTCTGGAGTTGGAGAATAGTTGATATTTAAGAAACAGTCTAGGGGCTGGGGATTTAGCTCAGCGGCAAAAGCGCCTGCCTGGCAAGCGCAAGGTCGTGAGTTCGGTTCCCGGTACCGGAGAAAAACCAAAAAAAAAAAAAAAAAAAAAAAGAAACAGTCTGGGTCTGATGTGAGTTATCACATCAGTACTTTGAAACTAAACATTTACATCATAATTTGCATCTTTAATTTGCAAATTTGTATTAGGATAAGTAAGTATATATAACATTAAATTTAACGTTCTAGCCACTTTTGTGTGGAAGGATCTATGGCATACCTACTTTGTTGTACAACTGTCACTGCCATCTATTTCTGAAATATTTCCCTCTTCCCAGGCTGAAACTCTGCATCTATTAAACACTAATTCTCCATTCTCTCCTTCCCCAGAACCTGCTGATCACCATTCTACTTTCTGTCTGTATGGAATTTGACTACTCTGGGTATTTCATAGAGGTGAGATCATATAGTATATGTCTTTTTGTGTCTGACTTTAACAAAATGCTCTCAGGGTCCATCCACATTGTAGCATGTGTCAGAATTTCTTTCCTTTTTCATGCTGAATAATAGTCTACTTATGTATATTCCACATTTTGCTTACTCACAGTTTAATTTTTCTAAAGTGTATTCCTTCTCATTTTTAGACTTTGAAACTTTTAGTTTTTTTATACTTTTCAGAATTTCTTTCTTTTTGAATGCTGAATAATATTCCACTTAGGTGTATTCCACATTTTGCTTACCTACAATTTAATTTTTCTAAAGTTTATTTCTTCTCACTTTTTAGACTTTTGAAGCAATCACAAAGTGATAAAAATTGCAAGAACAGCACTCCAAGGCACCTTTTTATCACATTATTCATCAACTTTTATTTATTTCTGTATATTATGGATTCTGTGACTTATGGATTCCCCTGTTAGTAAGTTACAATCTATTCCTGTCATTATTAATTTTAAACCTCCAAATACCCCAACCTGACCAGCGAGAACCTCTTCAGTCTGTATCTCTTCTATGTGCCCTCATGATTCTTTGGCACATCTTCACTTCCTGGCATGAAAAGATACTCCAGGTTCATCTTATTCTTTCCCTATCCTTGGCCGTGGAACTCACATTTCCTCAAGGAATCTTGATTTATTTTAATAGAAAATGGTATTTAGAATCCACAATCCAAACATTAATGTGCTCATTCCTATTGAGGTGCTGCTACTCCTAGGCAGAAATAGAGGATGTTACACCACACACACACACACACACACACACACACACACACACATATACACACACACATTTCTACTTCATTTGAGACAAGGTCTTACTGTGTTACCCAGGCTGGCCTTAAACTCTCAATCCTCCTGCCTCAGCCTCCCAAGTAGCTGGAATTACAGGTGTGTGACATGGCACATGGCTATACCTTTACTATTTCAAAAATTGAGCTCTATGTACAGACATTCCTCCTTTAACAACCTACTTGTTTAACAGCTATTTAGACTTGTGCCCAGGTGCACTATTCAGACTTACAACTTACCTCTGAGACTTATGTCCCACATTGGGACTTAATATACAGGAATATGAGTAGCAGGGCGGCCTTAAGATGACTTCTTCTATAGCACAGTACTGCAATTTTTGATGATGTATGGTACTATAGTTTTTATGTTCTCATATATATTACAGTGCTGCATGTAAGAGTTATGCAAATGAAAACAAAGTCATCAAGTTGGAGTTTCCTTCAACCATTTCTCTGTTCTGAATATTGTAATAGACATATCATATAGTAAGTCCCCAATTTACAAATGAGTTCCCTTCTAGGAGAATGTTTGTTAGTCAGGTTCATTTGTAAGTCTGGCAAAGAGAGTCTTATACACCTTTGACACAAATATACAACATAAAGCATAAAAACCAAACACACACACAAATACAGTAAGTCCCCGGCTGTACTCACTATTGTACACTATCGCACTGTATAGTAAGCACACAGCAGCACAAGTGTGACAATGTCCAGCAGACATGTGAGCTACCTCCACAATTTGTTTGCATCTACAAATGTTCATAATGCGAAGTCCATTGGTATCCGTGAAACTTGCAACTCGAATGTTTGTAAGTCAGGGACTTACTGTATACAAGTCCTCATTTATTGACCAATTCACTTAGCAACCTAGTCTCGGGAACAGGACTTGGTCATTGAACAAGGAATATCTTATTAAAAACCACTGGTTCATTCTGATAAATCCGGAGTTAATCCAAAACCACAGAGTTTATTCTAATTTTCATCATTTCCATATTTGTGATTCCCTCCTCCAACAGTGAGAAACAAAGTTTCCTGGAATCGTGTAATGTGTAATGTAATCATGCTTTATTAATCACGGGTAGAAACTGTCTCCACCACTGCTTCTTCAGCTGCCCTTCACTCCGCTGGGCGTTGCTCCACTCCCAGCCATACCAGGCCAACATCCCCCATGTGCAGGACACTCCTTACTCACTAGGCTGGGACATCATGGCCAAGCCATCCTCCTTGAGTTGTCCTTACCCAACTTGGGCTCCGACACCTTGCTTTGGGCAATCACAGTTTCCTGTCCCCTGCCCTCCACCATGGATTCTCCAATGACTCTGGGACTGAACTGTTTACAAGAGATGGAGAAGGAGCCACCATCAGTCTTGATGAAAGCTTGTTGCTTGTTAACACTCTTTTGCATCCTGGGAGCATTATATCTGACCTATTAAATAAACAAATACTAATTATGACTGCCAGCATTTCCCCAATCTTTTGTCTCTGTTACTGTAATGACATTTTCTAACGAAATGTTTGTATGGTTAGGATGCCTTCTTCTTTACTGCAACATTTATTTTGCAAATTTGCAGTTGTATTTAGGCTACCACCAGCAACTCTCTTGGCAAACACTGAGCAACTCCCACCACAAAAATTAATGAGTAGAGACAAGGTCTATCCACCTACTCATCTGTTCTCCCATTATCAAGTTGTAGGGCTGTGGGGAAGTGATCCGGGGAACATCTACGGAAACCAGAAATGGAGTTTTGTAGCACCGTGAATTGTATGCTCTTGTGAATAATGTGTTCTTCTTGGCTACACTGTAAGCTTCAAGAAAGCGGGCTGTGTCTCCTCGTTTTATGAGGTCCCAAATGCAATTCTATAAAAATATAAGGTATCCCCTGTGCATTTTGGTTGGCTGAGGTCGGATGGCTCCATCATGGTGGTGTGGGAGATAGAATGTGGGTTACAGAGCCTGTGGAGATTTGGTGTTCTTCTCTTTCTTGACCTCTGTGAACACTAATTCCTGCATGAAACACTTCTACCCTTGGTTCCTGGGGCCCTTGTCCTCTCTCCTGCTTCCTTGGCTGTCTCATCCCAGGGACCTTTGTGTGGGCTGCTGGCTCTGCCCCTCCCCGCAGCAAGGGACATGAAATGGGTGCTTTGTAGGACCTTGGCTGCTCCCTCAGGTGTACCCAGCACTGACTGGTCTTGCAGGACACACGAAGGACTCAGGCAGCCTGTCTCTTGCCAGCTTCTTTTCTGGGAGAAAGGCTTTCTAGATGCACATCTCTCATGAGCTGCCCTCTGCACCCCCACCCCACGCCCTGCTCCTGCCTCCTACCTGTATCACATATTCTTGCAGCACTGAAAGCTGGGTGCCTCCTGTGCCTCCCTCACACTGCTCCTGCTGCACCCTGGGCTGAGAAGGTCTTTTCTTTTTGCATACCAGATGCCCCACTCGTCCCTTCAGACTCAGCTCCTTCCTTTCTTCTACCCCTACTTCATGAGGCCCAGGAGCACTAAGCACTTGGTGTGATAGTCAAATATTTACCTTTCTGTTCTCCCCGAGAGACAGACACAATGGTAATTATGTGTTTAATGTCTGTCTCCCAGGCTGGTAAACCCTTGTGAGCGTGGGCTGTGGCTGCCTTATTCACCACGGTGTCTCCAACACGCTGTGCACAGTGATAATCACAAGCAGTGCTTCCACAATGCTAACTGGGGACACGACCAAGAAATGTCCCAAGAACCTCGAGTGTGTCAACTTCTCAGCTGTCAGTGAGGTGTATACTATTACCAGTCCTGTTTTACAGATAAGATAGTAGACCTCCTCCTAAGTATAGAGCTAGGTTGAGGCTCTGGACAGTCTGGCCTGAATCTGTGCTCTCTACCATGATGCCTGATAAATGAATGGATGAGTGAGTGTGTGTGTGTGTGTGTGTGTGTGTGTGTATGTGTGTGTATGGACAGATGGACAGATGGACAGATGGACAGATGGATGGACAGATGGATGGAAAGAAAGATAAATGGGATGGATGGATGGATGGATGGATGGATGGATGGATGGATGGGTAATGGATGGATGGATGGGTGGATGGGTGGATGGGTAGATGGATGGATGGGTGGATGGGTGGGTAATGGATGGATGGATGGGTGGATGGGTGGATGGGTGGGTGGATGGGTGGATGGGTAGATGGATGGATGGGTGGATGGTAGATGGATGGATGGGTGGATGGAAGGAAAGATAAGTGGGATGGGTGGACTAGACAGTAGTCAATTTTATAATTGGTTATTTTGTAAGGGAAGAAGTATAAGTGGTTCATAAGAAAGAATTTAGGACTGGGCCCCAAATATAGTCCAAGCCCCCGTTCCACTCCACTTCAGAGCACACACTAAGGCTACCTCCTGACTACCTTCCTCAGTGGCCTAGCACCCCAGAACCCCAGAAATTAGCACCAAAGTCAAAAGGAGTGATCTGTGTCCTCCCTGAGAGATTACTGGGATTTGCTCAGCCATCAGAGGGGAAAAGAATGTTTGGCTTGTGCGGACAGCGTGGGAGAAGGCCCGGATCCGTAGGGCCCGTGGGGTTTGTAGAGAAGGGTGAACAGGCCTGTCCTGCAGGACAGAGTGAGCCTGGTTGCCTGGACTTGGCCAGAGAAGGGGCGTTCGGGGCAGTAGAGCCCAGGAGACCCTCAGGAATGTAGGGTAACAGAGTAGAAAGAGAAAATGCGGACGACGGAGAAAATAGCAGAAAGTGAGTGTCCTACGTGCAGAGGGGGGCTTTGGGTAAGTATGAAGGCCAGCGAGCACACGAGGTAGGCCAAGTGGAGACTCTGTGTGAGGAAGACAAAGGGAAGGAGTGAGAGGGTCACTAGTGGGGTGGGCTGGGCTGGGCTGCTGCGGGTCAGGAGCCCACGCTGAGGAGTTGGTGGGGGACTGCGGGTGGAGGGCAGATGCAGAGAGGAGGGCAGGGAAGTGCTTATTTACTAGAGTACAGTTCAAAGTGGCACTGCGCCTTGGGATTTAAAAGAGCAAAAAAGGCTATAGTTTGACATGGGTCAAATCAAACCAAAATTCAGCGGAGGATGTTTAGGTGCCAGAACCAAGCTTGGTGCTGAATGGAAACAGAGGAGTGCTGAGCTGGCCTCGGTTCTCATGACAGCCACGCCCTTCCCTGCCCCGCAGCTTCTTCTAGGACTCGCCTGTGGATTCTTGCTTATTGTGCTCTCCACCCTATGGAGAGCACCCTATTGGAGGTCAGGAACCTGCTCGGCTTGGTTCCCTCTGCTGGCCCAAGAGTCTACTCAGTGCCACAGCGTACCATACTAGGTAGGTAATGGGGATGAATAAATGGCATCTGTATGTTCCCTGCTCCTCCTGAGGCCACTGCAGTTGATGGTCCAGTAGCCAGCAGGGCCCACTGA
Organism: Chinchilla lanigera; assembly: GCF_000276665.1. Lineage (NCBI taxonomy): Eukaryota > Metazoa > Chordata > Mammalia > Rodentia > Chinchillidae > Chinchilla > Chinchilla lanigera. The sequence goes on from NW_004955438.1 coordinate 13,485,742, forward strand.
GGTTAAATCCAGGCTCCATCCCTGCTCCCCTCTCAGCCAAGCTCACATGGTGTGGCCTGCTCAGGTCTCCTCTCTGCACCCTGGGGCTAGAAGTGGCCCTCCAAGCTGTCATGAGGCTTAGCAGCCACCTGTGTCACAGGCACCTAGCACAAAGTGACCAGCACTCAGCAAGTGGCAGCTGTGATTATTGGGACAGTAGCCATGTCCCAGATGCATGCTCTTTAAATCAGCTGTATTTTCTTACCTCTGAAAGCTCAGGGTGCTCAGACCACCAATGGTGTCGCAAAAGAATTTGAAAACCCATGAGTGACCCGAACTCTCAGAGTGATAGGGACTGATTATATTTGATTGCAATGTTTCATTTCTTGGAATATGACCTGATTCTACCTTCCTTTATATTTTTAATTAAATTCTGTTTTTTATTACATAAGACATGTGGTGCTATTCAAAAGGCTCAGAAAAGACAAACAGCAGAAACCTGTCTTCCATCAGGGCCACCCCACAGCACAGTGCAAACTATAGTGTGACACTACCTCTCCCACCCTGGCCCTGGCCACAGTGTCCCCTCCAGAAGGGCCGCTGGCACCAAGCTTTTCCCCATCCTCCTAGAGGTGACCCAGGTAGACCCGAAGAGATCATGGAATATGGAAGAGCATATGGAATCCTCTACCTTGCCTTGTTCCCCTTACATCCTTGGGAGATTGTTTCAGATGAGCTGTAGAGAGCTGCCTCGTTTTGAAAGTTACATGGTGCCTCTTTGTATGGCATGGATATCCTGCTGTGGCTTGACTGTTTCTCTCAGAAGCTGACGTGTTGGAGATTTATCCCCAGATTCATGTGCTAACGGTATTTGGAGGTGGGCCTTATAAAAGTAATTAGGATTAGTTGAGATCGTGCACCCCCCACCCATGACATTAATGGCTTTGTAAGAAAAAGGGGAACCAAACTAGTACCATATGATGGCCACTGCTATGTTATATTGCAGCAAGAAGGCCCTCCCTAGATCCTGGCACCATGCTCTTGGACTTCCCAGTCTCTGGAATTTTGAATCAAATAAACATCTATTCTTTATAAATTAACCTGTCTTAGGTATTTTGTTACAGCAATAGAAAACAGATTAAGACATGTACTGTAGTTCATTTAGCTACTCTTCTATACTGCAAGTCTCAATGTGTTTAATCAAGCTTTATTAGGTTGTTTCTCAATTATTTCTATTACAATGTTGGCCTGTATGCTACTACTGTTTCAACCACTGTTTGAGAACATCTAATCTGTAGGATGCATTTCTAGAATTGGATTGCTTGGATAAAGCAGAAAACTGACTGTAATGGTAGAATTTCAGTCATCTAGGTAAGCACAGAGGAGATGTTTTTACACTGGAGTTGTGGATGTGTCAGGTTCTGCTAAGGACTGTCTGTGGGGCCCCTCTCCAGTATATTTGATATTAGGGGATAATGTTTGTGGATCTGATAGTTTGTTCTTCTCTAAAGAAAAAAGAGAGAGCTCTCAACAGAAAAGTGGCTTCTTGGAGTGCAGCCCAGGCTGTTTGTGTCTGATGAGGCTCAGTCTGAGTCTCATCTCATTCTACGTCTGCTGAGCTGGCAAGACACCTGGGCCACCCAGCAGCGGGCTCACCAGAGGTCGTGGTACAAAACCTGAGAAAGTCAAAATTCAGTCCCCAATGTAACATATGTGTTCAAGAGACTGACCCAACAATCACCTTGCAGGGTGTAAGCAGGTGGCCCCTGTTATTCCTAAGACGTACTGAGGATGGGATTCCTAACACTACAGGATGGATGGATAGACAGATGGATGGATGGATGGATGGATGATAAAGGGATGAGTAGGTAGATGGATGGATGATAAATAGATAGGTAAATGAATGGATGGATGGATGGATGATAAAGGGATGGGTGGATGGATGGATGGGTGGCTAGATAAATATATAGATACATAGATATAGATAACAGATATCAACAAAACAAACCTAAACTTAGACCTATTTTTGAATTGGGATCTACCTATTGGTTATGGGACTTTAGGTAACTTGTTCGGATTCCCTGAGACTCAGTTTTCTTGTCTGTAATGGGATTAACAATGCCTTTCTGGTGGGACTGTAGTAAGAAACCAAGAGAAGGTATGAGTAAAGGCCCTAACTTGTCCCTGGCACACAGTGGGTACCTGTATGCGGCAGAAGGTGCTGTCATTCATTATGAGTGGGCATTCTCTGATTGGTAAATGGAGAAATTTTCTTTGGTAGGAGCTAATAAGCCCGTACTTCACCCTCTGCTTGACCCTGGCCCTCAAGGGGGATGACTATAAGGCAAGGGCTCTGGGCCTTCTTTTCCTCCCAGTGGGCAAGATGCCCCTCCCAGCATGCATTTCACAGTTCCAGTCACTAGCTTCATTTATTTACCTGCAAAGGAAAAATGCAAGAAAACAATACAAAATTCACTTACATTTACATTGAAACCATAATAAATTAAGAAGAGAAAAAAACAAGAGACTACAATCTTCAGGCTACAGTTTATTTGCCAAACAGCAGCCCCTTGCACTGCAGCCTTCTCTAGTCATAAAAGGGTGTGGAGAGATCCACAGGTACCTGTGGGTATCGGTATTCTCAGTGGGTTTCGGTGAACTCCATTTCCTCCTCTGAATACAAAGCATGCGCAGTTTGAAGACCCTGGCCGTGGTCCCTCCATGGTTATGGAATGGCTATCTGGCCAATACGGAGTCCAAGGCGGAGGTGCTAAGTCCTCTGAGTGGCCCTGGAACTCACATTCATCCAGGACCTTAGCTGATGACTCAGCTACTGGGCCGGGGAGCCAGGCCTGCTAGGCCCAGGCAGGCTCTTTCAGACTGGCAGACAAGCAGGGCTTGACCTGCCAAAGCAGCTGCTATAGGCCACTGGGGTAGGAATCCAACCTCACCCCGCCCCTCGGGCACCCTGCCCCAGCCAGCAGGACTGACTGTTCTCTCCTGGGTGTCTTCTTTGTTCCTGCAGCTATTAAAGCACTCCTGACAGTTTTAAATACACCTCTCTCCCTTCCAGGGCAATCTTCTTTTTGTTTTGATTGTTAGAGATTTTATGCAATCTCAAATTCTTTGTTAAAATGGTCCCCGGGCTTACAGCATTTTCTGTGCTTGAGATTAGAGTTGAAAACATACATTGGTGATTAGGAATTTCATCCAGTTCTTCTCTTTAGATAGAAAGAGTTGTGGAAAATGAGGCTTACCCAGAACCCTCACTATGAAACTGCCCCTAGATTCATGCTTTTTTCTATTCTATAGTCAGCCAGTCATTCAACAAACATTTGAATCTTACTTTTGTATTACTATGAAAGGGCCTGGGTCTATTTGGATCAAAATGACATAAACCATGCCTTACAGGCCACCACAATGCGGCTTTCTAGTGCATATTCTGCTAACATACTGGAACCATATAAGAAGTCAACTTACAGGATTCCTTTCTGGACATAACTGAGCTTTGAGACTATCTCTATTTTTAAAAATGATTTTTAAAGCTTTTGGCAATGACTTTAAAAACACATTCAGTTTTTACAATCTACTTACCAAATGTCTGTATAAATGACCATACCTAGAATGGTGTGGAAGGAGCCTAAAAAAGGAACACATGAAATTCCTACCTCCGAGGATCCAAACTCCAAATACGGAAGTCATGTGCACCCAGGCTATCGGCCTGTTCTTTTGTGTCCAATGGAAAATGGAACTCATTCATTTTCTGCCTCCATCAAAAGTGCTTTGGGGTTGTGCTACATGCTTAGGTCTCAATCCAAGCTCCAGATCCTGGGGAAGAAGTCCAATGTGTATCCCTGCCTCTGAGCATTTCGGAGAGAAAGGAGCTCAAGGTCCAGTAGAATATTAGGTCACTGTGGCTCTGGGCCAAATGAGTGTTACAAAGAAAGCTCCGAGAATGGGCAGGGCCCTGGAAGCTGCTTGGCTGCTTCATAGAGGTAGATTCTGAGCTGCTTTTGAGGACCAGAAGGGCCCCAGAGAAGCGGGGAAGGCAGGTCAGGGGGAAGGCAAAGGGAGAAAGCAGAGGCTGAGTCACCAGCATTAGGAATTTCCCACTAGAAACTCAGACCTGCCCAGCAGGAGAACTGCTCCAAACAAGCCCAGCCCAGATAGCCCCGGAGGTGACATCTGCTGCTGACCCTGAACCTTGCAAGAGGCTGTGCCTTCTAACCTATTCTCTTCTTCCATCCCCCAGATTCCTTGCAACCCATCTAAGGAGGCATGATACCTTTCACACTCTGCCTGAGGTCCTGCTTTCCCTCTGCCACAAAGAGCTTGATTCTATCAAAGAAAGCAATTATCAGAAAGGCATCTGGCATGGCTGGGGGTAAGTAGTGCTAGATGCTTAAAAAAAAGTCCTGGCTGAGCATGGAGGTGCATAAGTGTAATCCTATGAGGCCAAAGCAAGAGGATCACAACTCTGAACCCAACCTGGGCAACTTAGCAGACTCCATCCCAATAAAGAATTTTTAAAAAAACAACAAAACGAAGAGGGTGGCTGGGGAAGTAACTCAATATGAAGGCCTGAGTTTAACCCCAGCCCTGGAAAAAAGAATCCTGGGAATACCAGCTGTTTGGGGCCAGAAATTCTACAAGGCACAGAAAGCAAGAGCAGAATGCCATCAGCACTGGTGACTACTTCACTTGAATGATCTGGCATCTTCAGCCAGATTCCAGGTGTGGATCTTCTAGGGCCACCCACTCCTGCTGGGTCACAGCTCCACACAGGGAAGGGCTCATAGGCTCAGATGACAAGAGGGGTTTTCCTTAGAGGAAAAGAGCCTCCAGGTTGTGCTGCATTCTCCTGATTTTGATTCAGACTAAGCCTTCCCACCAGGGACTGGCCTCATTCTATGGGTTGCACCATCTCCGCACTGTTTCTCAGAGAACACCTAAGGGCCCTGAGAGAGAAAACACATATCACATTTGCCATTGACCTGGGTCTCAGCCAAACTTCACAACTAGAAGAAAAAAACTTTTCTAGTGTAAGTACAAGAGGGAAAACCAGAAGCACTGTTTAAAATATTTGAACAAGATCGTTTTCATTTAGCTTATTGACAGGCCTGGCCTCTGGTGCCATATTTTGGGTTCACAGTCGTCTGTATAACAAGGTACCTCAAAACTTAGTGGCTTAACACCGTAATTCTCGTAACTCTGTACCAGGGCTGGGCTCAGTGGAGTGGTTTTTTGGTTTAGGTGGTGGCCATCAGGCTGGACGATCCAAAATGGTCCCTCCCTCACATTTTGGTGACCCCTGGGACAGTTGGACGGTCAGGTTTAACATTTCTTGCTCTCTTTTTTACCTCTCTGTGAAGCTTAGTGGCAACCAAACTTCTTTGCATAGTAGCTCAGAGCTCCAACAGACAGCATTCCAGGAAGACAAGCCTTCGTGCCTTAGTGTACAAGTGTGTATCAAGACACTCACTCATGACCTATGGGCCAGAGCAAATCACAAACAAGGCCAGAGTTCATGGGCAAAGGTTACAGTGGGGCGGGGAATGTGCCCCTGAACACCAGGAGGCATAATTTATGGAGAAGTCACTAAGGTCTGTTCCAAGCAGCTACACACAATCAGCCAGCACTAACTCCAGGGTACAACTGCTTCCTGGGACCTCCAAGGGACAATAGAGCAGAGCGGCCAGGACCTTAGGCCCCAGAGTCTGACAGCCTGGGCTGGAATCCCAGCTTTGCGCCTCACTTAGCTGCGCAGGTGAGGGTAGATTGCATGATCTCTCAGTCCTCGTCTCCAAAAGGAAAGTAGCCTGAGACTCTTCCCGCCAGGACCATGAGCAAGGCCACCTGAGCTGTGCTCGCTTCTTAGCACCTGCTGCTGTGAAATGTTTCAGGATGAGAGCAGCTCATTTACCAAACAGCTGGAAGACGCCAGCTCTGCACTGTCTTCTGGGGCTTTAAATCAAATTAGGAGCCTTAAAGGATGTTTTGTTTTCTTGTTATTAAGTTTCAAAAAATTGATTTTGGAGGAAAACGCTCAGAAGGACCGTTCCATTTTTCTCCACAAAGAGAAAGCGTCATGAGCTTAAGTGGAGCCCAAGACTCCAGGGTTGTGTGAAGCCCATCAGACCCTTAAGGGAGGCCCCGTGGCCTCGTCCCTCTCCAAAACGGCATGCAGAGGCCTCTGTTCTGTGTCCTGTTGCTGATGGGGACGACGCAGACTTTTCTATTCGTCTCTAGAGGTGGAGACAAACAAAACCTAAACACAGTGCCCCTGAAGTACTTTTAATTAAAAAGGAAACAAAGAAGATTTGTGCATCTAACGTACAAATCCAATATTGTGTTAAAAATCCAATTTGTCCTCCCAATAGGATCTGGAGGGAAGTAGTGGGTAGGGAAGGGAAGGCCTCAGAGCTGCTGTCTTCCTCCACCTCTCTCCTGATTGTTTTCGTAACCATGCTGGGCTTGCATGGGACCTGGGGCAGCAGCGCTGGGATTCTGGCAGCTGGGGTGTGCAGGCATCTGGATTTGGGGAGTAGCATTGGTAAGTACCACTGGGTTTGGGATGAATGTGTTCCAGGTCCCACTGGTTCAAGTAGAAGCTGGTGCTCGATTTTCCCCAGCAGATGGTTGAATCTGCTTCATTCCACAATCCCTGAGGAGGAAGGTGCTGGGGCTGTTGATGGAGCCATTCCACCACCATGGAGGCCCCACGCCCTGGCCAAGTAGATCTGGTGCGGTGACAAAGTGGGAGGAACTCAGGTTTAAATCCTGACTGAGCCTTACACTGGCTGTGTAACCCTGGGAAAATCACTTGATCTCTTTGAACCTTTATTTCTCTGAATGATTAAATGTGCACATTACTTAGCGCAGACCCTGGTACATCATAAGCACTCCATAAATATTACTTAACAATATTATTGCAGGAAAAAAAAATCCAGATGTTGATAGAGAAGCAGGAGAATTGTCTCCAAGGTTATTTCTCCAGTAGAGCATAATTACATTTTTCTTTGGGATGGTCTGAGTCTTAGTGCATTTTCGGTGGCTAGGACAGAATATCTAATACTGGGTGATTTATAAAGGAGAAAAGTTTGTGCGGGGAAGCCAAGAGCCTGGAGCCAGCATCTGGCAAAGACCTCATGCTGCTTCAACTTATGACAGAAAGCAGAAGGGCAAGCAGGTGCATGCCAAAGTCTGAACAATAGGGGTGCACTTCCTGTACAACCTGCTCTTGTGGGAACTTGGCCAGTACCGTGAGAGCAAGAACCTACCCAGAAAAGAAGGCATTAGTTCATTCATGAGTATCTTGCACCCACTAGTCCCTACCTCCTAACACTGCCTCCCAAGAGACCAAGTTCCAACACTCAAACATGCAGTCTTAATTTTAGGATATTGAGAAAAATGCAGAGGAGAAAATTAAAATCACTCTCAGCCTTATTACCGAGAGACAACCATGATTAACATGTAGATGTATTTGCTTCTAGTTCTCTCTCTTATCAATTTTATAGAAAGAAGAACTTGTCAAACACACCGTTTTGCTACCTAGCATCATTCCTTTAACAATACATCATAAACATGTTCAATGTAATCAATATATATTTCTTCTGTACCACAATTTCAAATGTGTACAGGGTTCCACTGAATGAATATAAGCTCATGAGTACTGATGTGTTAAGGAACGTATATACTTTAACTTGCTGAGACATCTTTGAGGTAGAAATAATTATACCCATCTTGCAGATGGAAAAAGTGAGGCTGAAGATGCACAGCCACTGTCCATGGTCACAGTCAGAGGCAGAACCAGATCCAAGCTCAGTTTGGGTTCCCTCCAAAACCAACACACTTCCCATTCCAGAGGATGGCTGGCTGCCTCACAGGAGGTTATGATGTTATAAGTGAGGGTTTTCCTCTCAGCTCTGTTAAGTCTGCTTGAAGAGAGAGTCAAAGATTCTGTATGCCTCCTCAGTCAACACTCAATCTGCCCAGACCAAAGACAGCAACACCTCTTTCCCAAAAAGGATAACCAGGTGGCCAGTAACATAGATGAAAAGGAACTTGATCTCTTTAGTCATCAGGGCAATGCACACTGCAACCACAATAGGATACCGCCCCACGGCTGCCAGAATGGGGCTGGAATGGAAAAGACAGGCATCCCGAGCACCAGAGACACACCACCGATGGGAGCGCAAACTGGTCCAGCCACTTTGGGAAACTGCTTGCAGTATCTCCTAAAGCAGTATCTGCCCTGCAGCCCCGGGTGTATGCCTCACAGGGATGCACTTCTATGTGCCCCAGTGTGCATGTTCTAAAATGTGCATGGCCGCAACTCTGGTAATAACCCAAGCTGGCCAGTCCTCATGTGTCAGTGAGAGTGAACAAGTACTGTAAAATACACGAGGTGCATGCGTCTCCCAAACATACTGTTAAATAACAAGAGACCCGTAAGACACATGCATGTGATTCTAGTCTGTAAAGCCCAAGAGCAGGCAAAGGTAATACGCAGCGTTAGAAGCTGGGATGATGAACACCCTTAAAGGGGGTGGAGGTTGGCAGGAGCAGGAGGGGTGTTTCTGGGGTGCGGATAATGTTCTGTCTCTTGGTGAATGCTGATGATGTGTGTGTGTTCATTTTGTGAAAATCCATCAACCTGTACACTGAGGTACAATTTTCTGGGCGTCTGTAATGCTTTAATACATGTGGAATTAAACAGCAACTAAGTGTGCATTTGTCCTTCCTCCACACTACCCAGGGCTGTGCCGAGCCAGCATAGTGGTCCTGCACAGGTCCCTGGCACCAGCTTTTGAAAAGTTCTGCCAGGCCAACCGAGGTCCTCTGCCCCTGCTGGGCCAGTGTAAGCCGGAGATGTGGATGTTGCCCTCCCCGGGGGCTGTTCCTGACATCAGGTAAAGAGCCTAGGTCTCTGGGAGTCAAAGTCTGCCAGTGGTCAGATGCTACAGCCTGGTGTTTCAGTCACCAGGGACCTCTGTCCAGCCCCAGGGAGCCCATAGAACCCGGCACAGAGGCCCACTCATGACTACTGCTCCGGGGCAAGCCACCCTCCCACCATTCCCACTCCATCCCCGCGCCCGCCCCTGCCCTGGCCCCCGCCCCCGCCCCACAGTAAAATCTTTGGGATTTCTAAGAAAGTCCAGTTTGGAGAAATCCCATGGGCACTGCCATCTGTCACTTCGTCACCCAAGCCAGAAAGCTGCCTGCACAGAACTCAGAGGAAAAACACGTGTGTCACTAAGAAAAGGCATCGGCTTGTGGTGTGTGCTCCTCCAGCTCTTAGACTCAGCAGCGCCACCTATCCACGGCTTCAGGTACCCATCGGTGGCCGAGATCTGAAAATACTACATGAAAAATTCCAGAAATAGAAAAAGTCAAAGTTTTAAATGACTTTTCTTGTCACACATTGTTATAGTTATTCTGTTACTATTAGTTGTTGTTAATGCTTAATCTGTAAGTTACAATGCTTATTTGTAAGTTAATGCTTACAAGTACAACGCTTAATTTGTAAGTTAAACTTTATCATAGGTATGTGTCTGTAGGAGAAAACACAATTATATAGGGCGTGGTATGGACTACAGTTTCAAGCGGTCACTGGGAGGCTCTTATCCATGGACAGGGGGCTACTGTATGACATGTCTCATAAGTTGCCCTGGGATTCTCCTTGTGTAATTAATGCTCCTCCAGTAAGCCCTCATTTCCCCCACTGGGCCAGCTCTTGTTCACACCTTGCCTTGCCTAGACTGTCCAACATCTTGACTGCTCCCCTTGCCTCAATCTCGCCCTTTCCTCCTCCTACCCCATCTTCTGTTCTCCCCACCAGGGTGGCATTTTCTAGGTCTAAATCTGATCATGTGACTCTCCTATTAAACTCCATTCAGTACCTGCCTTGGCCAGTACCTTAAGCCCCCTCTCAGGATCTGTTTTGACCTGGCCCCAGCTCAGCTCTTCCCCTAACTCTGGTGTTTCAGGCAGCCCTAGCCCTCACCCACACAGAAAGCTCCCAAACAACATCCAGTCATCATTTTGTGAACTCCAAGGATAGGAGGGTTCTGTAGAGACCCCAGCAGGGGCTAAGGTTGCTCCTTTACATTTTGCCCTGGCACCTCCTGCACTGCCAAATTGGAGACTCCTAAGAGCTGACCTGCCACCGGGCTGTGGTGTTTGATACCTTCATGTTTTTCCTACCCTGCTCCCTCTGCCTAGATACACTCTCCCACAACTGGTAAACTCCTGTTTATGTCTCAGCACCTCTTCCATCATGAGTATGTTAATCAGCTTTCCATTAAATTGTAACAAAATACCTGAGATAAACAACTTATAAGAAAGAAAGGTTTATTTTGACTTAAGGTTTCCGGGAGTTCAGTCCATGGTGGGCTCTTTTGCTTTGGGCCTGTGGTGAGGAAGCACATCAGAGAGGGAGTATATGATGCTCATCTCATGGTGGCCAGGCAACAAAGGAAGAGGAGAAGGGGCCAGAGACATGATACACCATTCAAAGGATGCTCTCAATGACCAAACTTCCTTCCACTAGGACTGTGACCATTCACTGATATGCCAACTTCATTGGATTAAGAAACACCTAGCAGAGTGACAACACTCTCAGGTGTGTTGGATTAGGTCGTGGAGGTGTGAACTTGGGTACTATATCTGGTCCCTTGCCCATTCCTCTCTGGCACTGTATCTCTGCTCTGCTTCCCAGCCACCATGAACAAAGCAGTTTTGCTCCATCACACCCTTCTCCCATGAGGGCTCTACCTTGGAGCCTGCTCACCATGGACTGAACCTCCTGAAACCATGAGCTATAGTAAACCTTCTCTCTTGTAAGTTATGAGTGTCAGGTACTGTGTCTTAGCAATAGGAAGGCTGACTAACACAAGGACCCACCTTCTAAGTTCTCCACATCCTCACCACAGCCTGGAGAAATCTTCAACACATGGGTCTTTGGGAGGATATTCAATATCCAAACTATAACAATGTAGAAAATGGATTTCTCCATTCTCTGAATCACTCCTCTACTTAGACTGCTAACATTTACTGCTCTATTTTGCAACTCTCTGGCTTCAACAGTGTCTCGCCTGTCAAGATAGGGTAACCAGCTGCTTAAGGTCTGGGAAGGGCTCCTGTCTATCGCTAGAGCCCCATCACCAAGCACGTGCCAGCAAGGAGGAATGTCTCAGTAAATGCCTTTGGAGTGAGTAAAGGTTGAAAGTTATAGGCTTTCAACCCTGCAGAAGAGTTTCTCTCAGGAGAAAGAAAGGCTTCAACCCCTGCCAGCTCTGAGAGATTTCTTTGTCCCTTGTGGTCTCTTGGTCCTGTGGCCATGGCAATCAAGGGACCACTTTTTTTTTACTTCCTGTTGTGGCTGGTTTCAGGCTGAGGTTATAGGAACTACACTGCAGTGGGAGACAGTAGCTACATTATGTACATGCTGATTAAATAGCTTCTAACTGGTCACATTTTCAGGAAGTCTGCAAAGCCCATTGCCAAAACCCATGTTCCCTACTGTGGTACCTATGCCTGAAATTTGAGCACTAGACATCTCTTTCACTCTTGCTAGTCCTTTTAAAAAGTGCATTGTCCACTAGGCATGGTAGCACACACATGTAATGTCAGCATTCAGGAGGCAGAAACAGAAGGATTGCAAGTTCCAGGCCAGGCTATATACTAATTTCGAGGCCAGCCTACATAGCATGACTCTTTCCAAAAAATAAAAAATAAAAAAGCATTGTCAGGGCCATAGTGAGGGGTTGAGAGCCTTCAAGCTTTCTGTTGTATCTCCAGGACAGGTTGTCCCCAGTTCCAGAAATACGAGTCTGGTGCCTGCACAGGCCTCCTGTCTTCGCTGAAGGAGTACTCAGAGCAGCTGAAGGACATGGTAACCTTTGTCTTGGACTGCAGCTTCTCTCTGGAAGAGGCCTTGGAGAAGGCCGCGCTCTCCAGAAGAGACCCAGCAGGTCACAGCCATGCAGCAGCATATAAGGTAAAAAAGCAACCCACCAACCAGAGCATAATGACCTGAAAATGTGGTTCAGTTTACATTTTCATGTAGGGGGAAAGCACTGGCACAGGAGGCAAAAAAACCAAACTATAGCCCCAGCTTAGCCACTTGCCAGCTGTGCAGCCCAGGCAGAGCTATCACCCTCTCTGAGCTAAACTCTGATACCACTGTGGTATCCCCAACACTAACCCTAACCCTAGCCCTATCCCTAATTTGTAGCACTTCTTGGCAATTTATTGCAGATACATCAACTAAACTCGTTTGGAATTTGTCTGGCTCTTTAATTTAGGGCACCTTGGAGAGATTTTGGAAAATCCTCCCTGGTTTGAGTGCATGTAGCCTCAGGGAGCCTGAGGCTGGCTCTGTTAACGCCCAGGGATCAGTGGCAGAGCCTCAGCCTGGCTGCTAGCTGATGTGCTGTCTCTGTCCAGAAAGCTGGGTCATGTTCCTGGCTAGAGGTGCCTGCTGGTGCTCACAAAGGCAGCATGGTGGCCCTTCCCAGGATGTGCCTGCCCCTGGGCACTGCCTTCCCACTGAGCCTCTGAGCTTTTCCCAGCTGTCACCTGACAAGGGACAAGAACTACAGCCCCCTACTCCAGAGCCCCGTCCTGCATGTTTTTTGGAAAAGCCTGAGAATTCCCTCTGCCAGATCAATGGCAGCCACAGCAAGCAGCCAGGCTCCAGGCGTCGTTATTTATGGAGGACTCAGATCGGAGATTACATTCTGAGCTCCAGGGCATTTATTAAGTCCTGGTTTGGGCTCCTGCCAGAGAAGCCTGAGTTGCCTCTGATCAGAAACAAGGCCGCCCACAGTCTGCTGCTGCCTTTCACAGCGAACTGGGTGCCCAAGGGGTTTTCTTCAAACTCGGGAAGAGCAAGGCAGAGCCACAGCCACTGGCTGGGACCCAGGGCGGGGCAGCCCAAGATCACACCATCATATGTAGCAAGGACAAGTGGGGAGGGTCTCTTGGCTCACCACAAGTGGGGAGGGTCTCTTGGCTCACCACAAAGCTGCTCATTTGAAATGAGGAAACTGAGGTCTAGAAAGAGAGAGGGACTTGCCCAAGTGCCACAGCCAACTGGACCCCAGAACGCCTGGCTACAAGAGTTGGTGCCCGTTGGGGAAACTTGCACAGAGCAAGGAAACATCCCCAGCCGGTGCTCAATATGGCTGCTGCTGCTGCTTCACAGCCCCTCGCTCACTGCCCTGTGCTTACCAAATAGCTGTCGGTCTGATACCATTGGCTCCTGGGGATGGGGGATGGCTAGGCAGCCATCTTGGATTCCAAGGGCAGCCTGGACAGGACGAAGCCATCCCATACTGAGGTGCTGCAGCCTCCCAGGAGCACTGTCTGGCTCTGAGTGGCTCTGTCCTGCGCCCTCTCCCCCTCCCGGGTGCTGATATGCAGACACCAGGCTGGCAGGCACACCCAGGTTCCTTCTATCCTGCTGCCGCCAGGGTGGCAACAGCAAGCCCTTTAAGAGCAGCCACGGCTGCCCTGGTGGATTACGGTCCAGGGCACACCCTAAGTCCTCCATAAGCCCCAGTGCAGGCACCAGAAACCTCCACAGTAAAGGAAAAAGCACAACACCAACAAGAGTCACTCAGGTCATCCCAGGCAACGCCTACTGAGGCAGGAAGACAGCAGAACTCAGTGGCCTGAGAACACACCTGTGTCCCCTTTGTGGAGGAAGAACAGACCCTGTCTCCTTCTAGAAGGTTCTACTCCTTAGGTCCCTCTGCCTATGACTGTGCCAGCCCCTTGAGATCCACGGAGAAAATTCAGAGGGCCCATGAAATTGGATAGGGATTTCTTTTTCAATTTATAATTTCTAACTAAATTGGGCATTTCTTCCCATTATGAATGGCAGCAGACCTTGTAATTTTGTGGCTGTCCAAAGAAATCATAGACATCTACGTATCATATTACAGCTTTTCCCGGTATCACAAAAAATATTCTAGGCATTGATCGTCATCATACTTCAAAATCACAGTGGCAGTAGGTCAGCAGTTCTGTTCCTGAAGCTGTTGAAAGAAACCATGCACATTGCTGTATCCCTTTTCCCCAGAATTTGATAACTGTTTTTACAACATAATTGGATCCCTCAGGAATCCTATGAATTTTCTTTTATGTGATTAACAACACTAATTTGAACAGGCGTCTATCTATAGCTACACCAGACTACCAAAGGGGTCAGGGCACATGAAAAGTTAAGATTCCCAGTTGTAAACCATAATTACCAGCAAACTTCTCCACCTCTATGTCACCTAAAAGTAGAAGATATATTTTTATAAAAGCTACTGGGACCTCCTCCTTTATGCAGCTGCCTTGAACTCTGGGTGCTCCTGACTTGGATCTGGGCTGATTTCAATTTTTAGCATTTTTTGCTTGCTTTATCAGACAACCGTGCCTTGTGCCGCTGTTGCTGGTTTCTGCTGCCCCCTGGTGGTCACAATGAGGCCCATTCCCAAGGACAAACTGGAAAGGCTTCTGCAGGTCACTTGTTCCATGGCTGGTGAGCAAGGACAACCCATCCACATCGGCCACCCAGGTCAGTGTCCACCCTCATGTATGATTCTGACAGTGTCTCTTGGACTGAGAAGTGGCCAGGAACTCGCTCTGTTCCCAGGGGTTTTGGGGGTGGAGGTCCTGGACGGGGCCCAGAAGTTCCAGCAGTAGGAACAGAATTGTGGGTACAGGTGCCTACAGGTGTACAGGGCCCACTGGCGATCTTTGATAAGTACAGAGCTCGTGTGAACTTCGACTGATCCCGGGGCAGGGAGACAGCACACGGCAGCAGGACTCTGTCCCAGGAAGTGAGCTCAAAGTGACCTCTACTCTGGGCTGCTTATCAGTGTCTTGTATAGGCAAGAGAAGGCTTTGCTCAAAATTTCTATTCAAAGTGAAATCCATTGATCCCTAAAGCATTCACTCAATCTGAGAGTGAGCGAACCCATCCAAGGGGAAGGGGTGCAGCTCTAGAAGGTGCTCAGGCTGAGGAGAGTTTAGGATTGGTCCTGGGTGAGAGCCAGAGTCCTGGCCCCTGCACGTAAACCTGACCAGGTGTGAGAAAAAAGCACCTCGCATTCCATGATAAGATGATCAGCACTTCCTCCCTTGATCACACAAAGATCTCAGGACCTCTCCCAGGAAGGTTTCTGAAGAGTAATTTTCTCCTGAACGGGGACAGGCTGTTCCCAACACACCCACCCTCACTGTCCTCTTCAGCACTTTGAGGGCGGCCAGAGTTAGGGGTGCTCTTCGTGGTAAGCAACAGAGGTCTGTGCGAGGTCACTGAGCCTGGGTCAAGATAAACTCACAAATGCTGGTTTTGGTAGCAATCTGTACAATGGAAGAGTTGGGCTAGAGGTACCCAAGTCTCCTTCCAGAAATTATATCACCAGGTTTGAAATCCCAGATTCCAAAACCATACTGGGAAATGCAGATGTCTTGGTTACTTTTCTCTTGTTGCTGAGACAAAATACCTGACACCCAAAATGAAAGAAGGAAAGGTTTATTTAGCTCACAGTTTGCAGAGGTTTCAGTCCATACTTGGCTGGCTCCAAGGCAGGGTGGCCCATTGCAGAGGGCAACAGCTCTTGGCAGTGGAAGACAGCAAAAGCAACAAGAGCAAAAGCGGGGAGCAGCAAGCAGCAAGCAGCGGCAAGCAGCCTCTTTCCCTCCCTTACATTGTATGCTAACTACCTGCCCTAGGGGCAGGTGTAGCACTCACGCCCATAATCCCAGCACTGGACCATGGATCAAGCAAAAATCTAGAAGCCCACCCTATGACTGCATGAGGATTTGGGGGGACATGCAGACACAAGCCCTAACAGCAGCCCGTAAGTTATGGAGTGTCTTGGGTGGTTACAGCCTCAATTCCTGTTATCCATCTCCTGCCCCTACTTGGATGGTGCTGGCCAGGGGGTTACATTTCCTTTTTCCACCTGCAGAACTGTTGGGAATCAAAGAGCTTTCCAAACCTGACTATGGGGACCACGTGGCGTGTCAGCCAGGGGACGTCCCGGTGTTCTGGCCTTCTCAGCTGACCAGTCTCGAAGCCGTCAGCAGCTGCAGTACGTTGGGGCACTTGGGGACCCCTACTCTGACCTAAGAGAGAGCTGGAAGGTCTCGGGTTCTTAAAAGCATAGGCTTACAGGACACTGACTTAAAAAATAAAACCGGAGAATAAGACACAAACATAGGTCTAGAGCCTTCTGTGAAGAGCTTTCTAGTTTCTTTCTTTTAATCCCAGGGCTGGGTCTTCTCACCAGAGCAGCTTGTCTTACAGTTAAATTTGTTGTGATTTAATGTACTTCCATTTCCTGAAGACTTGCAACCCATTGTAACAGAAGAAGCAACCTTTAGCTTGATTTTTTGAGACATCTCAAAGGTTGGTAGGGCCTTGAAAACAATGTGTGAAGTCAAAAAACACAACTAGACAAACCATTTCATATAACACACACAGTATCCATGGGCAACTAGTTCCTGGACCCCCTTTGGATACATGAATGTATCAAGTCCCTTAAATGAAATAATAATATTTGCATATAACTTGTGTACATTCTCCTGTATATTTTAAATCATCTCTAAATTGCTTATACCAATTACAATCTAAAGCTATGAAAATAGTTATTATACTGTCTTATTTAGGGGATAAGGACAAGAAAAAAAGTGCACATGTCAACAGAGACGTAATTTCTTTCTTTCAAATGTTTATGATTCACAATTTGATGGACACCAAGGGCCGGTTGTATTTGCAACATAATGTAAAGCAATGCATCATACCTCTTTTTTCTTTACAAAGGGCTACAATGATATCACAATGAAAAGACATACAAGGATGCTTTCACTGATTCACCCAAAGATACGAATGTGATAGAAATATTAAAAATAGTAATACTTCTTCAGCTGTTGTAGATGCTGGAAAATTCTGACCAGTTCAACCACACTTGCATTAGAAATAATAGAATTCAGTGTTATAATAGTTCAGCTTATTTTGAAGAAAATCACGGGAGTTTAGCTACCAGAGTGTCCTCGTGATTGGGAAAGATACAGGATTCTACACATTCATCTATGCAACGTACATGTACTGAGCACCTACTATGTGCCAGGTATGAGCCTAGATCCTGGGAATTCAAGGCTGCATGAGATAAGATGGAGTTTTCAGGGAGTGTGCAGCCACTTTCTGAGTGTGTATAGAAGGCAACATGTGCATACATGCACCCATGTGTATGTGGTAATTGTCTTTCTATCAGCCGCAGGAGATGCCATGAAAAATAGCTCTCCCTGTGTCACCATCCCAACAGCCCCTCCCCCAGCCTTTCAGTGAGGATGGTGAGAGCATATCTGATCTTACATGAGAATAAATGACATCATTGGTCAGGGACAGCCTTGAATCATTCTCAGGCTTCAGTATTTAAACCTCCACTGGCAACAGATTAATTGCTGCACACTGTATAATGAACGGTGAGGGAGCCTTGGGTCACACTCTGAGCTGACTGCTTTGATGTGGACTTGGCTTTAGACTGGTTTTACTGCAAATGATGTTTACGTCCATCGGATCCATTAGTTTTTCCCTTTCTGTATCACTTCTAAAAGTTACGGATCCATCATTTGATTAGCCTTTCGAAGTGTTGGCTGACTCCAGCTCTCTATGAAATCTAAGAAACTTCACTGTTTGTGTGAAATTCAAGACACTGTTATCAACTCCACTCGGGTCCCCATTAATTGAATGCCTTTTGAGTGCAAAGCACTATGTAGGATCTGAAGATGAATAAGCGATGGTTCCTTTTCTCAAGGCGCGTTCTTCAAGGTTAACTCCACTTGGGAAGGAGTAGAGCTCGAGTGCTCGCAGATCATAAGGCAGAGAGGGTGAATTAAGTAGAGTAACGATTAAGCACCAGGATCCAGGCACCAAGATAAAAGATACAGTGCCCGGTTCAGTACTGCAAACCATCATTTACTGAGGGTTTACTCTGCATCAGGCACCCTGCTGAACACTTCTATGTGCATTTTCCAATTTAGAACTGACAACCACCAGAGGAGACATCATCATTATTTTATAACTGAAGAAATAGGTATAGAAAGGATAAAGTTGCATCTCAAACTCAGGTGAAACTGCCATGCTGAAGTTCCTCACCTCATGTGACCTTTAATCTAGGAGTGGAAATTGTTCTGAAAGAACAAAACTAGCATAAACCAAAGCAAGATTATAAGTGCTAGGAGAAAAACTAGAAGCTATGTTCACAGAGGGAACCAAATCTAACGTCTGCTAGGAAACAAAGCGAGATGGTTTTGTACACTGTGAGAGCTCAGCACAGGCTTTCTGCTCTCCATAGCTTCAGTTGTTGGGATTTTCAACTTCTAGTTCTAGCTGTGGCTGTACCTCATTTATCCTGCCGTACTAAGCCCATCACTCCTCTTCCAGAAGTTGGAGGCAACTGTTTAAATGAAACTTGATTTAGCTGTAAGCCAGCTTGCTCTGACTTGGTGCTAGCACACAGTATAGGGAGTGCTGTCGGCAGAGTTGACGTCTGGATGCCACTGTGCCCATCTGCAGCGGGCATGATGAGAACGCACTGGGCGTGGAGGAGGAGTGCTGGCCTCAGTCCCTCCTGTTGTGTGTTGCAGATACTCCACTGCCTTTCACCAGCGTGCCAGGTTGCACAATTATGACCCATCTGAAAGACGCAAAGACCCCACCCCAGTGTCTCACCCCTGAGACAGTTCTAGAAATCCATCTCATTTCCCAAGACCCTTTGCGCTACAGCATCACGTCAGCTCCAGCCGTTCGGAAGATCAGAGAACTAGAGCTGACAATTGCCATAGACCCAGGTAAGAAAGCATTTACACCTAATGACCTGAAGGAAGTTATCATTCTTATAATGATTAGTGGAAATGGCTTGAGTCAGAGGCTGGGGGTGCAGCTCAGTGGGAGATGTCTTGCTCCGCAGGCAGTAAGGCCCTGGGTTCCTGTCCCAGGACCACACACACACACACACACACACACACACACACACACACACAGCAGGCTGTAAACTGTATCTATAATATGATTTTTTAAAATGCTTATTGAATCCCAGAAAGCCTAGAAGTACATACACAAAAACACTCCTACTGATGGTCTCTGGGTAGTGCTGTTGCGGGTGATTTTTGCTTCCTTCTTGATGTTGTTCTCAATATCAACACTAACATGTGAAGAAGTTTGACGGGTGAGGTTATTAGCTGGGCGCACTGCACAGAACCAAACAGAAAAGAAAAGGGGAAGATGGTTCCAAGGTAGGCAATAACCACCATTTTTTAAAAATCCATCTGTTAGGGGTTGGGGATGTACCTCAGGTGAGAGCACTTGCCTGGCATGCACAACGCCCTGGGTTCAATCCCCAACACGGCCAAAAAAATTATCCATGTATTTAACAATCTCTCCATCTTCCCCTTTTGTGCCATTTCTCTGGGACTGCGCATAAAATTGTTTTCTTTTGTTTTGTTTAATCTGAGAAACAGGCATAGGTGTGGAGGGCTGATTGCGTCTCCTCTGGGGATCCCAGCAAGCAGGACAGGGACAGCCTCACAGCAGTTTGTAGCCAACATGTACATCATATTTTGCATTGCAGGGAAAGGAGAGGTTTTCTGCACTTTGCAAGCCATGGGCTTCCTGGGCTTGGGACAGGGGTGGTGGGATCACAGCGGGTCTGCTGATCCCAGTTAGGAAGAGGTTTTCTTACAGCCCATTGAGGGTTTTTAAACTTGTAGCTACATCTACATTTAGGAGCTCAGTGTCTAACCGAGTCGGCCAGCAGAGGGCGCTGGTTCATCCACGGTAGTGCGTGGTTCCTGAGGTCCTTGTGGGCCAATGCCCGGGAGAGAATTAGTGTGAACTCTACCTGTTTCCTCATCAGTCTCCTAACAATTGTACATCCCTCACAGGGTTATAGCAAGTAATAAGAACAACAGCCATCACCTAGGGAGTTTCACTCTGTCAAGCATCCTGTTAAAAGCACTTCCATTTCAAGTTCTCCCAATGACTGAAACGGTTCTTACTACTTCATTTAACACAGAAGGAAACTGAGGCAAATAAGGTTAAGAAACTTTTCCAAGTCTACGAATCTAGTAGACAGTTGGGGCAGAAGTTGACCCCAAACAGAGCTGCTTCTAGTGACTGCTGAGTGAGAAGAATGCCTTATAGAGCATTGGCGTAGACAGCCTAGGAGTCCATCTTCTAGGGGCCGACATCATAGCCAAGAACTCACCCAAACACAACAGTCTTAGAAATGGACGCTTGTATTTCCTGGGAACAGGGGATTGGCATTTTCTAACCTTCCTACTAAACCACTGGGTACAGCTCTTTGCCTGCATTCATTCTGAAGAAAATATGGTTTCCTTTATGTACAAACACACAGTAAATTTGGGACCTACACTCACCACAGACATACCTGGGAGAATGTGCTCGCGTGGCAGCTGTACACACGAGTCACTTAGGTGGTTGATCTCCTGGGCAGACGTTTTAAATTTCTTCCCCAATATTTTCTGCCTCACACGTAGGCTTACCCAAGCTGATGTCTCTTCCACTTGGCCCAGGGGCATGAGGGAAAATGAATTATTAACTCTGCCATTAGCTTAAACTTTAAAAAGAGAGAACTGAGAAGCAAATTTACTACCAGAGGCCATGCACCCATTGCTAAATAAGGATGCTCGGAGAGATCAAACAACACACCCATCCGTGTTCCTGCAGTCGGGGAGTCAAGGCTGAAGAATGAGGTCATGGGAAGGCAGATTTGCAACTGTCTGGATGTGCCCCTTTCATTTATTAAGGGCCGTCTTTAATCCTCAAGAACAAGAAATGATTTTGTTTCTCACTCTGTTAAATAAGGATAAGATTAATGACAGTGTGGGGTATATTGAGCATTACTCACTGGGTGTAATAATACAGCTCTCAGACCTTTTGAAAGGACATTGCTTTGCATTTGAAGTGTCAGGGGCATGTATATATATATATATTATATCCAATAATCTCAGCACTTATTATAAAATCAGAAATGTACCTATGGCTTTCAGTAGACAAAATTCTCTTTCCCTTCTCTCCACTGGTGCCCACCACGCCTTATGAAATAGATTACATCTCAATTTTTAAAAAATATTGTTCTTCTCCTCCCATCTTTTCAACAGAACTGTGTGTTCATTATGGAAGCACCAGAAAATAAATGAAACTAAGGAGGCAATAAAACTTACCAGAATCCCACTGCAATTATCCCGTACTAGGTTAGGTGCTTGCCTATAAAATCTTTTCCTTCCATCTCAAATGTCTGTATGAATGTATAGATATACCAATATCTCACTGTGATGCAACTTTGGTACTTGCTTTGCTTTTACTTTTTAATATATCATGAACATCCTTCCATGTCATATCCTCTACAGCACCCTTTTTAATATTTGCAGAGTTCCTTTATACGAGTGAATCACCATGTGACAAGTATCCTATTATCTTGACATCATAAGCAATGTCACAGCGAGCATCCCTATCACTAAATCTGTGCATACTCATGATTATTTTATTGGGAATGCTACATACTATGAGTGAGTTGCTGGCTCTTGCAAAAATGCAGATCTAAGATAAAAGTCACCCTCTGGGTAGAACTGGTCCAGTCCACACTCCACCAGCAGTAGGTGAGAGACCAGGTCTCCCCAGCCTTCCTATACCTGGACCACCCCATTCTCCACCTAGGAAAACCGAGGCTCAGAGAGATCAAGGGATGCAGCCAAGGACACACAGCCATAATGTGCCAGCACCTGTGATGGAATTAAGTTTCCAGACTCGCTTTTTTGTGGTATCGGGAATCAAACTCAAGACCTCGCACTTGCCAGGCAAGAGCTGTGCCGCTGAGCTAAGTCTCCGGTTAAGTTTCCAGATTCTAAATCTGGAGCTGTTCCTGCATAATAGGGTCCCCGCATCCTTCACTCTCTGCACACATGTCCACTGCAAGTCAGCGTCTTTTCGTGGCTCTGTGCCCACCTCTGATTTCAGCCACAGCCGCAGCCCCTAAGTCGTGCTCTGCTTGCTCAGGGGTGACCTGAGTGGGGACAGAAGCACCATGGGATGTGACAAAGGCCTGACCCAGCTTGGCAGCCTCTGGCGGGCATCCCTAGCACATGCGGCTGCTGCCCGGCCTGTGTCCCCTGGGCCGGCCTGGGTTTGGCCTGCAGCTGTAATGGGTGACTCTCATCTGGACAGCTTCCCCCCTAGGCTTGGTCTTTGCTCCAGGGGGACTGCAACCTTGTCCCCCAGGGCCTTCTCCACCACTGCAGGCACAGCGCAGGCGGGGGGTCAGCACCCCATGGGCAACCTTCCCTGGGAGGAGGCAGAAACCTGTGGATAAATGCACAGTCTTCCTGTCCCCTGCTAGGACAATTCTGAGGTGTGTACCCCATGGTCTCTTAGAGGATCTCAAGCCAAACTGGGTCCCGTTTGCCTTGAGAGCTCACGTGTTCACTCACAATTCTTTAGTGGCCTTTCTTTCCCTTTCCCATCTTCTTTTCTTAGGATCACCTCACTGAAATACTTGTACCGCGTCCTCTCCTTAGGTCTCCTGTTGGGGACTCCCCATCAGTACAGTGCCTTGTCCCTTCCTCCTTATGCATTCCTGTATTAGTTAGCATTTGTCAAAATTCCTTGACCAGGGCACCCAAGATGCATTGCTCAAATAAAACAGAGCGTATGCTCCTCACACCACAGCCCAGGGCAGGTTGTCCAGGCAACATCCCGGGCCAGCAAGAAGGAGTTCAGCTCCACCAGCTCAGGGACCTGCAGCTCTGCACTGTACTGGGTGGATTCCAGCGGGCTCTGGGCACCAGCTTTTCAGTCTCAAGGAAAGAGAAAGAGCTTGGAGAAAAGTACTGGAGTGTAGGGCAAGGTCAGAGGTGACACTGTCACTTGCACTCCTGTTTGCCTGCGACCCTTCACTACCGCGGTGGGAGGACAAGAAAGCATTCTGGTGAACAATTCACAGTCCCTGCCATATTCCTCCCACCTACTTCTTGGAAAAACAAAGCAAACCATCAAAAAACTCAAACCACTCAGCATAAGTTTCTACTTTGAGGGCCCGGGATATAGCTCAGCGGCATAAGCGCCTGCCTGGCAAGCGTTCAATTCCGGGTACCAAAAAAAAAGTTTCTACTTTGAACATAATTACTTTGTTTTAATACTTCGCTTTGTTTTGTAATTGTAGGCAACCGAGGGATCGGGTCCCTGTTCTGCAAAGATGAGCTGCTGAAGGCTTCTCTATCGCTGTCCCATGCCCGCTCGGTGCTGGTCACCACCGGGTTGCCCACGCATTTCAATCATGAGCCCCCAGAGGAGACAGACGGTCCCCCGGGAGCCATCGCTCTGGCCGCCTTCCTGCAGGCTCTGGGGAAGGAGGTCTCCATGGTGGTTGACCAGAGAGCCTTGAGCTTGCACAGGAAGCTTGTTGACGATGCTGTGGAGCAAGGTGAGCAGTGACACGGGCTCAGTCTGTTCTCCCAAACCGGCCTCTGTGGCACAGGGTGGAGGTAGTCAGTGTGTGGCGGCTCTGTCACCCAGGCACTGGGCTGTGCCCTTGATGCGGCTTATGCTCCTGAGAGCTCAGAAGAACACTTGGTTGTAAGCAGCATTGTTCCTATTTTATAGAGAAGACTGAGGCTCCAGAGGGTCAGGTGGTTTACCTAGGCAGAGTGGTACACTGGAATTTGACCTTGCATCCACCAAGCTGAAAAGCACCCGCTGCCCTCCCCGTGGGATGCGGAGTGGCCCCGGGCCGCCGGAGATGGGGATGGGTAGTAGAGAGGGGTCCAGCCAGGTCCAGATGGGCAGGGATGCAGCGGCACACCCAGCAGCTGTCAGGGCTGCAGGCGGGGGAGACTTAGGGTTCCGATAGCGCCCTCAGTGGATGAGATCGTCTTGGGCTGCTCCTTCCCCTGGGAAGGGCCACTCAGGCTCAAGCTGGAGCCTGGTGAATCTAGCTGCTTCCTACCCCCTGTCTCCCTGGGTCCCTCAAAGGGCATTCTTCAAAGAAGTATTTTGTCCCTCTAGCATCTCAAAAGGGCTTCGACGCCAGTACGGCTAACCCTAAAGACCCCAGCTGAAACTTTCAGAACTGCTGTGTCTGCGCATGACTCCCTCACAGGCCACTGAAGTGGCCTGAGTGCCTACTGTGTGGCAGGCCTGGTTTTAGGCTCTTGAGGTCCATCTGTGAGCAAGGCTGACAGTCCTGCCTCATAGAGCACATGTCCTCCAGCGCGACAGTAACGTGCTACGTAAGAAGTGTGTCATCCACTAGGAAGTGACGGTGTTAGAGGAGAGATGGAGCAGGAGGAGGAGGAGGGGGTGGAGATGGGAAGGCTGGGCAGGGGCTGCTCATGTAGACAGGAGACTGAGGGAAGACCATAGGAAGAGGGTGACAGTTGACCCAGGCTCGAGGTTGGTGGGAAGTGTCCAGGCTGTGCCAGTGGCCCAGGCAGAGGCCCATCGGTGAGGAGCCTGGCAGACTCAAGGAGGGCACAGTCCAGCCGACCAGCCTGGAGTGCATGAGGCGAAGAGACGCAGACAGGTGGACAAGAGAGGTAACTGGGGCCAGGTGGGGAAGGGCCTTGGGGACTCTGTAGACACCTGGGCTTTTACCCTGGGTGAGGCAGGGAGCCCAGGAGCCCAGGAGCTCCCAGAGCAAAGGAAGGCCATGCTGTGCCTTAGCAATGCAAGATGGCTGGGTGGATGCAGGAGACTGTCAGGCTACTGGAGGTGGAGATGAAGGTGGCTTGGAGCAGGAAGGGCCCCGTGACACATCCCCTCTGATTGCAGCTAGAGGGCACAGGCCCCACTGCAAGCCAGCGCCCAGCAAGGCATCCCCAAAGCTGGGCACAACCAGTCCACCCAGAACTGTGGGCTGATCCTACTGGTGACAGGAGTTGCGTGCCTGGCCTCCCATCCTCTGGTGATACACAGGCCTGGGTGGAACCGGGCCTCAATTTCTGCAGCAGTGACCCTGAAAACACAATCTCCTCCTCTTGGCTTTCCCTCCTTCCTACCTTGCTTTTCCTGTTCTCCACCACCAGCTTCCTGGCACCATCTTGTAAGAAACCACCTGCACTCCAGGCTCAGCTCTGGTTCCGGGGAGTGCAGAACAGAGGAACGGCTCAGGTGCTCGTGGAGCTGAGAAGTAGCCGAACTCTGTATGTGTTTTGCAGATGGCGCCAGCATAACTTCCAGGGGACTGGGTGTCGGTGTAAGAGGTAACGATCAGGGACCGTGCTAAGCTTTTGGCCTGAATACCCAAGAGCATGGAGTCCTGTGAACTTAGCACGGAGGTTCATGGGTGGGGCAGGCTGGATGTATAAATCCAGGCTGGGTTTGATGTTTGGACAGTGCTGGTGGGACTGTACAATGACGCAGATGCATGAAAAACAGTGCGGCAGCTGCTTAAAGAGTCAAAAATGAAATCACCTCTTGCTCTGGACATTCTATTTCTCAGTGTTTGCTTCCCAAAGAAGTCAAAGGAGATGCTCGAGAGATATTTATCCACCCATGCTCCTAGCAGCACTGTTCACAGTAGCAAAAGCATGGAAGTGACCCACGGGTCCTCTGGCAGATGGACGGATACTCAGGTGACACACCGCACAGCACACAAATGTGGAGAATGTTACATTAGGAAAATAAGCAAGTCACGGAGGGCCAGTGTTGTATGACAAACACTATACGAGGTACCTAGAGTAGTCAAACTCATAGAGACAGAAGGCAGAAGTAGGGCTGCGGGGGGTTTGGCTGAGGGAAAATAGGGAGCTAGTGTTTAATGGGGATGGAATTTCTGGGAGGATGACTTTCAGGAGGTGGAGGGTGGGGATGGTTGTACAGCAGGGTAAATGTACTTCATGCCCCTGAACTGTGCACTTAAAAGAGTTAAAATGGGGGGTTTTATGTCATGTGTGTTTTGCCGTAATTAAGAATTTTTAGAGTGCAGGCTTGCGTGCGTCAAGTTCAACATGTCTGAAAAGGCACCAGGAGGTAGGAGATGCTCACAGGCGCACCCTCTGGGGGGAAGGACGCATCAGAGGGCTGCTGGCAGGCTGCACACTCCCCAGTGAAGACGCTGGGGAGATCGCTGTGGAAATAAGTGCAGATGGGGCACACAACTCACAGGGTGCAGTCCTGGGTCAAGAGGACAGGGAAAATGGGGGAGCAGCCTAAGAGCAGCAGAGAGACAGGAAACTGAGGGACTGCGTTGTGGTGGACAGAGAAAGCCTTCAAGGAGGAAGGGACAGCCAGCAGAGTCAAACACTGCTCACAGGCTGACACTGTCTGCATCTGACGACTGCACGGGTAGCTATTTTTAGATGCCCCCTTTCATGAAGTCACCGTGCCCTCAAGGCTGGACTGAGAGCCCAGCTCCGGGGACTCTACAGAGAGCTAGGTCTTACCCACATGCTCCGTTGGGTGGGAGAGTTGCTCTATTGGATTTGTGTAGAACTTACTACATTTTGATGAAGAAAGTAAAAGCAGTTTGGCCTTTTAATGAAGATAGTTCAGTCCTTTTGATAGATGAGGCCTAGATGTTTTTGAGAAGAAAAGGCAAGGTCATTTCCTCAGTGTCTTGAGCATAAGCCTACCAATATCTTTCTCTGAAGCACAGAAGCAGGTCCTCCTGGACCCTCCTGTGCAAAGGTCTCACGTGTCCTTTGTCACGCATGTTCCCCGCCCTGTCTGCTTTGTGATACCCCTTCTGACATAGTGTCCTATGTCTTTGACCAGCTTCAAGGAAGTGGGAAAAGAGCAGCCCTTACTTAGCACCTGCTTTGCACTAGTTTTGTAGCCAGGTACCTGGCAAGTGTCACGGCACGGTGCTGTCACAGCGTGCTTGGTAGGTCCCATTACTTTGCAGAGGGGAAGACCAAGCTCAGGGAGTTTATGTGGTTTGCCCAAGGTCAGGTGGCCTAGAACTGGCAAGAGATACCCATGGCGGCTGGCTGTAAGTTCAGCCCCTTTCTGGATTCCCACGTTTCTCCTCCCAGCAGGGTGAGGGACTGGGTCTTTCTGTCCATCATGGCCCCACTCCAAATTCCCTGGCTTTTAGCTCTTCACTGCACAGTGGACTGTGCTCAGGGGCGCCCCTCTGACCATTCACCATCTGCTTGCTTTCCCCTCAAGATGTAGGGGTGGTGGTAGGGAGCAGGAGAGAAACCGCAGTGAGGAAGGGGTCTTTTAGGGTCTCCAACAGACACTTCTCCTCACTGTGTCCCATACACCCACTAGGGTGGTAGTGACACTTAAGAACTCAGGGACAGGCTGGGTATAGTGGTGCACCCTATAATTCCAGCACTCCGGAGGCTGAGGCAGGAAGATCGTTGTGAGTTCGAAGCCAGCCTAGGCTACAAACTGAGCTCAAGACCAGCCTGAACTGTGTAGGGAGATCCTGTCTCAAAAAGATAAACAACAACAACAAAAAAAACAACTAAAAGAGCTCAGGGACAGCAACCTGGTGGGGAAAGTGGGGGTTTCTGCTGCTCTGAAGCTTCATTTAGAACATGAGCTTGAGCTTTGACGTAGAGGGTGACAACATAGATGTGAGTTTATTTGGCTTGGCTTTCTGGGAGAGGTGTGAAGGGCCAATGGTGGAGATTTTGGAGGTGGCTGAACCTCTTCCAGGTCTTCCCTTTAGCACCTCTGCAGGGCCACAGAGCAGATGGAGTCCCTGAAGAACCAGTGGGACCCCTGGTGTTGGATCCATCGTACCCTGCTGTCTTTGGCTATGCATGCGGACTCCATCCTAGGCCAGCGAATGAGCCAGAATTCTACCCCACTGACCTGAGAGATTGCTTACTTAATGAAAACCAAAAAACTTTCGCTTTATTTGGGGGATTTTTGCATATCTCCATATATTCTACAATTCTATGCATTATTCTTATTAGAAGAAGTGCCATTTTAGGCCACTAAACACATGAAGAAATGTTCACTATCACTGGCCACTAGAGAAGTGCAAATCCAAGCACTGAGAATCCATCTTACTCCAGAAGGAGTGGCCATCATCAAGAAATCCAACAATAACAAATGCTGGCAGAGCTGTGGGGAAAAAGAACCCTTCTACGTTGTTGTGGGAATGTAAACTAGCACAGCCACTATATAAATCAGTATGAAGAGTCCTCAAACAGGGAAAGTAGAAATTCCATTTGACCCAGCTATTCCCCTTCTAGGTATCTTCCTAGGGTTAAAGGCGCCATGTTACAGTGACACATGCACACCCATATTTATAGCAGCACAATTCATAACTGCTAAATACTGGAAGTAGTCTATATGTCCATCAATAGATAAATGGCTATTTTAAATGTGGTATTTATACACCATGGAGTACTACTCTGCCATAAAGAAAGATAAACAAGTCATTTGTAGGAAAATGCATGAACTTTCAGACCATAATATTAAGTGAAATAAATCAGACACATGAGCTTAAATATTGCATGGTTTCTCTTACATGAGAAACTCAAAGTATAAATAAAGAGTAAGATAAGAGGTAGAAAATAGGAAGGAGGGAGATACATCTTTCTCAAGTAGAGAGGGGCTCAAAAGGTGGAGAAAGGGAAGAGAAAGGGAATGAAAAAAGGAATTAAGATGTGTTATATATATGTACCAATCCCACACAAGGAGTGTACACATTATGTACTGCGAACATGTACTAATAAAACAAAGAAATAAGAAGGTGCCATTTGAAAGAGCCAAATTCACCTGGGAAATCACCCCCATGCAGAGGGGGCAGGGATTTAGGGTGAAAACTGGAGTCATGATACTGACGTAAATATTTGGCTTTGCCTATGTAATTTAGTATCTCTTGGCCTCAGTTTTCCTTTTTTGTAAAATGGGAATAATAATGATTTTTATTGAAAAGAAATGTTGGGGAAATTAGGGTGGCATGTGAGGCACTCAGCAGAAGCCTGGCACACATTTACCGCAGGCACACAAATGTGTGCCTAGAACCCTCAACAGCACTGGGCAAGGGCAGAACAGGTCTTTGGTTCAGCTGGTGCTGTGGGCATCTTCAGCACCGTGTATTTGTTCATCCACACTGGCCCAGCTCCACCCTCCGGCCTATCCCAGCCCTAGAGTTTCCTCTGGACCAAAGTAAATGTACTGTCCTCTGTGTCACAGCCCTGGCTTACTTCACCAAGTACCCGACTCGGTTACCATTCAGCAACTCTCACAACACAATCCAAAGAAGCTTTTGAAAACCAGCCGTGAATTTCCAAAATGCCACACCAGAGCTAAGGTGCCCACCTTTTGCGTTTATTTCCAAGGTGTTCTGAAGACATGGATCCCAGTATTAACTTACCAAGGTGGATCGGTGGAAGATGCTCAGGGCTTTCTATGCAAAGATGGGGACCCCAAGTCGCCCAGGTACGTGCGTCTCATCCAGAGTTAATGACCTCAGAGAAAGCCCATTTGCTCTTGACTTTACCAACAAAGTTTCTTCAGACCCCAGGCCTTGAGGGAGAACAAGGCCATGAGCCCAGGAAACAGGTTCTGATGGGTCACACTGGTACACGAGGCAGGGGGCAGGTCTCACAGTATATAGGGGGCTTCACGGAGCACCCCAGAAATAACAAGTCTGTGCCAGCAGGGAGAGATGCCAAGTCTTCCCAACAGAGGGAGGAGATATGATGATTACTTTTAACAAGAAAAAGGCCAGCAGTCTTTCCAAGTTTTTGTCAAAACTCATTAGAGTGTAGTAAAATCATTTCCTCTAGGGTAACCAGCCCCTTTGGAAAAGTGAAATGAAAATCATGTCTTACACCTGTGACGTAACCCTAAGTACTCTCTTATGAAGCTGTGTGTGTGTTTCTCACTGTGTGTCATAGGCAAACATTTTGAAAAATACCTGTTTATTACATATAGGGATGCATTTCAGATCTTATAATTTATAACTGTGTTTTGCATACACTTTTCACAATAATCCACAGAAACACATTCTGTGCTGCAGACCAGGATGGACAACACACAGAGACACAACCGAAATAGATGTTTCAAAAAGCAATTTTGACTCTTGCAATACTGCAAGACTCACCGTGATTCTATGTGCGATGTATCCTGATGCTCTCTGAGCTAGTTTGTTCTATTCCACTTTTTAAAAGGCACTGATCAGACCCCACAAATTTATTTCATAACTCACTAACAAATGTCCACTTAGAATTTTAAAACACTGCATTAATAGGTCTTGAGGGCATAGCTGAATCACAGCCCAAAGCAGAATCCTGAGTCACCAAAGAGAGTGTGGTTGAGGATCTGATTGCCGCTTACAGCTGTTATGGGTGCATCTCAGGAGTGTTTATATAGAAACTCCTCGTGTAATGACCAAGTTCCGTTCCTGCAATTAGGCCATTAAGTGCACTGATCACTAAATGAGAACGTGTGTAGTACGCATGGTACAGTATTCAGCACAAAGAAGGGGTCAAAGGAGATTCTAACTCGATGACTTTGCTTTCATTTGCATAACTCTTACGTGCAGGACTGAAATGTATGACAACAATTAAATATAAAACTATAGTACCGTACTGCACAGTACATCAGCAAAAATGACAGTACTGTATAAACAGGCTATACTGTACCCAAAATAAGACACTGAGGCTCTATAACCAAGATGTACAGAAATGTACAAGAAAAAGAGAAGGTGGGTCTTGGGTCTGAGCACCAGGGCGTAAGTCTGAAAGCCATTCAGCAGATAGGTCGTTGGACAAGGGCTGTCTGTATTCCCTGCTGGTTATGTGTGAAGCTGTGGCTCCCGGGGACGTCAAAAGTCCCCCTGGTGGGACCCCGATGGCAGATACTGTATCAGTCACTCTGTGTGCCAAGTAGAGGGGAGCAGATGGGCCAGCTCTTCCCAGGCATGCACACCATACTAAATGGATCCTTGGGCCACCCAAACCCCAGCACCCCTGCATAGCACCACAGCTGCCTTCTCCTGGGTCACGTTCCGAGCTCCCATCCGTGACTGAAGTCGCACCACTGTCCTCTGCAGCTCCTGCTCTAATGGCCTTTCCAGCACCGCTGAGGTAGGTCGAAGGGACATGGGGGGCCACGCCCCTTCCTCTTGCTAATTCTGTTCCCAGTGACTGCTTGGTCCTGCGCTGGCAGGAAGCCCCGTGATTGCATTCTAAGACCTACTTTGTGGTCCTGCCTCAAGGTGTAGGTGATGTTCTCATTTCAGTGCAAGCACAGGACAAGAACAGGCGTAGAGATTTTGTTTTTTAAAAATTACCAGACAAAACATTCACAGTTAAATTTTTTAAATTGATGTGAAATACACATAACCTAAACTTTATTGCCACTTTAACCTTTTATTTTTCTTTGGGTACTGGTGATTGAACCCAGGGCTTTGCATATACTAAGCACACAGCACTCTACAACTGAGCTACACCCTAGTCCCATTTTCAACCACTTTTAAGTGTACCTTTCAGCGATATTAAATACATTTACAGCCAGGCATGATGGCACATGCCTGTAATCCCAGCACTCGGGAGGCTGAGGCAGGAGGATTACTATGAGTTCAAGGCCAGTCTGAGCTACAAAAGTGAGTTCAAGGCTGGCCTGAAACCATAGTGAAACCCTGTCTCAAAAAAGATGAAAATTAAATAAATAAATAAATTTACAATGCTTTGCCGTCACCACCATCCCCCATCTCCTGAACCTTTGCCATCTTCTCAAACCAAAACTCTGTCCACATTAGACACCAATGGCCCAGTCCTCACTCCTCCCAGCCCCGAGCATCTACCACTCTACTTCCTGTCTCTATGACACCTCCCCTAGCTGTCTCATATAAGTAGAGTCACGCAGTATTGTCTTCTGGTGACAAGCTGTGCCTCTTAGCGCAAGGTTTTCAAGATTCACCCATGGTGTAGCATGTATCCAAATTCCCTGCCCTTTCAAGACTGTACAATTTTCCAGTGTATATTTATCTATTCATCCATCACCGGACACATGGGTTGCCTACTGGGAACAATGGTGTTAGGGACATGAAGGTATGAATATGTCTTCAAGTCCCTGGTTTCAATTCTCTGGGGTATATAGAAATGGAATGGCTGGGCCATATATATAGTAATTCTAACTTAAATTTTTGAGAAGCATACTGTTTTCCATAGCAGAGTTAAGATTCTGAAGAGTTCCATCATTAAGGGATTTAGAGACATGCAGAAAAATATGTCACATGTTTTTAAATCAGATGATCAATATCCCTGCCAATAATAATACCAACATCAACCACAACTGACACTTACTGAATCCTAAGTAGGTGGTAGCTCTGTGACAAGCACCTCTCGTGTGTTTAATTCTCCCAATGCTGATTGAGGTCAGTGCTGCTGCAAATGGCTCTGCAAAAGCAGAAAGGCTAGGAAGGTCAGGCAAGTGCCCTAGACTAGTGGCAGGAGGACCTAGAGTAGGTGGGACCAGGACAACAGAATTTCACAATCACATTCTGACCACTCCACTATCTATGTCTCTTATTTCTCTCTCTTTCTCCCTAAAGATGTTCATTCTGTGTGCAGTTTATTCAACCTCTGTTTCAAATCCTTCTCTGTCTTGTGTCTGTAAAGCGGACAAGACCCTGGGAGAGTGCAGTAGTGGCCAACAGCAGCCCTCCCCATGTCTAGGGCTGCCCACTACTGGATAAGGGGCACCTAGGGCGGCACCAGCAATGGGCCCAGCCCTTCCCCATGCCAGTCACCCTGACCACTGGCCTCCTGCTCTCTGCAGCCTCTGACCCTAGTTAAAGATACTGCTGAAGACCCACTGCTGTGTCTTAATGGCCACGCCCCCAAGGAAAGCTTGGGACAGAACGCGTGTTCATCAGGTCCCTGGGATAACGAGGTCCAAGAAAGAACCCAGGGTCCTTCACACAGAGTCACAAAGGTGAAGCCAAAGCAGCCACACTCGCCATAAGGATCTACTTCCTACTTCCTGGCAGATTTGACCACCTGGTGGCCATAGAGCGTGCTGGAAGGGCTGCTGATGGCAATTACTACAACGCCAGGAGGAGGAACATGAAGCACTTAGTGGACCCCATTGACGATCTTTTCCTCGCAGCACAGAAGATTCCTGGAATCTCATCAACGGGTAAGTGGGCGTCTCGGGGAACTGCGCACAAATGTGCCAGCACTAAATGTCTTCCTATTAACTGTGAAGAGGGGGCAGGAGAGAGTTACACGGGGACTATTGTCTTCCACGCCAAAGATGTTCTTTGTTTATTAGTCCGTCTAGACGCTAATGACACAGCCGTTTAGAAATGTGACATTCCCACAGCAACGAAGGAAAGTAACACTCACAGAGCATATCCTAGTTGCTGAAATCTAAAGGAGTAAGACTAATGATAAAATTGAGGCGCAGCATATTTTTTGTTTTTTTGTTTTTTGTTTTTTTTCTCCGGTACCGGGAACCGAACTCACGACCTTGCACTTGCCAGGCAGGCGCTTTTGCCGCTGAGCTAAATCCCCGGCCCGAGGCGCAGCATATTATTTTGGTCATATAGGATGAAATTTGTTTCATATTATTTTATAAAGCATCCTAATTTTTAAATATTAAATGTATGATTCCTATAGGATTATTGTTAGCAGTATAATAATGTGATAGTGTTTATACAAAACTTTATAGTTTTGAGACAGGCTTTATATCCATTGTATTGCTCACAACTTTCAAAATGCCTGTGAGCAGCCGGGCATGTGGAACGCACCTGTGCTCCCAGCTACTCGGGAGGCTGAGGCAGGAGGATTGCAAGTTTGAGGGCCAGCTTGGGCAACTCAGCAGGATCCTCTCTCAAAATTAAAAACTGAAAAGGCCAGAGATGTAGCTTAGTGAGAAGGTCCTGGGTCCAACACTCTGTACCATAAAAAGAAAAAAATTGTCAGGGGAGGCAGAAGTGGAGGGTGTAGAAGAGCAGTATACTATCCAAAACTGAGAAGCAGAAAGTACTTGGAGGTGCTCTAGCTGACTATGCTTGCTGGTAGAATTGGGAACAGAGTCCAGACTCCAGGAATCACTAAATTTCCTCCTCTGGGGCAGGTCTCAGGCCTCGGGGCAATTAAGGCCTGTCTGTCCTCTGCGCCTTCCTCTCCGTCCAAACACTTCGGAGTGTTTCCCAGACGCATTAGTCCCCTTTGGCTTTTGAGGTTTTGAGGAGATGGTGATTAGAAAGTTTCTGCAAAGCTCTGGGCCTTTCCCAGAACAGGCTGTGGGTGTGGCGCTCCCAGTGTGGCTGGCTGGGCTGACGCCGAGCTTCCTGTCACTCTGGGCTGGCAGGCAGAGAGAGGACCCGAGGGCTTTGGGGAGGATTCCCAGGGTGAAGAATCTCAGAGTCTAGAGGGGCCATCAGCAGTCGAGGTCAGAAGGAGCTGCAGAGGATCCTCCTGCCCCCAGCCCCCATTGCATTGACTCAATCTTTACTGTGGCACCCGAAGACATGGAGGAGCCTGGTGGAGCTGGCTGGTCACGGCTCCAAACTACCCCCTTAGCAGACCCATGAACACTTCCAAGTAGTATTATTTTCTGTCGTTCAATGAGCTGGCATCAATCTGGAAAAACGTTCTGAGAAAAATCATCAGGGTGTGAAAGGAAGGCGTTCGGTCATTCACAAGTGTCCTATTCTTTTGGCTAAGTCTGGTCTCTGGTGTTTGAGATGAGCCAGCTCTGGTTCCCCACTCCACCATCCCACATAAAAGCAAGCTCAAATACAGCGTGTTACGGTTTAGGTCAAGATTGACCCTCAAAGCTCTCAGACGTGCAGAGGCAGAGCTCTTTTGGAAGGTGACTGGATCAGAGGGGCACTATAGCTGAATGCGCTGTTAGAAGGCAGGGCCTGGTCACTGTGGCTTGACCTGGAAGGGTTTTTTCTTGTCTCCGGCTCTTCTCTTCCCTCTGCTTCCTGACTGCCTTGACATGAGCAGCTCCCCTCTGCCAGGCCTTTCTCCCATGCCATTTCTGCCTTGGCACCAGCTGACCATGCATAAACTGAGACCTCTAAAACCACAGACCAAAATAAACCTCTCCTCCTTTAAACTGTGGGTGTCTCAGATATTGTGTCTCAGCCAGAAAGCAATGAAGACACAGTGAGACACCTATTCTGTAGGGTCAAGAGGTCTGGTCTTCTGTCCTTGAGGCCCTGGCACACATATCTTGCATGAACAGTTATTGACACAGCTCTCACTACATTGCCTAGGATGGTCTCAAACTCCTGGGCTCAAGCAATCCAGCCTTAGCCTGCCAAGTAGCTGGGATTGGGACACTGTGCCCATATGTTCCAGCCACAGCTAGAAAGCAGCTTGTAGGGTTAGAATATCTCAAAGGGTACAGGTACCTGGAACCTCACACATGCTAGGTGAGCACACTGCTACTAAACTACACTCCCAGCCCTTTTGTTTGGAGATAGGGACTTGCTAAGTTGCCCCAGGCTGGTTTTTTAAAATCTTGATCCTGCAAGGATGGAAATGCTTAAGAATTATTTTTAGCTAACCCTCCTCTCTAGAACATCACCCATTTCACCAGTGAATTAAAAAGGTTTCAAATATTTCTGTACTCCAGCATTCATTTATTATTCTAATTAACAGATCCTCTGGTGCTGCTGTGCAGAGGAGCCTCTGAGCTGTGGTCTCTTTCAGATGCTAACCAGCCACCCCTGGAGAGCATATTCCTGATTAGGGATCTCAGATGTTAGCCAGCCCTGCCCACCACCATGTAGAAGAAAAACAGCTACAAATACGGGTTCACATTCTTGGAGCAGAAGCCCTGCTGGTGGGTCATGGTTCACCCCTACCAGTGAATTGCTGTCCAGACACCCTGAAGTAGAATGAAGAAGGCAGGTAGAAAAAGGACAAGAACAAGCATACTTTTAGATTGTACTTTCAAGAAAACTGCAGTTTCAGGACACAATTGAAGTGACTCAAGGTTATAATGCTTTTTTTCCCTTCCAGGAAACTCATTCCAAAAATTCCTAAAGGCTTTAAAGATACAATCAGCGTATAAGTGGGCCTATGCATAGATCCACAGATCCCACCCCTCCATCCTCAGGAAGCAGCACTGTTAAGTGGGCAGTAGATTGCTAAACTTCAAACACACCCAACTTCAAACATACCAATGAGTGCCTAACTCAGGAACACACTCCTCGGTCAGTCATCTTGAGGACACCCCCAAGACCACATAAATAGAAAGCCCAACCCCAGACCACGATGCTCCTCTCTTTCGAGGCCCACGCTCTATTTGCTGTCAGTGTGCACTTCTTTAATTCTGCTTAGTAAATCTATCTATGCGTCTCTCACTGCCACATCCTGCAATTCTTTCCTTGACATAAATCAGTGAACCTACAACCTACCCATGGGTAGGGCGAGTTGAGGCCCCACCTCCTCTTTGAGGTGGAGGGCCTCCTCACACCTTATCTTATTACCAAGGTTCTGAGGTGCCATGGGTTCCTGCTAGACTCTTTCCAAGTTCTTGTTGTTCTGAACAAAGAATTGGACAAAACAGACTCAAAAGGTAGTGAGGTTTTACATTTTTTAAGGTAGGAAAAGAAATACGCTCTACAGAGTGCACAGCAGGCCACTGTGAAAGAGAGAACACAGGGCCAACGAGGTTAATGGCGGCCATCTTTTCTATCCGCCTCTCCCACATCAGAATTAGGCCTTCCTGTCAGATGTAGGTCGTCCTATCAACAACCTGCTTGATTTCACTTCTGAAGAAGCAAACACAGCACTCTGATTGGTCCCAGGTGCCGGGCTTAGATGCATGCACACTGAATTTCTATGAGTGACAGGTCACACTCACTTGCACAGCCAGCTGGCCACACTCTCCTCTCCTGCCTCAACCTGGTGACTACTCTAGCAAAGCACAGTGAGCGACAGCCACTCAAGGGGTGTCCCTCCATGTCACCAGGCCCCCATCCCCTGTGTGCGTGGGACCGTCAGCAGAAGGCCCGTCTCCTGTGACAGGGAAAGGTAACCCAACAGGGGACCTGCCCACATTCTGGTGAGTTCCAAACTTGGGCTCATGTTAAGCTAGAGAAATTTCTCGAAGTGCTAGAGGGGAAGCAACATCTCCTGGTTCTCAGAAAGTATATTCAGAGCCAACCACTAAGCTGTCCAGAGGGCACAAGACACTTGTGGAGCCCCCACCCTGTTCCACCCCCACCCCTATTCTTGTGTCCTAACTCAGTTTCCCTTCCCTGCAGGAGTCGGTGATGGAGGCAATGAGCTTGGGATGGGCAAAGTGAAGGAGGCTGTGAAGAGACATATACGAAATGGGGACGTCATCGCCTGTGATGTAGAGGCTGACTTTGCTGTCATTGCTGGTGAGCACCTGGATGGCTGTCCAGTCAGACCCTGCTGCCCAGGATGGAGCACCTGGATTGGAGTCTGACCAGGCCAGAATCTCTTCTTGTATGAAATAGAATCTAGAGGGCAGAAGGGCACAAAACGGACCTGATTCTCAGCCTCTGACCACTGACTTATTTGGTCACTTAACAGACATTTAAACTGGGAATGGTGGCCCATGCCTGTAATCCCAGAACTTGGGAAGCTGAGGCAGGAGGATTGTTGTGAGTTCGAGACCAGCCTGGGCTACAAAGTGAGCTCGAGTCTAGCCTGACCTGTACAACAAGACCCTGTCTCAAAAAAGACAAAAAACAAAACAAAACAAAAAACATTTATTGTGTGCCAGGCACTGTTCTGGGTACTGGAGTTTTCACTGAGATGACCCAGCTCCATAAAACTTCTGCTCTACCCTTGGGAGACAATGAGCTCAGGCAAATACAGATGCCAGAGTATGCTGTGATAAGAACATGGGGGACACAGAACAGGGAGATAAAAGAGAGGGCCAGGCAGCCCATTAGGATCAGCAGTCAGAAGTCCTCTCACCCCTTTCATCTGTACCTACAGCATAGTGGACAGGCATGCAATTCAGTCCATATTTGGAGATGCAGGAGGCCTCCCACCACTTCTGCCGGGAAATTCTGCCTCAGGCTCCCCTGCCCTTCCCTGCTGCCACCCTTCCCCAAGGCGACCAACCTTTCCTGTGTCCAGGTCCTTCCAGGTCTGCCCTTCTTCCCTTGACCTCGCCACAGTTTCAGGAAAATCAGGACACCTTGGAAAGGCGCTCTCCCACCACAAGATCAAAATTAGACTGGAGGAGAACAAAAGCATCCTGGGAAACCACGGCCAGCGTAGAAGACCTGAACCATAATGGAGGAATTGCTGGAGGATCCATGTCAATGAAACTTGGCACTAAAAACTCCAGGGCATGCAAGATGGGGTCTCCCATGCTCTTGCGGGTTTTATCCCTGAGAGATCAACCAGGTTCTCAAGCAGCTATCAGAGGACATCGATCTCTTGATTCCCGCAGGGGGAGAGGAAAAGTAACTGTTTAGAAATACGCAAGGACATTCCATTCTTCTTAACAAGAGCTGCCCTCCAAAGAAACTGTTTTAGCACAGCCTGCTGGGGGTTGTCTGCACAAACATACCTGGGAGAAGTGAAACACCCAGCGCCAGCCTCTGTGGTTTCTCTGTTCCAACCAACGGTGTAAGGGCAGAACTGAGAAGCAGTGGGTGAAGTTTGCAGCGCAGGGGCACAGGGTCACCGCTATGGTTTGAGGATGGTCACCTCCCCGAAACTCATGCAGAAATGAATCTCCAAAGTGTCACCATTTCGTATTAAAGGCATTAAGAGAATAGAAACTTAATTTGACTATGCCAGGGTGTCAGAATACATAAGGCAAAAACTGATCCATCTGCAAAGAAAATAGATCACTATTTTCCACTGAAGACTTTGCAACATCTGTGTATCAAAAATGGACTGATCACTGGGCATGGTGGTGCACACCTATCATCCCAGCACTCAGGAGGCTGAGGCAAAAGGATTGCTACAAGTTCGAGGCCAGCCTGGGCTACAAAACTGAGCTCCAGGCCAGCCTGAACTGCAGAACACGACCTTGTCTCAAAAAGACAAAAAGAAAGAAAGAAAGAAAGAAAGAAAGAAAGAAAGAAAGAAAGAAAGAAAGAAAGAGAAAAAAAGAAAAAGGGCTGATCCAGCAGGACATAGTTGAACCCAGCAATGCCATCAATCAACTGATTATAATTGACATCTATAGACAACTTCCAACAAAAACAGATCACATGTTCTTTCCAAACATGGGACTTTCATCAAAAAAGACCACATTCCGAGTAACAACAACAATAAAAAAAGCACCTAACATATAATGACTCATGCCTGTAATACCAGCTACTCAGGAGACTGAGGCAGGAAGATTGCTTGAACCTATGAAATTGACACTACCCTGCACAACCAAGTAAGACCCTATCTTAAACAGAAGAATAACACCTAAACATCTTAACAAATTTAAAAGAATAGAAATTATACTATGCCTGCTTTCAGACCACAATGGAGTTAAATTAAAAAGCAGTAACAGAAAGGTAGCTGGGAAAATTGTAGAACACTTAGAGATTAAATAATACCCTTCTAAATAATACCTGAGTCAAAGGAAAAACCTTGAGAGAAATTTAAGTTAAAAATACTTTGAACTCCACTGCCATTCATCTTTCCACGTGAGAATACATCCCTCCCCTACAAAGGATGACCAGCAGGGCACCGTCTTAGAAGTATTTTGGAGCAGCCCCTCCCCACAGTCTGACAGCACCTTGATCTTGGACTTCCCAGCCTTCAAGACAATGAGAAATAAGTTTCTATTGTGTATCAAAAATGCTTTGAACTAAATGAAAGTACAGCTCACCAAAATTTGAAAGCTGAGCCTAGCGGGAAATTTAGAGCACCGAATTAGAAAAGAAAAAATTTTAATCAATCATTTAAATAAAGGTAGTGTGGGAACAACTGGACATTGACAAAGGAAAATCTAGACACAGACCTTGTGTTCTTCATAAAAATAAATGCAAAGTGGGTCACAGTCCTAAACGTAAAACATAAAACTATAAAAGATTCTGACTTAGAGGAAAATCTAGAGGACTTTTGGTGTAATCATGACTTTTAAGATATGATTCCAAAGCCACAACCCATGAAAGAAACAATTGATAAGCCGGACTTCATTTAAATCTAAAACATCTACTTGCAAAAGACAATATCAAATAAATAAGAAGACAAGCCATAGACTGGCAGAAAATATTTGCAAAAGACATATCTGATAAAAGGCTGTTATCTTTTTTTCTTTTCTTTTTTTTGGTGCTGGGAATCGAACTCAGGACCTTGCACTTGCCAGGCAGGCACTGTGCTGCTAAGCTACATCTCTGGCCCAAGACTATTATCTAAAATATATAAAGAACTCCTAAAACTGAATAATAAGAAAACAAACAACACATTAATAAATGGGCAACAGACACCTCAGGAGAAACCAAGCTGTTTCCCTTCCCAGTCTGTTAGCGAGCAATCTCCATAATACCCTGAAGAACGCGGTTCAGGGAGCTTCTGGTCATGGAGGTTTCTGGAAGGTGGATCACCCCTCCCCATACACCCTGCACTGTGCATCTCCAGATCTGTGTCCTGTGTAACATCCTTATAGTAATAAACCAGTACAGGTGTGTCCCGGAGATCTAGGATCCACTGGAGAAATTGATAGAATCCAGGGAGCTGGTCGCAGGGGCCTTGGTTGATAACTGGTGAGCTCAGGGTTTGTGACCGGCATCCAAAATAGGACAGAGCCCTCGGCCTATGGGATTTAATGCTGTCTCCAATGGACAGTGCCAGAGCTGACTTGGACTAGGACACCTAGCAGGTTATCTGCTCCTGGCTTGTGGCCGGGGAGGGATCCCTGCACCTTTTGTGGTCACAAAAGTGTCCTGTGTTAATGGCTGTGATGTGTAAGCAGAGAAAGAACACTTGTTTTTCCTATGTCTGTGTTACGTGTTTTACCACAATTTAAAAACTTCTAATTTTTTTTTAAATGAAAAAAATATGGGCAGTGGAGATAGTAGCCTGAGTCACATCCCAAGTCTACAGCTCACTAGCTAGCTGTGTGACCTTTGGTAAGTCACTTAACCCTTCTGCGTCTGTTTTCCAGTTATTCAAATGAAAATAATAATTATACACCTCACAGGACTCCAGGAACTAATCCATGTAAGACATTTACGACAGTGCCACAGATTGTGAATATTCGACTAAAGCAAGTTACTCTCTTCCATTAACTGTAAGACACCATTGGAGACAAGAATTACCAATGTTTAAGAAGCACTAATAAAGGAAAACATAGGCAAGGCATGGTTGTACACACTCTGGGAGGCTGAAGCAGGAGGATCCCAAGTTTGAACCCAGCCTGGATAGCTTGATGGCTTAGCAAGACCCTGTGTCAAATTCAAAAGTAGTAATAACAAAAAAATGCAAAAAGTCTCATCAGTGCAAGGAGCCTGGGTCCAGTCCCAAATAAATAAACAAACAAAGGAATGAAGGAAAACATAACCAATGACAACTATAAGATACAACCAATTTCCTATTTCAGGATGTAAATATAACCAAAAGATGCCTTAGCAACCATGAAATACTGTATTGTGATTGTCTCACGGTTTCCACTTTAGTTCATTATAAGCCTTGTGTGCTCGATCACACACCTTTGTGCTCATGGAGTTTTGTTTGTGTGTCTGCTTTCCTGAAGCACCACCCCAGCCTCTCCTCTGGCAGAATTGTACCCAGCCTCCAAAGCAAATGACCCCTTTTCTGACAATCTTTGCTGAACCAGTGAGCCCTGACCAGAGCTCCCATGATCCTCTGCAAACACCACCTCGATCCCCTCCCTGTGGCTGCTGTGTGCCGCCCCCCTTGGGCACTCCTGTCTCTTTTATTGTTTTGGTCCATCCAGCACCCAGAGCTTAGCAGGTCCCAGGTCCATCCTTCTTCGGTGAATGGAGCGTGCACAGCAGCTTTCAGAGAGGAGACGATGAGTGGGTCCCCAGGCTGTAGGATAAGGTATTAGGGGCTGGCTGACTGAACAGGAAGGGAAGTCTGAGGCTGATTTAGTTGTGAGTCCCAAGCACATAAAGTGGGATGGGAGGACGGGTTTCCCTATACCCTGCGTTCAGGCCAGCCACTGGTAGGGTTTTCCATGTGGAGAGTTTTGGAATGGGTGCCTAGGGTTAGTGCTTGAGTCTTTCTCTCATGGTTGTTATGGTTCAGACCTAAAACGTCCCCCAAATCTCATGTGCTTGGAAGGCAACTGCATCATGGAGGCGCTATAGTCATCAGAGGATTCGCCCTGTGAGGAGTTCTGCAGCTAAGCGCTGCTAGGACATGGCACCTGGAGGGCGAGGCCTGGGGAGTGCATTCTCGCCCCTGGCTCCTCCCTTCTCTCCCCACTTCCTGGCTGCCATTCAGTCCACAGCTTTCCTCCTCCACGTCATTCTGCCTTGGAGGAGGCCAACCACGACCTGAATCCACTGAAACCAAGCCCAACCTCTCCTCCTTTAAGTTGCGGGTGTGAGGTATTTGGTCCCAGCCACGGGGAAATGACGTAGATAGTTAACAGTACGTAAACCAAATGGCTCACAGCGACAGAGCTCAAATGTTAGCTTGCCTCAGACTCAGCTGAGGGCCCATTAAAGCCCCACTTGCTCCCCTCCTACCCTGCTGAGTTTCTTACTCTTGCTGGGCCACCTGGAGGCCCACAAATTTGTTATCGTAACGATTCTCAGGTGACCTGGTGCCTCTGGTCTGAGACCATGCTCTCAGGTGGGTTCTGCTGCCTGAAGCAAGCAGAGGGACTGCAGCACCATCACAGTTCTGTGACAGATTCTATTTTTGTTGCTGCCCTAGGCGTTTCTAACTGGGGTGGCTACGCCTTGGCCTGCGCGCTCTTCATCCTGAACTCATGTGAGGTCCATGGGCGATATCTGAGGAAGGCAGTTGGACCCTCCACAACAGCGGGGGAGCAGGGCTGGACTCAGGCCCTGCCATCTGTTGCGAAGGTAACACGCCCCACAGGCTGCTGGTGCCGAAGCAACTTCTTGCCAATGAGGACAAATCAGTTGGCCTGTTATTCCAAGCCATAAGCTAGGGGCAAGAACCATGCTGTTTGTCAAAAGCGCAAAGTAGAGCTGGCCTTCTACAAAGAGGCGAGGTGTCCCTGCTGGACTGGATGTTGAGTGGGGAACAGACACGCCTTCATCCAGCTACTGATCCTAAGTCATATGTAAGGCCTGCTTTGAATGACCATGTCCTTTCTAGCTTGACATCAGGCAAGTTGCTTAACCACTTTCAGTATCTTCATCTGCAAAATGGGGGCAATCAGAACTGTTGGAAGAACTGAAGGCCTGACCCAGGAGAGAAACCACCTGGCAGGGACCAGTGAGTGTCCTTAACATCCCCTCCAAGGACTGACAACCCAGCAAGGGCACAAAGGCCCCTTGGGTGAGACAGGTAGGAAGTGTGGGGCAGGTAAGGTGGGAACAGAGTCCTGTGGGAGGGGAAGGGACCCACTAGATAAGACGGGAGGTGCCGCAGGTGGGAAGAATGTCAGGAGCAGGGCTGGAAGCTGATGCCAGGCTTCCTGCTGGTTCAGGTGAGAGGGCTCTTGAGGTGCAGGGCTGGAGGCAGGGGATGTGATGGGAGTTGGAGCAGGGGGAACTCAGGACCCACAAGAGGGGAGCCCCACAAAGCAGTTTTCAGAACTGTTCCTTTATATGCTTTTTTTCTGGGCAGGGATCCAGGGTTTTGCCCAATTCTGAGTAGGTTGGTCCCTTTAAGAAGCTTTGGGAGGAAGAGGCTTGTATAAGAGCGATTCAAGAGAGCTAGACTTCTTCACTGAGGGTTCTAACCTGCAAGGTAATAGGGAGCCACTGCAGGGCTTTGAGCAAGGGCATCTGCTGTGCAGCTTTGTTTGCACACCTCATGGCCTCATGTGTGCAGTTCCAGGTGCATCCTGTAGCTCAGCGTGAGGAAGGGCATGAGCTCATGCACACCTCACCCAGTGAATCCACACAGGCAGTCGGGCAAACACAAGAGAAGCGGCCAACTTAGAAGATGATGCTGGCAATGCTGCTCCCCACCCCCCGTCCTGGGGTCTGAGCAGCGAGGCAGGCGGCTGGACTGGCTGTCCCTTCCCCAAGCCTCAGTTTCCACAGCCCTCACGGCGCAGGTCTCGCCCCTGACATTGATTCCACACTCA
This sequence comes from Chinchilla lanigera, assembly GCF_000276665.1. Taxonomy (NCBI): domain Eukaryota; kingdom Metazoa; phylum Chordata; class Mammalia; order Rodentia; family Chinchillidae; genus Chinchilla; species Chinchilla lanigera. The sequence goes on from NW_004955438.1 coordinate 13,529,882, forward strand.
AACAGGGGGCAGGACCTCCTGTACCTGGAGAAGTTGGCAGGCCTGACCAACAGGGCACAGATGGTGTCAGTCCCCCGTGGGGCACCTCCTTGCCGAATGTGCAAAGGCATTTGAGCCTGAGAAGTTGGGGCTGAGGTTCCATCCTGGAGGTCTAGAGCAAGCTGCACACTCCCTGTATCGAACGCATTCACCCAGGTTAGCGGTTGTGCTGCTGCATATGGAGGTAGCAATATAGCAAACAGGTGAAAGAGAAGTAGAGGACGCCAGAGTAAGAACCGAGCGGGCCACCCTGCCTTGGCCCTGCTCATTTTGGAAAACAGCCATGGAGGTGGAAGACAGCTTAGCGGTTGTCCCAGCCACTACAATAACACAGGGCAGGCAGATCCCAGAGGCACTGCTGCTGGGACGCAGGACAGGAGACTGAGCTGTGTGCATGAGGGAGGTTCCCTTTATACCAGGTATTGTGGGAAACTTGAACCACAAAGGCCTGGGGAGGACTGGGTCAGAGCTAGAAGTTGCACCTGCCACCCAGAGCCCAGGCTCAGGCTTGCATTTCCCCGGCATTCAGCACGGAGGTGGCTGACCCTGAGAGAAACTCAGAAGACCGAGGCAAAGGCAGAAACGGTGGATGCTGGGAGTGATGACGGACGGTTCTGGCGTGGGTTCTGTCCACTCCTCCACTCCTTCCTCAGCACCGTGCACTGTGGGAATCATAAGCCTGGGAGAAAACTGGAGAACCAAGACAGCTGGCTTGTGTGAGCATCAGGGGTGGAGGAAAAACACCTGAATCAGAGTAGGGCTGTGCCATTCAAGGCCCATAGATGCAGCTGAGCCTACAGTCTGGGGGAAGGTTGGGAAAACTGCTCCAGAACCAAGAGAACCCCACCATAGCTGGGAGCCAAAATGCCAGTGACTAAGAAAAGGAAGGCGCAGAACTTGTCATCGAGGCTGTGGCAGTGCACGGCCTGGGACCCCAAGGCTGAGACACCAAAGGGAGTGGCTCCAACCCCAACCAAGTACCCAAGAACAGGGCAGGCTCCTGCGCATGGAGGCCCGAAGACAGCAGCAGTGACGGTCTGGTCAGGGATTTCATCCTGACCAAGAGCAAGACTGTCTTCCTTTTTCATTTGTTTTTGTAATTTGGTTTGTTTCTTTTTATATATATATTTTATATTTTATATATATATGCACACACACATTTTTCCATTTTTCTCTTCTCCTTGCTCACCTACCAGTTTTTTGTTGAATGTAATTATTTGGCCTCTTATGATATGTATTCCAATATGTAGCTATGTGTATAAGTTTCCTGCTTTAGTAGCCTAACACACTAAGCTGTTTAGTCATGGATTCCCATACCGAAGATCGCTTTTTAAGCATGTTCAACCTTCTTGGACAGTCAGTTCAGCAACTGGATGCAGTCACCTTACCTCTTCTCTCACCTCTGGCTGCACTTTCTCTTCATCCCTTCACATGCCTTTTCTCTCTCTGCTCACCCCCTCTCTTCCATATTTTTTCTTTGCTGTACATCCTTTCAATATACACTATTAGTATTCATCTGAATATCAATAATACTTAGTTTTCTGTAGCCTACTGTATTATCCTTCTCTCCTTGACTTCTCCTGCTTAGCAAAAAAGTAGAGATCTTTCTAAACAAGATCTCCATTACCTGGTAATATAAGGTTAGGTTTTTAATTTACATTAACTTTCCTTTTCTTCTTTCTTTCCACCCCGACACATAACCTCTCTTCTCTCCACCACCTTGTTTTCAGGCATAAAAATAATAGCACCCAAACCTATGTTTTCTTTCTTCTTATGTTCTCTTTTGTCTTTCTAGCCCCAACACCACCTCTTTTCTTCCTTCTCCTAATTCCCAATCTATTCTCCATTATTAATATTCCCTAGTCTTCCTGGACTGTTCAAAAAAGTGGAAAAGTGTTTAAACAAGTTTGATATTGTGTGCTGATACATGATTGGCCCTTTGGATACTGCCATTACTGGTAATTGTTCTCTCCCCAGGTGCATGCTAGGGATAGACCGTAGTATTCTGGAGAAGCTGAGCACTATCATTACAAAGCCATCACAGGGAAAACTCACTTCCAAAAGACACCTCTACTATAGTGACACAGCTTTCTAGCCCACCAGATCCCAACCTTCAACACAAAAACACAACAATCCTGAGAAAGCTAGGCAACAAGATGCCTCCAAAAATTTATAACTCCCCTAAAGTAGATCTCACAGACACTGAAGTAGATGAATTTTTTTTTTTTTTTTGGTCTTTTTGAGACAAGGTCTAGCTACGCAGCTCAGGCTGGCTTTGAGTTCACTTTGTAGCCCAGGCTGGCCTCGAACTCACAACGATCCACCTGCCTCAGCCTCCAGAGTGCTGGGATTACAGGCATGCACCACCACACCTGGCCCTGAAGTAGATGAACTTCCACACAAAGAACTCAGAACAGGTAAAAATGATTGAAAAGGTCAAAGAAGAGACAAATAAGCAGCTGACTGAAATGATTAACAAAATGATGAATGAACTTAAAGGAGCTATAAATAAGCAGTGAAATAAAGCATTCACTAAGATTATCAATGAATTTAAAGGAGAAACAAATACGGAGCTAAGGCCGGGCGTGGTGGCGCACACCTGTAATCCCAGCACTCAGCAGGCTGAAGCAGGAGGATCATTGAGAGTTTGAGATCAGCCTGGGCTACAAAGTGAGTTCAAGGCCAGCCTGAACTGCATAGCAAGACCCTCTCTCAAAAAGATAAATAATAACAATAATAATAATAATGATGATAAGGAGTTGAATTAGGAAAACAGTGCAGGATATGAAAGAACACTTCAGTAGAGAACTAATGGATGTGAAAAGGAATCAAGCAGAAATTATGGAAATAGAAAACTCGATTGAAAGATTTAGCAGTAGGCATGGTCATTCAGAACAGAATATCAGGATTCAAGGATGAAGTTGTGATAGCATGTCATTTACTTCCTGATAAACCCAAAAGACAATCAGAAGATGACCCGAGGAGTCCTGGAAGACTCCAAAAGAACAAACCTAAGGATTATCAGAATTATGGAAGGGGTAGAATTAGAAGCTAATGCTATCAAAATTTATTCACCAAAATCATTGCAGAAAAATTTCCAAATCTAGTTGATGAGTTGCACACCCAGTTAAGTGAGGCATTTGGTACCCCAGGTAGACACAATCAGAAAAGTACTTCTCCATGGTACGTCATAATCAAAGTTCCAGAAATTCAGATCAAAAAGATAATACTGAAAGCTGTTGGAGAAAAATGTCAAATAACTTATATAGGCAAACTCATCAATATAACAGCAGATTTCTCAACACGAGACTTACAGTCCAGGAGTGAAGTCTTTCAGCCCTAAAAGAAAATAATTGTCAACCCACATGACTGTGGCCTGCAAAACTGTACTTTAGAATAGATGGAGAAGTAAAAACCTTCCATGACAAAGATAAACTTAAAAATAAATTCATGACCTCCAAACCTGCAGAAAGTACACAAGAAAATGCTAAACAACAAGGCCACCAGTGCCCAAGAGCCCAAAGGAAAGAATAAATCTCACTGAGAGAGTAAATGAAAGGAAAACTAAAAGAAGTCAGCACAGGACAGATAATATGATGATAAGAATCAGTGAATAATTTTTAATGATAACTCGATGTAAATAGTACTAACTCCCCAGTAAAAGACACACTTTGGCAGATTGGACAAAGAAACTCTGTGTGTGTGTGTGTGTGTGTGTGTGTGTGTGTGTGTGTGTGTGAGAGAGAGAGAGAGAGAGAGAGAGAGAGAGATATCTATCCACTCAATAGTCCTCTTCAGTATATTTGAAATTTTAAGACAATCAGGTAAAAGAAAGAAAGGAAAGAAATAGGAATAGGAAAGGACAAAGTCAGACTATCTTTATTGGCAGATGATGTGATCCTTTATATAGAATATCTGAAAAACTCCACTCTTAGAGCTAATAAGAAAATTCAGCCAAGTGGCAAGATACAAAATCAACACACAAAAAGCAATAGCATTCTATACACCAATAATGAGCCCACCAAGAAAGAAACCAAGAAAACAATCCCATTCACAATAGACTAGAAAGTAAAACAAAAACAAACAAAAAAACTAGCAACCAGCCTAACCAAGGAGGTGAAAGACCTCTACAATGGAAACCATAGTGCTCTAAAGAAAGAAAAGAAGATGTTAGAAAATGGAAAGACAGGCCGGCTATGGTGATGCATGCTTGTAATCTCAGCACTTGGGATTACAAGGCTGAGGCAGGATTGCTGTGGTTCAAGGCCAACCTGAACTACATAACAAAACCAGCCTCAAAAAGACCAAAAAAAAAAAAAAAAAAAGGACAAAAGAAGAAAATGGAAAGACATCCCCTGTGCCTGTATAGATATAACTGATATTATTAAAATGGCCATATTACCAAAAGATAGATAGATAGATAGACAGATAATCAATTCCTATTAAAATACCAACAACATTCCTCACAGAACTAGAAAAATTCCTAAAATTTATGTGGAACCTGAAGAGACTCAGAACAGCCAAAGCAATCCTGAGCAAAAAGAGCAAAACAGGAAGCGTCACAATACCAGATTTCAAGTTATAGTACAAGGAATAGTAACAAAAACAGAATGGTACTGGCACAAAAATAGACACAGAGACCAACGGAGTAGGACAGAAGACACAGAAACAATCCCATGCACCTTCAGCCATCTGATCTCTGACAAAGGGGCCAAAAGACATATACTG